>NC_054831.1:23943293-24314543 GCF_018345385.1 Vulpes lagopus | reverse complement strand
AGATTCTTCTCCAGCAGTGATATTTGTTCCCCAGCCCAAAAAGGACCAGGATTTCTAATGCATGGCTACCTTCTTGGATTCGCAGGTGTGATTTGTTGCAGAATGAAAGAGGCCATCAGTGACCGACCTCCTTCTGTATTGGGGGGTGTGTCTCATAGCCCTGCTTGTTTCTTTGCAACATGGAAATGGAATTGGGCCCAGAAAACGCTAGTTGTGTAAATGAAGCATGGGTGCCCATAGAAAGCTAGAAAGTACTCTCTCTGCAGCCTGTGGTTTATAGGCCCCTGTCAGAGCATCAACGGCAGATGGATCCTGTGCTACGTGCCCAGGAGCCAGTAGCACAAGGCAGTGAGGGGCAGGGCTCAAAGCAAGGAAAGTGGTGGTGCATTCCAACCAGAGAGGAAGTTCTTATAAAAACTTTTATCCCTGTGACTGCAGTTTTAGCAAAAAGAGATATAAAACAAATGTGTTTAAAATGGGGTGGGGGAGAGGGCAATTTTATGTAGGCTGAAGCATTTTAAGATATATTAAAAACCTCAACTCTTTTCTCTATTTTATACCCCTTCCCCTTCCTCCCACCCTCCAATCTCAAGCTGCTCACCCACCCGCGCACCCCCACCTCTACCCCCCGGGCCTTAGACTAGTTTAGTTTATTGCCAGTCCTGGTGCTGTCTGCTCTGGAAAGTAGCAGGAAGAGCTGATAAGGTGCTGAGGACAGAAATCTCTGGCCTTATCTCTCTCTAGCACATGGTGCCGAGAGTGCATCCTTTTCCTGTCCTAGGACAAGAGACATAAACCGACCAGCTCCTGGCAGCAGGGACTTCAAACAGGGATTGGGGGCCTTCCTCTACTTTCTATATGAGCCAGAAAGGAGAAAGTGGGTCATTGCTTTTTTGAAAGTTGTTTTAATGCAGTAAAAATTTATATCGTCTTATAGTTAACAAACCTAATTTAGAATAAAACGCTCATTAAAAAAGAAGAAGAAAAAAGTGGAGGGTGAAGGGAAGGACTACCAGAACAACCCAAGAGTTGTAAGTCACTGGACTGTTTTGTTTGGTTAGACTTTTGCCAGGGCATAGGTTTGGACTGAAAGGATTAGATTTATTTGGCTTTTTGTTTGTTGACAGATCAAGCAAATGGTTTTGAGAGCTTTTGTGATAATAAGAAATTGACACACAGATAGCCCAGTGTTGGAAGAAAAGAGTGAAATATTGGCTCATTTTTCCTTCTATCCTTCTGTCCTGCCAGGAAAACAGAAATGACATTCTCTGCCAGATTTTCATCCTGTGATGTAATGAAAATAGGATGAAGAGGAACC
Organism: Vulpes lagopus; assembly: GCF_018345385.1. NCBI lineage: Eukaryota > Metazoa > Chordata > Mammalia > Carnivora > Canidae > Vulpes > Vulpes lagopus. Next base: position 24,313,225 of record NC_054831.1, on the reverse strand, counting down.
TTCCTTTGGGTTAGAGCATGGCCATGGTTGGTGAGAAGGCAATGCTTTGCCTCTCATGTTATAGTTTGAAGGGGCACCAGTGATGTGCATCTGGGCATTACCATCTCCCTCTGGGTCCTCTTTGGAGCCTCACCAGGTGAAGCGGGAAGAATGGCATCATTCTGAATCATCTGGATCCTCAGCACCCAGTTTGCAACTTAGGACTTTACAGTATTGAGGAGACCGGGCTTAATACTTTGTTACCATTTTTGGAAGAAATTTTCACTGGACACTTCTGACAGCCAGTTGCTGGAATTCTAAACGTTAATGACAAGTTTAAGAATTGTGTATATTATATAACAGTGAAGGTCTGATTTTATTCTTGAAAGCTTAGTCTCCTGACTCTGAGTGCTGTGAAATTATCAAGGCTATGTGGTAGAATGTTAGAATTTCAATGGACCTTAAAAACCATAGCTGTTTTTTTCCAATTCCGCATAGAGCCCTCGGAGTTTCTCCAGAGATGCGTCCGGGGCCTTTCCAGGAGAGAGGAGGTTTAGGACATGAGCTTTGAATTTCCCTAGCCCTGCCTCAGCCACAGTTCTGATGTGTTACCTTTTGGCCTTTGTTTAAGATTCCATTTGAAGAATGACACACAGTGCAAAACTGTTTGAGAAAAGTCACTCAGTAGCCATCCTTCCTCATTTGCAAATGACTTATTGTGAGATGCAGAAAGGCCAGTGACTTGTCTAAGATCACACATTCTGTCAGATGTGAGTCCAATTTTTGACACTTAGGTGATTGCCACTTGCCCTACATTGAGTCATCACCTTTCTTTCTTTTGGTAGCTAATACTTTATACCGCTGCCCCTCACAGTGTGGTCACAGACCAGCCCATGGCAAGGACAGAGTTAGGGTAGGTTAAAGATATAGATTCAGTAAAACGCTGGGACACCTGCACTTCGATGTTTATAGCAGCAATGTCCATAATAGCCAAACTGTGGAAGGAGCCTCGGTGTCCGTCGAAAGATAAATGGATAAAGAAGCTGTGGTCTATGTATACAATGGAATATTACTCAGCCATTAGAAACGACTAATACCCATCATTTGCTTTGATGTGGAGGGACCTGGAGGGTATTATGCTGAGTGAAATGAGTCAGTCGGAAAAGGACAAACATTACATGGTCTCATTCATTTGGGGAATATACAAATTAGTGAAAGGGAATAAATAAAGATGGAGGAGAGAAAATGAGTGAAAATATCAGTGAGAGTGACAAAACATGAGAGACACCTAACTCTGGGAAATGAACAAGGGGTAGTAGAAGGGGAGTTGGGCGGGGGGGGTTGGGTGACTGGGTGATGGGCACTGAGGGGGGCACTTGGTGGGATGAGCACTGGGTGTTATGCTATATGTTGGCAAATTGAACTCCAATAAAAAAATTAAAAAATAAACAATAAAATAATTACTAAGGAATAAAAAAGAAGTTAGGGTAGGCATCTGGAAACTTTTATAGCTTGATACTACGTTTCATAAATAAGAACTTGTGTTTCCTATGTCTTTTTAAAATTTCACCTTCCCAGTATTCTTAAATATTTTATTGTATTCTATGTTACTGTATACTGTATTTTATTTACTTAGTAAATAGTCCTGGTCTATGTATAAAAGTCTCCTTCCACAATGGACTGGAGATTTTAAAAAGAAAAATAGTTGGCCCTTCACCCCTGATAGTTTGAGAAGCACTGTGCAACAGGGCATTGAATTTCCAGAGGTGGAGCCAGTTCGGGGCAGAAACAGGAAGCAGGTCTTACTTTATAGAACCTTTTTAGATTCCAAGCAGGTAGGGAGGAGGCATTACTTGTTCTTTTTTGCTTAAACTTTTAATATATTATCATTCTTCCTTACCAACTAAAAATAATTATTATAGCCTACATAAAAATAAGAGATTATATGTTTAATATGTATAATAACACAGAAGAGTTGTGTATTTAATAGTAGTAATGTTTACATGCTATGAGCTCTTTAAAATTGTGATCTCCATATAATCAGTTAGGGGTTTGTTGAAAGTTGTTTTGTTGTTGGTTTTCTTATCATTTAGTTTTTCTTCTAAAAACAAATTCTTCCAATGTATTTTTTTTTATTTTAATTTTTTTGGTGGTGGGAAGACCACTTACTTGAGATCTACCACTGCCTCATTTTTTATTATTATTTTTTAGTCTGTCTGCCTTGGAATAGGAGACAGACTATCTTATCTGGGTACCAACCCTGGTCAGGTAAATAGTAGCTGCTCGGTGGCTGTTCATGAGGGACAGAATGGCCAAATCATTGGACCTGAGCCTTTCAAGATTGCATTTTTGTGTCATTTACTTTTATTACTTGCTTCATGAGTTTACAATTTTATTTAGTCTTACTAGTAACTTAAATGTCCTTTAAATATAGAATTATTTACCCTACCACATTTACTCCTAAGAAGTATATGTTTTTAATTATTATTTTGATTTCTGGTCAATTAAAAAGAGTATAGAAAGGTTAACTTTACATAATACACAAGAAATAAGGGAAGAACCTTTGTTAGTGACTTCATTTACTTAATTTATCTTTCTCTTAAAAATAATCTTGACTATTCCAGATAACTATTCCTATTCTAATCCCAGTTCGAAAATACTAGGTTCTCTGAGTTCTTCAGGAAATGCTATGCGTTCTATAATAGGTAGCCTAAGTTTGAGTTTTCATGATTTCTAAACAATTTTCAAGTCTTCTGTGGCATAAAGATGGAAGAGACAGATCCTCTGGTAGCCTCTGCTTCTGTTCTTTACAATTCAGATACTAGCTTTCAACTATGGATAAAAGCTATTTGTCCTGCCTCCAGTGAACAGCAAAGAGAACCAATTGACCTAGAATTATAAAATATAGTCCGTTTGGGTTATTTTTAGACTTCATTCAAAGAACTTGGTGTCTATGTCACATTGATCATTTCTAACTTTGGAGGAGCCTCATTTATCTTATAAGGGCTAGTATGTTGTGAAATGTTGTCACATGAGTCACTGCAACTTTCCAAGCCTTAGGACCTTTCAGGGAGGCAGGAAACCTGCTCCTTTTTTCTTTCCTCTCTTTTCCCCCAGAGGCTGTATGACTCTTGTCAGTAGTTTTGATGTCAGTTACTTGAGAAGGTGTTGCCATAGAGAACCATCCTTTTAAAACATGTTTATGTTGGCTTTTCTTAATGAATGGTAATTGGAGCAGCTGATAAGGCAAAAGGAGAAAAGTAGAAATGAACAGCTTTGTTAGCGTTGGCCTTAATATGGGGAATTTGGGATTATTTGTATTGCTCTACTGTTGTCCAGTGCAGAACAAGATATTTTGTCCCTTCCGATTCTCCATTGTCTTTTCTGAGATGTCCAGTTAATTTGTCTGAGTTTGTAAATTGCAAGCAAAGTTATTAGAAAGATATCTCTTTAAGACTATAGGGTGTTGAAAGTTCACTTTGATATATGATCAAACTTTTTTTGATATATGATAAAACTTTCACCACCAAACTTTGTCCTCGTCTACTATCTTTTGCTGCTTGAAATCAGACCTCAATAAGCAGCCTCTCTGCCATTCACTGGCATTAATTCAGGAAGGTAGCAAGTGAAGGACACTGAGAATTACCATCAAACTCAAAACCCCCCAATTCCATATATATATGTGTGTGTATATGTATGTGTATACCTCAAAAGCATCTAACACTTTCAAAAAGCAAATACTTCATAATAAATTGACTCATTTGTCCAGCAAATACTTGCTTAGCATCTATTATGTTTATTTATATACTAGAGAGAAAACAAACTTCCACAAATTCTTTACTGATGAAATTCAAAACATTATTTATGGACACTGATATTTAAAATTCACATAATTTTCACAAGTCATGAGATAGTCTTTTGATTTTTTCCCCCTAACCATATAAGATGTAAAAACCTTTTTTTTTTAAAAAAAAAATTTTTTTATTTATTTATTGAGAGAAGAGTGGGAAGGTGCAGAGGGAGAAAGAGAATCTGATGTAGACTCCATGCTGAGTGCAGAGCGCAAATTAGGGCTCAGTCTCCCAACCTTATAATCATGACCTGAGCCGAAATCAAGAGTCAGACACTTAACTAACTGTGCCACCCAGGTGCCTTTAAAATGTAACAACCTTTTTTTTTTTTTTTAAAGATTTTATTTATTTGACAGCAAGAGAGAACAACCTCAGGGGAGAGTGGGAGAGGGAGAAGCAGGCTCCCCACCAAGTACGGAGCCTGATGTGAGACTCGATTACAGGATCCTGAAACCATGACCTGAGCTGAAGCCTCACACCTAACCAACTAAGCCACCCAAATGCCCTGTAAAAATCTTTCTTTAGTTTGTGAGGTGTTCAGAGATCAACAGGCTGGATTTGGCCTGTGGGCCATAGTTTGCCAACCCTTTTGCAGACAGCGCTCTCTTGGAACCCCTGCACAGTGGGCTTCTAACACGTGCCATGGGTTCCTAGAGCCTGTTTGTATCTGCACACTTGGCAACCTGTCCCCCAAAATACACAGTGTCTGTATATGCTTTCCAGTTGAGTTGCTGCATAATTCTGCCAATATTTTTTATTTTTAACCCAACTTTTAATCAAAATTTCTTTTCAGTCAGGGTGAGTTTTTTTGTTTTTAACTCTAAAAGCAGTTGTGGGGCAGACGGGTGGCTCAGCAGTTCAGCGCCTGCCTTCGGCCCAGGGCCTGATCCCGGGGACCTGGGATTGAGTCCCACGTCAGGCTCCCCGCATGGAGCCTGCTTCTCCCTCTGCCTGTGTCTCTGCCTCTCTCTCTGTCTCTGTGTCTCTCATGAATAAATAAATAAAATATTTTATAAATAAAAACAAATAAATAAAAGCAGTTGTGTTTCCCTGGCAGATTCCTCATATTGGTTAAAACTGAAACTTTGTTTAGCCTAACTCCAGATGTGAATGATGAAGATATTGAAGAAAAGAAAAAAAAAAAAAAACAAGAAAAAACACAAGACTTCACACTAAATAAACTTTGTGAATGCAGAAACAGTTCTTTGTCAGTAAAACACTAAATGTTTTCAATTATATGGAAACCACAAAGGTACATTTGGAAAGCAGGAAGAGAAGTGCCGGCACAATGGCACAATTCCTGCTTTCTGATTAGCAGTATTGATCACTGTTTAGCTTAACCTTTGGAGACAAACCCGTTTTGATGACTGTCTAGAATCAGAGGCTTTCCCAGGTTATATCTTTAGCTCAGGATGCAACATAGGCTGTACCCTTAATAACTTGCAACTGGAGCTTATAGTGGAACTTTCATCCAATTGTTTTTCAGAATAAGGTCCTACTTTTGCCGCTGATAGGCCCTAGAACTTTTTTGCTGTCCAACCTTTTCTTTTGATGACAAGAGCAATTCAGCCCATGCAGGCTGTTCTTTTAATTTAATTTGTTCAGCCAGTCTCACAGTGCATGTGAAAATTCTCATACAACACAGCACCTATGGTTTTTCTTTCCCGATTTACTTATCTCCTGGGAGGTGACTGTGGTAACATGTAGAGTAATAGACCAGAGGAGAAGTGTGCATCGGCTGACTGAACTCCTCTGCATCACTAAGGACCATAGAGGGTAACTGGGTGATCACTCTAAAAGGCACTCAACTGTACCTTGCAGTAATTGAAGAAGCTGTGTGTACCATGAGGCATGGTGACATTTGATGAGAAGGAAATGGTTTCATCTGGATGGGAAGAATGTATACTACAAAATGCAGACTCCTTCCTACCCTTCCAAGCACCTTCTAGTCATTAGGCTTGCCTGATATGCAGACAAATTTATACCAATAAACACAAAGCTTGTGGCTCAGTGAGTAGCAGTGGGAGTATCTCCCAGCCTTGATCCACTTGGACTTGGTGTCTTATGTGCTTTCCTTGAGCACTTATCATGCGATTGTTCCTCCTTGGAGAGTGTGTACCAAATATAAATGAAATAGAAACAATCTCTGCCCTCAAGGAACTTAACATTTTCTTGGGAAGACACTTAAACACAGCAAATTGTGCAAAATCAGAAAATAGAAGTAACTAATTTATTGCTAGCCACAGACAGACAAGAGAAGATGTTCCACAAGGGATCAGGCTTGTTGAAGGAGGGAATTTTACGCTCCATCTTCAAGAAGGTGATGCCCCTGGCTATGTATAAAGGATCTGCAGGAATATCATAGGCCCGCATAATGAGTGACTCCATCAGCCCATTCTCCATCTGTTGGCAGAGGGTTTAGTGCATACAAATCTAGCAGTGCCTTCTTCCTGATAAGTGATGAAATTACTTCATGACTTTATTTCTGTCCAAAATGAATGGGTGCAATTTCTACACCCCAGGAGTACATCAAGACATAATTTGTATTTGTCAAAGCTGTCCTGCTGAAAAATTTGGAAAAGATACAAAATGTTCTTTCAAACCACTCACTTGCCAGGCTTTCTTAACTTTTCACAGACTAATCCAGCACAAGCTGACAAGAGAGGATAGTAGAAGCGAGCATTTGTTCATCACAGGCAACAGCTGTCAGAGCTAATAACTCCAGTTGCTAAACCATTACTTTTGAGCTCTGGGGTGTCTACTTTTTCTTTCAATGAGGAAAGAAGGTTCATTGAAGGATTACTGTTACAGCATGATCTCTTGTGTTTTAACATGGAAATCAAAAGGCTTCAACCAAAAAAAAAAAAAAAAAAAAAAAAAGGCTTCAACCATCTTGTCACTTAAGGTCAGCAGTGACATATGATAAAGGCCTGTGAGCTGAAAGGCTTTTGCCTTTGAAACCCCATCATTGAACTAATCTGCTATCATAAGTTAAGATTTTATACTTAGAGTGTGTTTGCCCCAGACACCTCACTGAATTCTCAACCCAAACTGCTCTGTTTTCCTGCCCTGAAAAATACTAACAACATTCTTCAGAGAACAATAGAGAATCCTCTTTATTTGGGCATTTTGCTGTTAATCTTACTATACATGTTTGAAAGATACAGAAGATTCTGAACCAAGAAGTGCTTGAGCAGATAGCTCATTGAGCTGCAGAGTCTCTGGAGAGAAATAACAGAGGGAAACAACAAACTCACAATTCTGTGGATATTGAAGAAAAGTTGACATGCATAGTTGTAGGCATCTTTCAGGCACCTGAGATGATTGTGGAATATTATAATTGATGTCCCAAGGATCTCTCTCCACAAGGTCTTGTTTCCTTTGCATCCCTCTGCCCTGCAAACCCCAATCCCAGTGGTAATTCAGAATGTCAAAGATGGGTTTAGGTCCTAAGATTCTCCAGCTCTCAGGATGGCACAAAGTGTATAGGCTTGAATCACTAGAATCTAATTGTTGCTGATGAGAAAACAGAGACAAAGCAAGTTAACAATAGGAGGGACTGACTGCCCGTCTCACTAAATAATCACTGTCTGTATTGGAGGTGTCTGGGTGGAAGTCCTAAGACATCGATCCATGAGGGAGTCTTGCCTTAGGTGGAAGGTTGGACTTGGCTTTTACTTCCTGCTTCAAAACCCTCAGACTTTGCTAAGTGAATTTACATGCTACTTTGACTAATTATAAAACTCTTCAGCCTGGCTTTGGGCTATTTTTTATTTATATAAACCGCAAACTAGATAAGCAGTTTTTTTCTGTTTAGAAAGTGGTACCTATTTCTGATCTTTTTTTCTACACGAAGCTTTTGCATCACTTTCTGCCCTCTGTCAGTTGAGCATGGATCTTTGTCCATGGATTATATGACCAGCTGCTATACAAATCTAAGGAGAGAATCAGTGACAAGTGAGTCTGTGTGACACAGGCTAAAAGTTAGAATGCCGTGGTGGAAAGAGAAAGGACGTCATGTCTGGCAGCCTTGGATCTGAGTCCTCCTGCTGCCAGGTCCTGCCACAAGACCTGCAGAATGATGCTCCTCAGGTTGCTGTGAGGGTCACATGGGCTGACTTAAGATAATAAGTGACTGGCATGTTGAAGGTGTCTAAGTAAGAAATGATGGCTGCTTTCTTCAGTACATCCAGGTATGGCCACATTGCATCAAGTTTTCCTTCTGCGATTGAGTGGAGCATTCCCACGGTGCCTTTCTGACTTTAAAGCATTGAGGTTCAGGACACCTGGGTGGCTCGGTGGTTGAACGTCTGCCTTAGGCTCAGGTCTTGAACCCAGGGTCCTGGGATTGAGTTCTGCATCTGGCTTCCCACAGGGAGCCTGCTTCTTCCTCTGCCTATATCTCTGCCTTTTCTGCCTTTCTCTCTGTGTCTCTCATGAATAAATAAATCTTAAAAAATTATAAAATAACACATTGAGGTTCTGTGAAGTGAGGAACAAGCCTCCTGAGCCTAACCCACAGAATATTTCTTGCTTGGGTAAAAATTCAGACCCTAGCCATCATTTGGGAAAACTGATTACCAGATTTTTTTTTTTTTTTTAAACACATACTCATAAGCTCTGAGAGAAATGAGAAGACTGAGGTTTTTCTGGGGACAGACCATACTAACTCATGAAACAACTCAAGAAACTGTTTCACTTTATATTTTCAAAAGAGTAGCTTCTAAAATACTTGTAAAATATTTCAAAACTCTAAATGTACCCTTGGGTCTTTCTGAGTGACAAAAAGGAAGGCATTACGGTGGATATATTACAAATTTAGGGAGAGGTTTATTTTAAAACTGCTTTGTTATTCCCTTACTGTTCCCCCCCGCCGCCCCCCCCCCCCCCCTCCTCATTCACGGACTTCTTTCTTTGAAAAGCTTCTTCATCTTAGGTGTCCTGCTTTGTCCTGAACATGCATGGTTACTTCGGACACGTCCCTGCCCGATGTGAACTGACAGGAGACTGTGGTCAGCACAAAGGCTGGGGGGATTGCACATGACGGAGCCCAGCTCCCACAGATGACGGTGCTACCTGTATCCTTCACTAGACCGAAGTGAAAGCCTGCATTTCTCCTTGGACTTAGCGTTACTAGGCAGCTATTCAAACTCTTGGCCCACTCAAGCCGGGACTTAAAGAATCTGTGAAGGCATAAAAGCCAAGAGAGAGGTTGCCCATGATTTATTCCAGAAGCCCACCACAGTTTTGATTCCACTCAGGTAAAATCATTAACACATCCCCCATGCTCTCTGCCTTTGGAGAGCACAAATTTAGGGTATGTAAAGGCTCAGTGGAGATCCTGCATCGGGCAGGATCAGTGCCTTTGAAACCCCATCAGTTGAAGGATCAGTGGAGATCTTCAAGCCAAGGCATAGAAAAAGAACCTTCAAAATTGTTAAGTACAGAAAGAATTTATTATCATTTTTAAAAGTTATAGATTGTTACTACCTTTCTTAGAGGTATTTGGGATGATTTCCGGGATATAGGTATAAAATAGATTCATCCTCCAGTTAATAGTTGCTCCAATTTTTTGCTTTTATTGATTTTAGCCTCTATATAGTGTCTGTTGTTTTAAACAAATTCTGAACAGCTCTTCAATACAAATAGTATTTGGCTCTTTCAGCTCTTCCAAATGATATTACTGGATCTACTTTTCGGCTACATGCTTTCTTACAGGTGGTGTAGAAATGTTTTTTCTGTGAGTACACTGTGGGAACATTGGTCTCACTGCGGTATCTTGGCTTGACAGTTGGGGTGGTGATTTTCTGTGAACAGAGTTCATCTCTTCTGCTGCTTATACTGCCTCCCTGTACCTTCTCTGCTCTCTTCTATCACAGGAATGGCCATCATAAATGTCATTTCAGAGATGAGTAAGTTGTAGACCCTCAAGGGACCTTAGAAGTGACCTTGTTTAACCTACTTTGACTTGATGGTAGCCAACTGAGGCCTAGAGAGGCTATGGGATTCACCTAAGGACCTACATTAGTTAATAGCAAGAATTAGGGAAAGAAAAAAAAACTTTCCTGAATTTCTAGGCTTAGATCAAATGTTTAGTAAGATGATTAGCTAATCATACCTCCCTTTGTAGTATTTTGTATGGAACTGGAAGTTTTCAAGCTATTTGTAATTTATTTGGCTAGTTTTTAGAACACTGCTAGCAAATTGGTGCATTCTCAAAAGTTTACAAAGTCATAGACGAAGTCACATGTGGCATTACAGATTTTTTTTGAGGTTGTATTATATGATTAATGAAAATGTAGAGCAATGCAAGTTGTCTCTATTTCAAATGACTAGAAAGTCATCTGCTTTTCTCAGTACATTTTCACGTTGAAGTAAATCCAAACATGAAAAAGTTTTCATTTTCTTAAAAAGGTGTACATCTTTTATATTCATGGCCAAGAATATAGAATACGGGGATTACAATCACTATAGTAAAACTAGGTTTATGCTGTGTAAAATCATAAAATAGGAGTTTATGAAGTAGGAGTCCTGGGCACTGCTCTTAAAACTATCAGATCTGCAACTGATTACTGCTGTTTCCGTGGTTTTTGAAACAGACACATACATTCCTACCATGTGGGAGGGTGGCTGCCCTTGGCAGTAAATGGCCCTCAGCAAGCCATTGTTTTGCCTACACTTTCTTTGAGATCAATAGGATTTGGGTGCTGGCACCTCTTGATTGTCTCCATGCCCTGCTAAGCTTGGTGTGCAGTGGCCCGTGGTTATTAAAATCCTTATCACCATAAGGAGTTGATTATGAGCATAGTTATTTTCTGGGATTAGAGAGGCCTGCTGAATTCAACAAGTGACTCAAAAATAGTTTTATATTTCCTAATAATTAAAAGTGTGATTAATATGAGCAATTAGTTCCTATGATTTAACTGTTCAAAGAGGGAATTCAGGAAGTAAAAATACATAGGATGAGCAAGGTAAGGAGCCATAGGATTTAAATTTCAGTTCCTCAGACATCAGAAGAGTTGGCCCACATAAGATAAACTCCTTTCAATGCCATGAAACTAAATGAGACCTGTTTTACATAAATGGGCCACCTTACCTTCACAGACGGTCTGCTGTCTGGGTGTGGCTGTGTGCCCTTAAAAGGCGGGCAAGAGGATTCTTGTCCATCAAACTGGGATTAGCTAGTACCAAGAGACCTTGAGATTTTTCATTCTATGCAGAATTTCAGCTTTTTCAACATTTAAGAGTGAAAAGACAAGTGACTTTTTTCCTCCCTCCTGGGGCAGCGGTATTTAAATTTTTTTGTGTGTGAAATTACCTGTTGGGATTGTAGCCAGAATTAATGCTGATAGGTAACATTTGAACTTTTTCCCAAGGCTTAGTTGGTTTGTTCCATATGTTCTGCATTTTACATTTTGAAATTTTAAAAATTGACCACATGATTTTGTGTTTTTAGCCCAAAATGTGATTTGTGTTAATTGGATACGTTGTGATGTTGTTGGCAAGGTACCTTTTGGTGAGAACTCTCTGGGGGCAGTGACCACTCAAGGCCCAATTGCTCATTGATGGAATATTGATTCTGCTGGGGTTTCAGAAAGGATGCTACATGGATTCCACTGACCTGGTTTTTGAGTTCTGTATCAAGAAAATGCATGGTCCATTTATATGTTGGTTTGTAATAAAGTTAGCTGCATAGGCAGATCTTTACTTGACAAGTTCAGAATAATTTGTAGAATCCTAATTTAGTAACGAATTTATTCAGAAAACCCATTTCGCACTCTCCCAATGTGAAAGGATCAATCAATCTTCTGTGCAAATAAGTAAATATGATGGAAGAAGCTAGGTAATTATGAAAAACCAAGCTTAGAATTATTGTCTAATGACTCAATTAGTTTAAAGGTTTCTGTGGGCATAGTTACTCTGGACATTGACTTGACTTAAAGCATAGTCTTTGTATTCTTCATCTTGTAGGTACTTACTTTTCTCTCACAGGTTTTCATCATCTTACTGCCAGCCAGCCACAACCCATATGATGATAGTGGCATTTCATTTTTTATCCCAGCCTGTTGAGTTAGGAATTTTCTCACTTCTAAAGCCTATAGCTGAATACATTTATTTAAAATTAAAATGTAAACCTCACTCAATCCCAGCTGTTAATGAGTGAGTAATTCCTTACATTTGGAAACAAGACTAATACAGCCATGAGTGTCTAGTCCATGTTAGAGTAGGGATGGGGCCATCTCCCTTCTCCCCACCCCTAGCCGAGAGAAGAAGTGTTCCCCATGCTAACCTGTGGTGGGTGGAGAAGGAACACTTGGACTTCAAACCTTGATGTGATCTCTTCTGGGTGAGGAGACAGGTGTTTCTGACATACCAGGTTCTGGATTGGCATTGGGCTCCTGTTACAGGAAGGGTTAACATATGCATGTGTCATCTTTGCTTCTAGGTCAATGCACAGAGACTTGTGTAATCCATAACAGAGCTGAAGTAGGTATCCAACAAAATCAAAGAGCCGGAGGACTTCAATGTCCTTGTTTTTTTAAGGGAGATTCTGGGTACTTAGTCATCAGTTCTAACATTGTTGCTAAGGAGCTGTTTACTCAGTATTCCATGTAGGTGACTTGCCAGCTCACTTACAAAGTTAGCTTCTGTTTGAATACATGTAGTATTCAGCCAGTGTCTAGCCACCTTGTTCTGTGCTTTGCAGTTCAGCTCTCTCAAAGTGAGGGACAAAGAGACAAGGTGGCAGCTGGGCAGTCAGCCTGGCTGCCTCCTGAGTGTAAGTAGCTCCTTGTGCATCCTCTGGGATGCTGTGAGGAATAGGCAGTTGATGCTTAATTGGTTTTACTTTTTTCCCCCACCTTAGGATGATTCCAGCCCTGCCACTCCAGATGGGAACACATCCTCCACTACAACGACCAGTGCCTTCACCATCCAGGAGTACTTTGCCAAGCGGATGGCAGAGCTAAAGAACAAGCCACAGGTCATAGCATCAGGGCCTGACTTTGCAGAGACCCAAATGGAAAGAAAAAAGGGAAAGAAAAAGAAAGAGGCAAAAGATAGAAAAGTGGAGACTTACACAGTACCCAAGGCCAAGAAGAAGAGACACCAAGTTGAGTGGCAGCTTGGAGACCCTTGTTGGGACAAGAATTCTGATGTTTCTGCCGAAAATGGAGAAGATTGTGTGTGGCCACCTCATGTCCAGGACATTACCCTAAAGTCCAAGAAAAGGAGAGAAAAGAAAAAGCTACAAAACCAAGTTGAAGTAGCTATGGACGCTACATTACATGACACACCTGTGAAGAAAAAGAAGAAAAAGAAGAAAGGTTCCGAATAAATTCTCTCGAGCTGGGGCCTTCCAGCCACTAAAGCTGTCGGGCCCTGTGTGCAAACCCTTTGGGATTGAAGTCAGAGCAGAGTTCACCCGAGAGAGTTTGTGCACATCTTTTGACATGCCCGGGGGTTGCCGAGTCTCGCCCTCTTACCACAGTTTTCCTACCACATCTCTGGAGAACTTTGTAATGTCCCAAATTATGGCTCTCATAAACAAATATATTTCTTGTTAGATTGCAAGCCCTTCAGCATGAGTGTTGATTCATTTGTATATGAAAGCATCGTTATGTGTGTATGCACGTGTGTGTGTGTGTGTAGGTTTGTCATAGTCTGTATTTGCTCTTGATTTCTTTGTGTAACAATGAATTGTGCTTCCTTCTCAAGGACTTAGTCTAATTAAAGGATTAAGAGGCAATAGTTTGGATTCAGATAGTTCTTTTTGTTCTATAGCCAACCGTACATTTTTGCCAAGCAGGTATTATATGATTACATTCTCAAATCAGAGTGTTTTTGGTTTTGATGAGGAAACTTTTAATATCCACTGAGTGGTGGTGGCTGTGTGTTTGGAGGTCTTCTCTCTAGGAGGCCTCCAACCAGCCGTTCCTCACTGAATGTGGGCAGTCAGATCTGTTCCCATGTGCTAGTGCTCGGGGATGGTCCCCTGTCATGGGTCTGACTGACTTGTAGTGATGAGGAGGTCCTCAGAAGGTTCAAAAATGCTGAGGCTCTAAGAGCATGAGGTTAATTTCCTCTGGAAATCAGGCAGTCTCTAGATTAGGACTGCCTCATGAAAGCACTTTAAAGTATAAATAGTTTTCTTTCCATCCTGCTCACACCAAGTGGTCTCACCTCTTTGTGTTCATCCTGCCTTCTGCCACACCCTGGCGAAGTTCAGTCTCCCTGTGTGCTAGTTAATCTCCTTGTGCAGCTTTACCTCAAGCCTCCCCATGCCCTCTTTGGGACACAGTGAAAAAGTTTGCTTGCTTCAAGTTTAGAGGTCCGTCCCTACTGCATTTGCAGCTTGTTTGCCCTCTGTCTTCTTTCTACTCATCTGTTCCTTCTCCATCCTTTTCCTCTTCTACTCCCTTTTCCTTGCCCTCCTTTTACTTTCAGCCCTCTGCTTTCTTGAACCCCATTTCTGGCTGCCTGCTCCCCCCACTGCTCTCGCGGGTTGCCATTTTGGCCCACTCTGCCAGGCCTGTGACCACAGGTGTAGGGGGCGCTGGGGCTCTAGAGGCTGTGTGTTCCCCTCCACCTGACTCCGAGATGGCCACGGGGTAGCAGGAACTAGAACGCACAACGGTCTGCTGACCTTTTGCCCTTGATTCTAACTCTCGTCATGCATTACATAGGAACCCTGGAGGTGCTTAAAATTGAAAAAAAAAATCTATAAAGAATGTTTGGTTTTTAAGTCCCTTAAAGATTCTGAACAGGGCTAATTGTTTAAACACACACACACCCACACACACACACACACACACACACACACACACCCCACAGAGAAAATTCTTAGGAATTCAGAGCCTGAGGTCTAGTTTCTGAGATTTATCTTGGCTCCCAGAATTTAGGTCCCAGGCTTTGATCCAGGCTAATAAAACACCCAGGGTTTTTCTTTTCTTTTTCTTTTTCTTTTTTAACTAACTTTCTTTCTTTCTTTCTTTCTTTCTTTCTTTCTTTCTTTCTTTCTTTCTTTCTTTCTTTTTCTTTTCTTTTCTTCCTTCCTTCCTTGTTCTTTCTTTTTTTTCTTTTTCTTTCTTTCTTTCTTTCTCTCTTTCTTTCTTTCTTTCTTTCTTTTTCTTTCTTTCTCCTTCCTTCCTTCCTTCCTCCTTCCTTCCTTCCTTCCTTCCTTCCTTCCTTCCTTCCTTCCTTCTTCTCTTCTCTTCTCTTCTCTTCTCTTCTCTTCTTTTCTTTCTTTTTTTCTTTTTCTTTCTTTTCTTTTCTTTTTTCTTTTCTTTCTTTTCTTTCTTTCTTTCCAGAGCTTAGGAGAGGGAGAAGGAAACTTCCTGCTGAGCAGGAAACCCAGTGCAGGGCTCCACCCACGACCCTGGGATCATGACCTGAGTTGAAGGTAGATGCTTAACCGACTGAGCTACCTAGGTGCCCCAAAATACCCAAAATGTTTAAAGTCATTTTTTTTTTCGGAGGCTTGAGTTGTCTCTGCCCTGTCTCGTCAATGAAACTAGAGTTCCAGAAGGGAGTTGGAATGTATGAAACCTAAAGGGAGCTATCTTTTAAATATATATATAGTTTTATGTGTGTGTATATATGTATGTGTGTGTCTGTACATATACATATGTTATTAAACTTATTTTACTGATAAAAATCAGTGCCAGAGAATACACTGAATTGTGTGTAGGCAGAGGAAACACATAGGTATTTAGGATGCAGGTGCAATGCATCTAGGTCAAATGGAGTGAAGGGGCCAGTTGGGAAGACCAGAGGCCAGAGGTGCTGAAGGGACATTCTTTGGCATTCCAAGGCAATCACACTGCAAGATGAAGTGCAGCTTCCATAGAGCAAGCCTGTAGACTATGATGATGATGATTATTATTTTTTATTATTTTTATTTTTTTGTGATGATTATTATTTTAATGGGCTGCAGAACTTCTAAATGATTTTAATGACCAAGTGGGTACATTTTACCCTGAGTAAAAGGCACACCATCAGCAAAGAACAAACTGTGTGACCATTTGCTTTGAAGGAAAAAATCTTTATTTTCTCTGGACATCCTTAGCTTTTATTTTTCCCAAGTCTCTTTTTCAGGACACTTAGTTTTCTGGATGTAAGTGGAAGTCAGAACAATGGAATAAATCCTCTTGAGAACTGCATTTCTTAGGCATATTTTTAAATTGTTAACATATAAATCCTATTTTTTGCTTTATATTATCTGGATAAAAGTAGATTTTGTATTCAGTGCTTTCTGCAGGTTTTAAGAGGGCAAGTAGATTGAAGATTTATCTAACAAGGAGATTCATAAATGTTGTCTTATAGTCCCCTTCTTTCCTTTTAATAGATAGATAATTTTAATAGATAATAATTTTAATAGATAATAATTTTAATAGATTTTAATAGATAATAATTTTAATAGATAATAATTTTTAATTTTAATAGATAATAATTACTACTACATGAAATCCTATGTGCCTGGCCCCTATTCCAAGCAGTTTAAATAATTCATGTAGTCCTCACAACACTCAGTAAGATAACCGCTATTGTAATTCCGTTTTACAGATAAATTGTTTTTAAAAGGGCCTCCTTCAATTTGTGTAGCTAGATTAATGCTGCTCCCAGAGAACCAGATGAATCAGTCGTCTCTCCACCTGACTCCGAGATGGTCACAGGGTAGCAGGAACTAGAAAGCCCAAGGGTCTACTGACCTTTTGCCCTGGTCACAAATCCATGCTCCTTTACCACATCCAGTTTCACCTGTTGTTAGCAAAACTTTCTATTGCTGGTGCTCTTACTTCACATATCACTGTTACTTTTATTTATATATTCTCTGTTTTAAAAGAATAGCACCAGTCACCCATTTTTTTACACTCCCATATCTTGCAACCACCAATCTGTTTTCTGTATCTATTAGCTTGATTTTGTTTTTTCTTTTTTTGTTTACTTATGTTTTTTAGATTCCACATGTAAGAGAGATCATATGGTATTTGTTTTTCTCTGACTTCTTTCACTTCACATAATAATCTTGAGGTTCATCCATGTTGTTGCAAATGGCAAAATTTCATTCTTTTTTATGGCCAAATAATATTCCTCTCTGTATAAATTTCTTTATCCATCCCTTGATGGACACAGGTTTTCCTCCTATTTTAGCCATTGTAAATAATGCTGTAGTGAACATGGGAGTGCGTATATCTTTTCAAAGCAGTGTTTTGTTTTCTTTACATAAATGCTCAGAAATGGAAATGCAGGATCATATGGCAGTTATATTTTTAATTTTTTGAGGAACTTCTATACTGTTTTTCATAGTAGTTCACCAGTTTATATTTCCACCAGCACTGCCCAGGTGTTCCCCTTTTTCCGTACTTCCTCACCAACATGTGCTATTTCTAATCTTTTTTTTATCATAGCCATTCTAACAGGTTTGGGGTGATATCTCATTGTGGTTTTGATTTCCATTTCCCTGGTTAATGATGTCAAACATTTTTGGGAGATACCCGTTGGCCATCTATATGTCTTCTTTGGAAAAATACCAGTTCAGATCTTCTGCCCATTGTTTAATTAGATTTTTTTTTTCTATTGAGTTGTATGAGTTGCCATTGAGTACTTTATATGTTTTGGATATTAGCCCCTTATCAGATGTATGATTTTCAGCTGTTTTCTCCCATTCAGTAGGTTGCCTTTTCATTTTGTTGATAGCTTCCTTTGCTTCCTTTTAGTTTGATGTATTCCCACTTGTTTACTTTTGCTTTTGTTGTTTTGGTTTCGATATCAGATTTTAAAAACCATTGCCAAGATCTACATCAAGGAGCTTACTGCCTGTGTTTTCTTCTGGAGCTTTATGATTTCAGGTCTTACGTTCAAGTCTTTAATCCATTTTGAGTTAATTTTTGTGTATGGTGTGAGATAGTGGTCCAGTTTCATTCTTCTGTGTAGCTATCCAGTTTCCTCAAAACCATTTTTTGAGGACACTGTCCTTTCTCCATTGTATATTCTTGGCTCCTCTTTCATAAATTGGCCATATATGTGTGGGCTTATTTCTGGGCTCTCTTCTGTTGATGTGTTTCTGTTTTTATGTCAGTATCATACATTTTTAATTAAAGTAACTTTGTTAATAGACTTAAAAATCAGGGAATGTTTTGCCTCCAGCTTTGTTCTTCTTTCTTAAAATTGCTTGGCTATTCAAAGTCTTTGGTGGTTCCGTGCAAATTTTAGAATTGTTTGTTCTATTTCTGTGAAGCATACCTAGAACTTTTGATAGGGACTACATTGAATCTGTACGTTATTTTAATAATTCTTCCAATCCATGAACATAGAATATCCTTCCATTTATTTGTGTCTTCTTCTATTTCTTTTGTTAATGTCCTGTACTTTTTGATACATAGGCCTTTCACCTAGGTTAAATTTATTTCCAGGTATTTTATTCTTTTGGATGCAGTTGTAAATGGGATTATTTATTAATTTCTCTTTCTGATAACTTGTTATTAGTGGAAAGAAATGCAACAGATTTTTATGTATTGATTTTGTATTCTGCAACTTTACCAACTTTGTTTATTAACCCTAAAAGCTTTTTGGTGGAGTCCTTAGGGGGTTTTATATGTAATATTACAGCATCTGCAAATAGTTAGTTTTACTTCTTTCTTACCAATTTTGAGTGCTTTTTTTTTTTCATGCCTAATTCCCCGGCTAGAACTTCCAATACTATGTAGGATAAAAGTGGTGAGAGTGGACATCCTTATCTTGTCCCTGATCTCAGAGGAAAAGCTTTCAGCTTTTAACTGTTGAGTCTAATGTTAGCTGTGGCCCTGTCAATATGTCCTTTATTAT
Source organism: Vulpes lagopus (assembly GCF_018345385.1). Lineage (NCBI taxonomy): Eukaryota > Metazoa > Chordata > Mammalia > Carnivora > Canidae > Vulpes > Vulpes lagopus. The sequence continues at coordinate 24,294,569 of NC_054831.1, read as the reverse complement.
GCTGAGTTATGTTCCCTCTATACCCAGTTTTTGAGAGTTTATCATACTGAGTTTTGTCAAATGCTTTTCCTGCATCTATTGAAATGATCCTATATTTGTTTTCCTTCATTTTGTTAATGAAGTATCACATTGCCTGAGCTACAGTTGTTGAACCATCCTCACATTCCTGCAATAAATCCACCTTGATCATGGTGTATGATCCTGTTAATGTTGTTAAGTTTGCTCACATTTTGCTGAGAATTTTTGCATCTCTGATCATTGAGGATATTGGCCAGTAATTATTTTTGTGTTTGTGGCATCCTCATCTGATCTTGGTATCAGGGTAATGCTGGCCTTGTAAAATGTGTTTGAAAGAGTTTTGCCATCTTCTATTTTGTGAAGAGCTTGAGAAAAATTGTCTTTTTAAATTAAAAAAAAAATTTTTTTTTTAAGATTTTATTTATTTATTAATGAGAGACACAGAGAGAGGCTGAGACACAGGCAGAGTTGGAGAAGCAGGCTCCATGCAGGGAGCCCAGTGTGGGACTCGATCCCAGGTCTCCAGGATCACTCCCTGGGCCAAAGGCAGGTGCTCAACTGCGGAGCCACCCAGGGATCCCCAGAAAAATTGGTCTTAATTCTTCTTTGAATGTTTGGTAGCATTCACCAGTGATGCTATCTGGTCCTGAACTTTTGTTTGTTACCAGGTTTTTTGTTACTGATTCAATCTCCTGGTAACCTTTGTGTTCAGATTTTCTCCTAGTAATCATCCTGTTCAAATTTCCTATTTCATGATGATTCAACCTTGGCACGTTGTATGTTTCTAGGAATTTATCCATTTTTTTTAAGTTGTCCCATTTATTGTCATATAATTGTTCATAGTAGTCCCTTATCTTTTGTATTTCTTTGTTACCAATTGTAATATCTCCTTTTAATTTTATGATTTTATTTGAGTCTTCTCCCTTTTTTTCTTGGTGAGCCTAGCTAAAGTTATGTCAATTTTATCTTTTCAAAGAACCTCTTAGTTTCATTGATCTTTTTTTCTATTGTTAATATAGTCTCTATTTAATTTATTTCTGCTCTATTTGTTATTTCCTTCCTTCTGCTAAATTTGGGCTTCATTCTTCTTTTTCTAGCTCCTTGAGGGGTAAAGTTGTTTATCTGAGACTTTTATTTATGGAGGTAAGCTCATTCATAATTATGAACTCTCAATTGCTTTTGCTGCATCCTATAAATTTTGGTATGTTACATTTTCATTTACATTTGTCTCAAGATATTTTTTTTTCTTTTAATTTCTTTGACCCATTTTGTTCAGCCACATGTTGTATAATCTCCGTGTATTTGAATTTTTCCGTTACATTCATGAAAAATGTAATTAATGTATGGTTCCATACCATTGTGGTTCGAAAAGATGCTTGATATGATTTTATTCCTCTTAACGGAATGAAGATTTGTTTTGTGGTCACTTAAGGCTAATATTTCCTTACTGATTTTCTGTGTGGATTATATATCCATTGTTGTAAGTGAGGTATTAAAGTCCTCTACTATTATTATATTACTGTCTATTTCTCCCTTCAAGTCTGTTAATATTTGCTTTATATATTTAGGTGCTTCTGTGCTGGGTGCATAAATATTTCCAAAATTATATTCTCTTGTTGAATGGACCCCTTTATCATGTGATGCCCTTCTTTGTCTCTTACAAGGTCTTTGTTTTAAGGTCTATTTTGTCTGATAGAAGTACAGCTACTCCAGCTTTCTTTTTTTGTTTCTAATTTGCATGGAATACCTTTTCCCAGCCCTTAACTTTCAGTCTGTGTGTGTTGTGTGTCTGTATATCTAAAATGTATCTCTTATTAAGATGAGTATTGAGTGTTATGTGTAAGTGATGAATTCTACTCCTGAAACCAGTATTATACTATATGTTAACTAACTAGAATTAAAGTAAAAATTTGAAGGAAAAAAAGGTATATCTCTAGCAGCTAGTATATAGACAGGTCTTTTTTTTTTCACCCAGACATTCTGTGTCTTTCAATTGGAGAATTTAATCCATTTATATTTAAAGTAACTGATAAGGTATGTTTATTGCTACTTTGTTAATTATTTTTTTGGCTGTTTTTGTAGTGTTTCCCTGTTGCTTTCTTCTTTTCTTTTCTTGCTTTGTGGTTTGATGACTCCCTTCAGTGGTAAGCTTTCTCTCTCTCTCTCTCTCTCTCTCTCTCTCTCTCTCTTTAAGCTTTCTCTAAATATTTATTTCTCTTAATCTTTTGTGTATTTACTATACATTTTTGCTTGGTGGTTACCAGTGAGGCTTACACATAACAACTTATATCTACAATGAGAATATATTTGAAAGCAATTGACAACGTAAAGAGTTACAGTTAGTTTGAGTTACTATTAGTATGAACTATAGAAAATATTTTAGGGTACACTGCACATTAGAAATTCTCAGTGGATTTTCCTTTCCAAGTTATTGGGAAATTGAGTAAGTCACTCAGCTTCTTAAAACCTGTTTGCCAATTAAAAAAAAAAGTTCTTCTAATTTACAGAAAATATTAATGCTTCTGAAAAATGAAACATTTGCCTTAGATCACAGTGCATACCTTTGCTTCTCTCTTCCCTCACCTGTTGGCTGACTCTAGTAGGAGCAAGCTGGGACTTGTTTCCTTTTTTTTTTTTTTTTCTTTCTTTTTTTTAGAAACTGTCAGAGAAATGTTTCAGCACAGTTTGCCCAAGCAGTCTCAGTCCCTGGACCAGCAAGCAGTGGCTGTATTTAGATTTAAGTAAGAAGTTTCTACTGTTACCCTGTTTATCCTGTGGGTTCTGCAGGCACTGCAGTATGGAGCCTGTTGTATTCACATGTGGGGATGGAAAGGTCAGATCAGGTGCTCTGATGTGTAGTTTTATAGTGCTCGGTTATTACTGAATAAGTTAGTATATCCTAGAAAATGGATGACTACATTCCTTGCATAAAAGTAAACTAGTTAAGAAATATTGGATGTACTAACAACCTACACAAAGCCTTTATGGGACCAGTAAAGGGAAATGGGTGGGTTGAGGAGAGCCAGAAAGCGAGAGACAGCATAAGGAAAAGGGTAGATGGGAACAGAGTTGCATTTGGGTTGCCAAAACGTGGATGGTTACAGTGTGTAGGCTGTACAGACATGCTCACTGAGCTCACTTCCCAGCTGAATTGAAATTTCTCTTACCTGTTGGTCTTCAACTCCTGCCTCAGGTGTTGTCGATAATTTCTGTAGCCTTTACTCAAAAAGCTCCCAGAAACAATCCCTCCCTTTTCTGAATTTTCGTATTGCTTTCTGACTTACCAAAGTCTACCTTGTATTAGAACTTAGGGATGTATGATTTTCCCTTCAAGCCTGGGGTCTCTGAAGTGAGGTTAAGCTTTGTATCTCTACAGCACCCAGGACAATGCCTTGCCCATAGCAGGTACAGAGGATTCTTTTTTTTTTTTTTTTTTTAATTTTTTTTTTTGGTACAGAGGATTCTTAAGTGAAGAATTAAATGAACAAGCCATAGCTAAGCCAGAGCGCATGCTCTGAAGACCTGAAGTGTATCCCAGGATGAGGATGAATCATCAAAGGTGTATTGCTGTTGCCATAGCCTCCACTTTACTTCAAATCCTCAACACTGTAATATAGGGCATATGTAAGACATCCCCACACAACCTGACACCTTACTTATGAATTCCTCCCTGTTTCTCCCCTAGGCCTTCCTTGTGACTGTCACATTGCTATGGAGATCTCATAACCTCGTCCCAGGGCCCAATTTTCAAGCCTCCCTTGAGGGGTAGTTGTAGGATTAGATAAAAAAAAAAAAAGAACCAAACCAAATACCTGACAGCCCTCAATGCATTTTTCTCTCTTCCAAAATGGAAGGGGTGAAAAAGTGATTCTTAGAAAAAGCTGAGGAACCCATTCATAGGATGGTGGCTGGTGTCCCCTCAGATGAGGAAGTTCCAGCAGCAGCAGTCCTCTTGGAGATATCACCAGAGCTCCTGAACCACTTTTTCTGTGCTGCAGTGATTCTCATGACTGACAAGCTCCAGGATGAAACAAGGTGTGGTCAGGTCATCCTGAAGACATCAGAGTCCCAGGAATGCTTAGGGATCCTCACTGGAGGAGGTAACCTGTGAGCAGGCCCTAGGGCACAGTGGGTTGGGGTGTGGTTACATTGACTCAGACTTCTAAGGTGACAGGTTTCAGGATCCTGCCCTTACCTGGATCTCCTAGGCGGCTCTGAGTGGAGCAAGTTGTTGCAATTTAGCTTAGGGGGTTTACAAAATCCTGCTGTGATAGGGCAAGGCACTCTCTGTCTCCAGTGAACAAATATTAACAAGGAGAACAAGTGTGCTCTGGCCACATAATCTAATGGGTCTTCAAATAGGAAGATCCTTGCAAATGTTTATCCCTGAGACAACCTATCTTGCTCACCTCAACCCTGTAGGAGCTGTATTATTACATTCCTCATGTTATAGATGATGAAATAGGCTCAGAATTGCCACGTGCCTTGACCAAGTTTACCAGTTCATGAAGTGGCAGATGAAATGATTGTCTCCTCAGGCTCCAAACCCCTTTATACTCCTGGAAAGGTTTTTGTTCTTCAGAGGATGGTCAGGAGTGGAGACCTTGAAATTTTTTGCTAGAGCTAGTTTTTTGTGTTTTGAGTTTTACTTCGTGGATCTGGGAGTTTTAACACTGGAGGGAGGGGCACCTGGGTGGCTCAATTGGCTAAGCGGCTGCCTTTGGCTCAGGTCGTGACCCCAGGGTCCTGGGTTCGAGCACCACATTGGGCTCCCTGCTCAGTCGGGAGCCTGCCTCTCCCTCTCTGCCACTTCCCCTGTTTCCCCTCATGCTCTCTCTCTCTCAAATAAATAATAAAATCTTAAACAACTGGAGAGAACTTTTGAAATTTCACCAGAAATGGGAATATAAACTGGTACAGTCACTGTGGAAAACAGTATAGCATTTCCTCAGAAAGTGAAAAATAGAACTACCCTATGATCTAGTAATTGTACTACTGGGTATTTACCCAAATAATGCAAGAACACTAATTCAGAGAGATACATCCACCCCTGTGTTTATAGTAGCATTATTTACAATAGCCTAACTATGAAAGCAATTCAAGTGTCCATTGATAGATGAATGGATAAATATGTGAGATATATATATATATACACACACACACACACACACACAGTGGAATATTATTCATTCATAAAAGTGAAATTGTGCCACTTGCAACAACGTGGATTATGCTAAGTGAAATAAGTTACTCAGAGAAAGACAAATACTATATGATTTCATTTGTATGTGGAAATTAAGAAACAAATGAGTGAAGGAAAGAAACCAAGAAACAGATTTTTTAAAAAGTTTTTTTATTTATTCAAGAAAGGCAGACATAAGCAGAGGGAGAAGCAGGCTTGCTGCTGGGAGCCCAATGCGGGACTCATTCCTGGACCCTGGGATCACACCCTGAGCTGAAGGCAGACGCTCAAACACTGAACTATCCAGGCGTCCCAAGAAACAGATTCTTAACTATAAAGAAACTGATGGTTGCCAGAGGGGAGGTGGGTGAGGGGCTGGGTGAAATAGGGAATGGGGATTAAGAAGGGCACTTACTATGATCAGCACTGAGTAATATATAAAATTGTTGAATCACTATATTGTATACTCAAAACTAATGTATGTTATCTATACTATAATTAAAATTAAAAGCTTAATTTAAAAAAATTTCAGAAAAATGCAAGTCAGAGGAGCAGTTTGATGCAGAGATGCCTTGGGTAGGAAGGAAAAGGATTGGATGACTTCCTCTCCCAGTTCCTGGGCAGGTCCTTCTCCTGACTGGCTCCTGAGAAGTGCTTAGGCTACAAAGACCACTACACCAACTCTGCTGGTCATGTGTGACACTATGAGAGTCTTGAGTTTCAGAAGCCCCAGACCCTTCTTTACTCATTCCTAGGATTTGGCCAGGATGATAGAAAGAAGTTTATGGTAACCAGGGAGTGTGGTTGATACATGTATCTCATTATCATTTATTGACATCTTTATTAAGCTGGAATATATGTGATTATTTTCTCATTAATTCTCAAAACAATCCATAGGTAATTATGATTACCCAGATTTAGAGTGTGAAAAAAATGAGATTCTACTTGATTGGCATTTTTCACAAGGTCACACAGCTAGTAAATAGTAAATAGCCAGACCATTACAGGAGCCCACACCTGCTTGACTCTAAAGCCCCCAATATTTCCTAGGCTACATAGCCTCCTAGCTATCCCTGAGGATCATCATGTGAACATGTTTGGAAAGAAATACAATCTATTCATTACTCAGTATTTAGCTCACAGTTTCCCACTTCCCTGACTACTCCTAGTCTACATTACATGTCCCTCTTCTGGGTTCCTTTTGGCACTGAATATGTGCTTTTTCCCATACTTACCATGGGAAAAGCTTTTCCTCATTGTATCCCTAACATCTAACACTGTGCCCATCCCAATACATGTTTAAGAAATATTTTTGAATAAGTAAATCATAAACAATATGTGAACAAATTAAATTATTTCTTCTTATTCCCATATTTTGCTGTATTGTGGGGCAGTGGGTACTTGTAGCCCAAAGAAACGCATGTCTAGTGTTCAATGTTGTATTTTTAGAGTCAGACTGACTAAAGTGTACTTCACACACAGTAAATTCACCATTTTCAAGTGTGCAATTTGATGAGTTTTGAGAAGTGGATATAGTTATATAATCACTACAATTTTTGTGTTATAGAACATTTCTATCAGCCAGTAAGTTTCCCTGTGCTTCTTTGCAATCAATCACCTCCTTTCATGCTCTGGCCCCCTGGCAACTACTGGTCTACTTTCCAACATTATAGTTTTATTGTTTCTAGTATTTCATATAAGTGGAACCATTTCAACTTAGTATAATGTTTTTGGGATTCAACAGTGTTATTGTATTTGTCAGTAGTTTGTAAATTTTTATTGCTAAGTAGATTACATTTAAGGATAGACCAGTTTATCCACTCAACAGATGACCATATGAGTTTTTTGCAATTGCATAATCTTAAGCACAAAGCTTCTATGAACATTTAAATGCAAGTCATTATTTGAACATACACTTTCATTTCTCATGGAGAAATACCTAGGAGTGGAATGTCCAGGTCATGATAAATGTTTGCTTAACTTAGAAACTGTCAGTTTTTTAAAGGCTACCACTTTACATTCTCAGAAGCAGTTTATGAGAGTTCTGTGTGTTCCACATCCTAACACCTGATATTCTCAATATTTTTAATTCTAACCAATCTTTCTTTTTTAAATATGTCAACCACTTAATCTTTTTTTTTTATAACAGATTTTACTTATTTATTCATGAGAGACACAAAAAGATAGAGACATAGGCAGAGAGAGAAGCTGGGTCCCTGTGAGGAACCTGATTCAGGACTCGATCCTGGACCCCAGGAACACACCCTGAGCCAAAGGCAGACGCTCAACCACTGAGTCACCCAGGCATCCCAATTCTAACCATTCTAATGATGTATAATAGTATCTCATTGTGGTTTTAATTTTTATTTCCCCCTAATAACTAATAACATTGAGCATCTTTTCATGTGCTTGTTGGCAATTCTTATATCATCCAATGTAAAGTGTCCAAAGTTTTTCCCACCCTTTCATTGCATTTTTCTCTTTATATAGGGTTATGATATGATTGTGTACATAGAATACCCCCAAGGAATCTGTCCTAAAATCCTCCTTGAACTGATGTAGGTTTAACAAGCTCACAGGATACAAGGTCAATGCACAATTTTATTTTTTATCTTTTAATGAACTGTTAGAAAAAGAAATTTTTAAAAATACTGTGTAAATCACTCAGAAAAATTAAATACTGGGACATCAGCAAGATGACAGACTAGGAAGCTCCAGGTCTCAGTTCTTCAACAAAAACATCAAATAAACAACTATAAGCTAACTAAGAGAACTTTGTAGAATCTCTGGAAATCAGCCAAAGAAACACCCAATCAAGAATACACTACACTCAAATGCTAGGAGTTTTCATGGTATATTCACTTGCCTTCACCTCACTACCCCACAATGAAATCAAGAGGAAATGACCCAACCCTTAGTTCTGTCCCTTGGGCCAGAGAGAGTAGAGGGGCCTGTCTATGGGCCGACCAAGAGACTTGTATCTGTCTTGCCTGACTCAGAGCTCAGACAGGAATAGCAGCAAGGTTTGGATCTTAGGCTGGAAGCCATGGAAGGAAGTGGTAGGTGCCACAGCATGTAAAATTACAGGGGACTATAGAGGTACAGATGTATGGAGACAAGAGATTGTGGGCAGAGGAATATAACAGAACATCTAAGGCCCTGAGAAGAAGATGGGCTGAGACTCTTAGGGAAATTAAGATGGTTAAAAGCAATAAATGAAAATGAGGAGGGAACGATACAAGGAGAGAGCATATACACATAAGCCCAGATAGGACACATGCCCAGAAAAGACCTAAGAAACTCTTAAGCCTTCATCCTGTGCTGATGTTCAGACTCAGAGACATGCTAATTAGTAAAGGTTTCCTGTGCCAATCTGCAAAGACTTTTAGGGCAGCCATTTTCTCAAATGTCCAGTTTTGTTTTTTAAACTTAAATCAATTAGCCAACATATAGTACATCATTTGGTTCAGATGCAGAGTTCAATAATTTATTAGTTGCATATAACACCCAGTGCTCATCACATCACGGGCCAGCCTTAATGCCCATCACCCAGTTACCCCATCCACCACCAACCCCAACCTCCCCTGAAGGAACCCTCAGTTTGTTTTCTCTAGCTAAGAGTCTCTCATGGTTTTTCCCCCACTCTAGTAACTTCCCATTCAGTTTTCCCTCCCCATAGGGGATATATGATCTTGTTTTGTTTCTCACATTCCTCATATAAGTGAAATCATATGATAATTGTCTTTCTCCAATTGACTTATTTTACTCAGCACAACACCCTCCAGTTCCATCCACATCAATGCAAATGGTAAGTATTCATCCTTTCTGATGGCTGAGTAATATTCCATTGTGTGTGTGTGTGTGTGTGTGTGTGTGTGTGTGTGTGTGTATACATATACACACACACACACCACATCTTCTTTATCTATTCATCTGTCCATGGACATCTCAGCTCTTCCCAGTTTGGCTATTGTGGACATTGTTGCTATGAACATTGGGTTGCAGGTGTCCCTTTGAATCACTATATTTGTATCTTTGGGGTAAATCCCTAGTAGTGCAATTGCTGGGATGTAGGGTAGCTCTATTTTTGACTTCTTGAGGAACCTCCATACTGTTTTCCAGAGTGGCTGCACCAGCTTGCATTCCCACCAACAGTGTAAGAGGATTCCCCTTTCTCCCCATCCTTACCAACATTTGTTGTTTCCTGTATTGTTAATTTGAGCTATTCTGACTGGTGTGAGGTGGCATCTTGTTGTGGTTTTGATTTGTATTTCCCTGATACCAAGTAAAGTTGAACATTTTTTTTCATGTGTCTGTTGGCTATTTGTATGTCTTCCTTGGAAAAATTTCTGTTAATGTCTTCTATTTTTTGACCTGGATTACTTGTTTTTTTGGGTGTTGAGTTTGATAAGTTCTTTGTAGATCTTGGGTATTAGCCATTTATCTGATATGTCATTTGCAAATACCTTCTCCCTTTCTGTAGGTTGTCTTTTAGTTCTGTTGACTATTTCCTTTGCTGTGTCAAATGCCCAATTTTCAACAAAAGATCACAAGACATGCAAAGAAACAGGAAAATATGCCCCATTTGAAGGAACAAAATATCCAGAAATAGTCTCTGAAAAAACACACAGTGGACTTACTAGACAAACACTTTAAAACAACTGTCTTAAATTTGCTAAGAGCTAAATGAAAACACAAAGAACTAAGTAACTCAGGAAAATTATATGTGAACAAAATGGCATAATAAAAAATATACAAATTATTTAAAAAGAACCAAACAAAATTCTCTGCTGCAAAATGCAATACCTAAATTTTCACTAGAGGGTTTCAACAGCAGATTCAAATATGTAGAAGTCAGTAAACTTAAAGAGTGGACATTTGAAATTATCAACTCTAAGGAGCAAAAAGAAAAAGGAAGAAAAGTGAACAGAGCCTAAGAGACTTGTGAGACATGAACAGCATACCAAATAAGCATTGTGGGAGTCCCAGAAGGAGAAGAATGAAAGGGGCAGAGAGAATATTTGAAGAAATAATAGCTGAAAACTTACTAAATTTGAGGAAATATATGGCTATGAGTCCAAGAAGCTTAACAAACTCCAAGTAGGATAAAACCAAGGCATATTATAATCAAACTGTTTGAAAGCCAAAGATAAAGAAAAGCAGGAAGAGAAAAGTGACTCATCACATACAAGAGATCTCTAATAAATACTGTCAGTAGATTTCGCAGCAGAAATCTTGCAGGAGAAAGCAATGGGACAATATATTTAAAATGATGAAATCGGGGGATGATGGGGAAATGCCCTATCAATCAAGAATTCTATATCCTATAAAACTGTCCTTCAAAAACTAGAAATTAAGATAGTCTCAGACAAACAAAAGCTGAGGGAGTTCACTGCCATTAGATCAGTTCTATAAGAAATTCTAAAGAGAGTCTTTCAAGTTGAAATGTAAGGACACTGGAGAATAATTCAAAGCTATATGAGAATATAAGGTTCTTGGGATGCCTCTCTCTCTCTCTGTCTCTCATAAAAAAAAAAAAAATCTTAAAATAAAAAAAGAGGGCAGCCCAGGTGGCTCAGTGGTTTAGCGCTGCCTTCAGCCCAGGGCGTGATCCTGGAGACCCAGGATGGAGTCCCACGTCGGGCTCCCTGCGTGGAGCCTGCTTCTCCGTCTGCCTTTCTCTCTCTGTCTCTCATGAATAAATAAATAGAATCTGTATTTTGCAGCAGAGAATTTTGTTTGGTTCTTTTTAAATAATTTGTATATTTTTTATTATGCCATTTTGTTCACATATAATTTTCCTGAGTTACTTAGTTCTTTGTGTTTTCATTTAGCTCTTAGCAAATTTAAGACAGTTGTTTTAATGTGTTTGTCTAGTAAGTCCACTGTGTGTTTTTTCAGAGACTATTTCTGGAAATTAAGTTGGTATCAATTCAAGGTAGACTCTAATGACTTTAGGATGTATATCTTGGTAACCACAGAAAACTATCTAAAGAATATACAAAAAGGAGATGAGAATCAAAATGTATCACTACAAGTTAGATGAACACAAAGAAAAGTGGTAATGGAGGAAATGAGGGCCAAGAAAAGCTATAAGCATACAGAACATTTTTTTAAAGATTTTATTTATTTATTCATGAGAGAGAGAGAGAGAGAGAGAGAGAAGCGGGCTCCACACAGGGAGCCTGATGTGGGACTCGATCCCAGGACTCCAGCATCATGCCCTGGGCCAAAGGCAGGCGCTAAACCGCTGAGCCACCCAGGGATCCCCCAGAACATTTTTTAAAGTATCAAAAGTAAATGCTTCCATATCAGTAATTACTTTAAACATAAATGGGCTAAACTGCTCAATCAAAGGACAGAATGGCAGAGTAGATACACACACCAAAACTATACACTGTCTATAAAAGATGCACTTGAGGTCTAAGGATCATAGGTTGAAAGTGAAAGGATGGAAAAAAGATATTTCATGAAAATAGTAACTAAGAGAGCAGGGTAGCTATACTTAAGTCAAAAATTTTAAGTTGAAAACTTATGACAGACAAGGATATTATACATTAAAGGGTCAATTCACCAACCTATAACAATTATAATAACACATTCACCAAATGTCAGAGCTCTAAAATATATGAAACAAATATTGACAGGATTGAAAAGAGCAATAGATAGTTATACAATAATAGTAGGAGATTTCAATACTCCAATTTCAATAACAACAACCAGACAGAAGATCAACAAAGAAACAATTGGTCCAGTATGGACCAATTGAACCTAACAGATGTATACAGATACCCCACCCAACAACAGCAGAATATACATTTTTTTCAAGTACATAAGGAACATTCTCTGGGAAGCACCATATACTAAGCCACAAAACAAATCTTAATAAATTTAAGAAGACTGAAATCACAGAACATATCTTTGTCAGTCATAATAGAATGAAACTAGGAATAAACAGCAGAAAAAAAACTAGTAAATTCTCAAATATGTGGAAACTGAACAACACATTTTTAAGTAACCAATGACTCTGAGAACTCATAAGGCAAATTAGAATATATATTGATACAAACAAAATTTAAGGCACAACATACTAAAATCTATCAGATACAGTGAAAGAAAGCAGTTCTAAGAAGGAAAATTATACCTATAAATGCTTACATTATAAAAGAAAAAAGTCTCAAATCAGCAATATAATTCTACACCTTAAGGAACTAGAAAAAGAAGAACAAACTAAACCCAAAGCTAGCAGAAGGAAGGAAGTGGTAAAGATTGGAGCAGAGATAAGAAAAAAAGAAGATAGAAAAACAATAGCACCAACAAAACCAAGAATTGGTTCTCATTAAAGATAAATAAAGTTGGCATGCCCTTAACTAGACTGACTAATAAAAAGAAAGAGAGCACACACACGAGAGGATTCAAATAATTAAAATTAGAAACGAGAGGACACTACCACCAACTTTATAGAAATAAAAGGGATTATATATAAATACTCTCTTATAAGAAAGTACTATGAAAAATTGTATGCCAACAAATCAGATAGCCTAGATTAAATGAACAAATTCCTAGGAACACACAAACTATCAAGACTGAAACATGAAGAAATAGAAAATCCAAATAGAGCTACAAAGGAGATTGAATCAGAAACCAAAAGTCTCCCAAGAAAAGCCTGGGAATGGATGGCTTCACAGATGAATTCTACCAAACATTTAAATAATCAATACCAATCTTTCTCGAATTCTTCTAAAGATGGAAGAGGGGGAAACATTTCCAAACTTGTTCTATGAGGCCATTATTCTGATACAAAAGCCAGACAAAGACACAAGGAAAACTACAAACTAATACCCCTTGTGAATATAGATGCAAAAATACTCAATAAAATACTCACAAGCAGAATTCAGGAGCATATTGAATGGATTACACAATAATCCAAGTGGGATTGATTCCCGAAATGCCAGAATGATTCAACATACAAAGTCAATCAATGTAATACACATAATTAACAGAATGAAAGGGAAGAAATGATTATCTCAACTGATAAAAAAAAAAAGAATTTTATAAAGCTCAACACTCTCATGGTAAAAACACTCAACCAGTGAAGAATAGAAAGGAACTACCTCAACATACTGAAGACCATGTATGAACAAACCAGCATCATGGTCAAAGAAGAAAGACCTGAATGCTTTTCCTCTAATATCAGGAACAATTCAATGATGTCCACTCTCACCATTTCAGAAGTAAAATTTAGTGATTCATCACTTACATATAGCACACAGTGCTCATCCCAGCAAGTGCCCTCCTTAATACTCGTCACCCTCTTAACCTATCACCCCGCCCACCTCCACTCCATCCACCATCGGTTTGGTCTCTTAACTATCATTCTCACCATTTCTATCCAGCATAAGACTGGACATCATAGTCAGAGCAAGTAGGCCAAGAAAAAAAAAATTAAAAGGTATCCAGAATTCAAAGGAAGAAGTAAAACTATCTCAGTTCATAGTGACATGATCTTACATGTAGAAAAATATAAAGATTATATATGTATTTTTCAAAACTTAGAATAAACAAATTCATCAAAGTTGCAGGATGCAAAATCAACACACAAAGATCAGTTGGTTTCTATACACTAACAATAAACAATGCAAGAGGAGATTAAGGGACAATTTTCATTTAACATAGCATCAGAAAGAATAAAATACTTAGTAGTAAACTCAACCCAGGAGGCTTGGTTAAGAAACTACAAAATATTGCTGAAAGAAATTAAAGAAGACAAATAAATGGAAAGACATTCCATGTTTATGGATTGGAAGACTTAATATATTTAAGATGTTAGTACTGCCCAAACAATCTACAGATTCAATGAAATCTTGATTAAATTCTAAGGACATATTTTTGGAGAAATAGAAAAATCCATCCTAAAATTCGCATGGAACCTCAAGGGACTCAAATAGTCAAACAAATCATAAAAAAAAAAAAAAGTTGGAAGTCTCCCACTTCTGCTTTCAAAACTTGCTACATAGTTGTGGTAACTAAAATACTGTGGTACTGGCTTAAAGAAAGATAAATAGACCAATAGAATAGAGACCCCCAGAAATAAACCCTTACCTGTATAGCCAAACAATTTTTTAAAAGATTTTATTTATTTATTTATTTATTTATTTATTTATTTATTTATTTATTTATGAAAGAGAGCATGAGCAGGAAAAGGGGCAGAGGAGAAGCAGACTCCCTGCTGAGCCAGGAACCCAACTTGGGGCTTGATCCCGAGACCCCGAAATCATTACCTAAGCTGAAATCAGACACTTAACTGAGTCACTCAGGCACCCCTGCCCAAATGAATTTTGACAAGGGTGACAAAGACCATTAAATGGGGAACGGGCAGTCTTGAGCAAACAGTATTAAAGAAAACTGGATATTCACATGCAAAAAGGTAAAAGTTGGATTCTTGCCTTCCACCATACATAAAAATTAACAAAGTGTATCAAAGATGTAAATGTAGGGCTAAAATTCTAAAACTTTTAGAAGGAAAACATAGAGGAAAAATTCATGACATTGGATTTGACATTTATATCTTGGGTACGACATCATAAGTATAGGCAACAAAAGAGAAAGCTAGACTTCATCAAAATTTTTAAAAAATTATGAAAGAACATGATAAAAATGAAACTCATGAAATGGGAGAAAATATTTGCAAATAATATATCTGGTAATGAATTGAAATCCAGGATATATCAAGAGATTCTACAACTCAACAACAAAACACAACTCTAAAAATGTCCAAAGGAGGACCACCTAGGTGGCTCAGGTGGTTAATCTCTGACTCTTGATTTCAGCTAAGGTCGTGATCTCGCACGACCAAGCCCTGCATGGGGCTCCATGCTCACCCTGTAGTTTACTTGTGCCTCTCTCGTCCCCTCTGCCCTTTCCCGCTCTCTCTCTCAATTAAATAAATGAATAAAATATTTTAAAAAATAAAAATGCCCAAAGAACTTGAACATATATTTCTTCAAAGAAGATTTGCCAATGGCCAATAAGCACATGAGAAAATGCTCAACATCACTAGGGAAATGTGAGTTAAAACTACAAGAAGGTGTTTTGTACCCACTAAGATGGCTGTTATGGAAAGGAAAACAAAACCAAAAGTAACAAGTATAGTGAGAATGTGGAAAACTTGGACCATTTCCTCCACTTTCTTCCTGTTTGAATGATTTCTAAAGAGAAGTCCAATGTAACTCTTATCCTTATTCCTCTCTAGGTGAGGCAAGTTTTCCTGTATCAGGATTTTCTTCTTTGTCTTTGATTTCATGCACTTTGAATATGATACACCTAGGTATAGATTTTTTTGGCATTAATCCTTCTTGGAACTCTTCTCTGAGTTTCTGGATTATGTGGTTTGGGAAATTCTTGGTCATTATTGATTCAAATATTTCTTCTGTTCTTTTTTCTCTGTTCTTTTATTCTACGTGAGAATATAATTCCTTTACACATATGCTATACCTTTTGTAGTTGTCCCACAGTTCTTGAATATTCTTTCCATTTTTTTCTATTTGCTTTTCAGTTTGGGGAGTTTCTACTGACATATCCCCAGGGATCCCTGGGTGGCTCAGCAGTTTAGCATCTGCCTTTGGCCCAAGGTGTGATCCTGGAGTCCCGGGATTGAGTCCCACATGGAGCTCCCTGCATGGAGCCTGCTTCTCCCTCTGCCTGTGTCTCTGCCTCTCTCTGTGTGTGTCTCTCATGAATGGATAAATAAAATCTTAAAAAAAAAAAAGCATATCCCCAAGCTCACTGATTCTTTGCTTAGTCATATCCAGTCTACTAATGAACCAAAAGACTCAAAATATTCTTCAATTTTGTTATAGTGCTTTGATTTTGAACATTTCTTTTTATTTTTTCTTAGAATTCCCATCTCTGTTTACATTATCTATCTGTTCTTGCATGTTGTCCACTTGTTAGACTAGAACGCTTAGCATATTAATCATAGTTATTTGAAATTCCCAGTCTGGTAATACCAACATCCCTGTCATATCTGAGTTAGGTTCTGATGCTCACTCTGTCTCTTCAAACAGTGTTCTTTGCCTTTAGTATGCCTTGTATTTTTTTTTTCTTGAAAACCAGATATGATATACTGAGTAAAAGGAACCTGGTACTGGTTCCTGTGGAAGATTCTCCTTATGGGTTTCTGCTCAGGTAAGTTGTGATTCTTTGTATCCACCTATCTGACTCTTCAGTCTTGGGGACAGCAGTTAGCCTTGTGTTTGGAAAAACCTGTTTTTTTCCTTCTGCGTAGGGGGGAAGTACCAGTTCTTCCCTACTGTATGTTTTTTGCCTGTGAGTCTCCTTTACTACTCACACAAAGAATTTCACTTCTGGTCACCAAATGTGTGGAAATTCTTCACCACACCAAGCAATTCGCTGAAACACCTGTAGGCTGTCCTATAATTTACTTGAATTCTGACATTATCTACCCAGAGATAGCATCAGATCTCACAGGCTAAAGGTCCAGTTCCACAAGACTGCTCCCCTCCTGTGTACATGCACTTCAAATGCCAGTTGCAAACTCACTTGTTACCTATGCTTCTGAACAACTGACTATAGATCAGAGGTTCCAATGACCCCCCTCCTTGGGTTCCACAGAATTGCTAGAATGACTCATAGATCTCAGGAAAACCCTTATGTTTACCAATTTATTAAGGGATATGATAAAGGATACAGATGAACAGCCAGATAAAGAGGTAGATAGGGCAAGGTGTGGTAGGGCACAGGAGAGTCTATCCCGAAGGAGTTTGGGGCATGCTAGCCTCCTGGTATGTATGTGTTCACCCACCTGGAACCTCTCCAGATGTCATACTTTGGGGATTTTATGAAGGCTATCTCATGTAGGCGAGATCAATTATTAACTCCATTTGCAGCTCCACTACCATGTCTGGGGAAGTAAAAGTGGGGCTGAAAAATTCCAAGCTTGATTTTTCTTTCTTTTTTTAAAAAGATTTTATTTATTTATTTGTGAGACAGAGAGAGAGAGAGAGAGAGAGAGAGAGAAAGGCAGAGACATAGGCAGAGGGAGAAGAAGACTCCCTGTGGGGAGCCTGATGTGGGACTCGATCCCAGGAACCTAGGATCATGACCTGAGTGGAAGGCAGATGCTCAACCACTGAGCCACCCAGGTGCCTCCCAAGCTTGATCTTTCTGGTGACCAGCCTCTATCCAGGGGCCATCCAGATGCCCACTCAGAATCACCTCAAAAGAACAAAGATGCTACTAGTGCTCTTTTTAGGAAATTGCAAGGGTTTCAGAAGCTCTGTCCTAGGAACCAGGGACAGAGATGAATATATTTTTTTATTATTTCGTATCCATGACTTTTCATACCCTCAATTCTATGATGGATCTAAGAAGAGTTGTTGATTTCCAGTTTATTTTTTTTTTCTTATCGTTAGAATGGGATTGATGATTTCCAGGCTCCTTACATGCCAGACTGGAAACTAGAATTCCCATGCTTTTATTTTTAATCTATCTGTGTTTTTGTGTCTAAAGTGATTTTCTTATGGGCACCATATAGTTGAGTCTTGCTTCTTTTTTCAATCTGACAATTTCCTCCTTTTAAATGGAGTGTTTAGGCCACAAATGGTTGATGTAATCATCAATATGATTGGGTTTTAATCTGTGTTTTCTGTTTGTACCATCTGGTCTTTATCTTTTTTTTCCCTCCTTTCATGTCTTGGATAAATTAGATTAATTTAATTTTTTCTGATATAATTTTATCAACAGTAACTCTGCTCTTTTTTTTAAAGTGGTTGCTATAGAGTTTACATTTATCTTTAATTGATCAGTCTACCATTAAATACTGTAATATCACCTCACATATAGAATAAGAACATCACAACAGTATGTTTTCATTTCCCTTCTCATGGCCTTGGGGCTATTGTCATAATATTTTATTTCTACATGTTATAAGTACCATTATATGTTGCTATTAGTTTTGCTTTAAAGAATCAATTATCTTTCAAAGAGGTTCTTAAAGTAGAAAGATGTCTTTTATATTTACCCATGTATTATCATTCCTTTATGTGGATCCAAATTTCCATCTGGTATCACTTACCTTTGCCTGAAGAATTTCCTTCAGAATTTTTGTAGTGCCAGGCTACTGAAAATGAATTCGCTAAGTTTCTGCCTGTTTGAAAAGTCTTTATTTTGTTTTTGTTTTAAGGGATATTTTGGCTGGATATAGAATTCTAGGTTGTGAATTTAAAATTTTTTCTTCTATCACTTTAAAAAGTTATTCCGTAGTCTTCTGGATTGCATAGTTTCAAGCATGGACTCTGCTGTAATTCTTATCGTTGTTCTTTATAGTTCTGTGTCATTTTAAGTATGATTGCTTTTAAGATTTTCAGAAGTTCAACCATGATGTATCTTTTTGTGGTTTCTTTATATTTCTTCTGGTTGAAGATTGTTGATCTTATTGAAACAGTGGATTTATAGCTTCCATTAACTCTGGAAATATTTTACCCATTATTTTCTCAAATATGGATTTCCATATCTCCTTTTATTCTGGACTCCACTTGCTTTTATGGTAGGCCACTTAATATTGTCTCACGGGTTATTGCTTCTCTATTTTCAGTTATTTTTCTCTCTGCTTTTCATTATGAATAGGTTGTTTCTTGTTTACTAATATATTTTCTATAATGTCTAATCTGATGTTAATCTTAGTATATTTTGTATTTCAAATATTGTATATTTTACCTTTAAAATTTTTATTTGAGTCTTTTTTAGATCTTTTATTTCTGTCCCCATCATGTTTTTGTTTTCCTCTGTCTTCTTGAACATATGGAGTATATTTAAAATAGCTCTTTTAATATACTTATCTGCTATCTCCATTACCATTTCTGATTCTATTTCTATTGTTGTTGTTGTTTTTATCCTGATTATGAGTTGTACTTCTTTTATGAGGCAATAGTCTTCTGAGGACAATACCTGATGCCTCATGTATTAAGAGGTCTTTTATACCTTGGACGGTAGGGACAGGAACTTTGTGGCTCTTGTGAACTCAGATTATTTATCCTACTTTTTTCTAGATTTTTTTTCCCCATACAGCCTTAGTATTTTTTTCACATACATGTGCAGATGAATATTCAGCCAAATATCCAGGAGACCCTTCTGCAAATCTTTCAGATTCATCCTCTGTGTAGTCTCTTCTTTGCTTTGTCATCCCTGAGCTGAGAACATTGTCTCCTTGACACAGAAAAATCCCTGGTCTCTGTTTCAGTTTCTCTTCCCTGTGCTATGATCTGGAAGCTTTCTCCAGACAATGAGCAGGGGACCTTATTGGGTTCACCTTGTTTATTTATCTTTTCCAGCATCATTATTGTTCCACACTGTCTGTGAACAATGTCTGAAAACTCTAGTTTTATATATTTCATCTAGTTTAATGGTTGAAGGTGGGAAGATATATCTGATCCCTATTTCTCCATCATGGGCAGAAGTGGAAGTTTCTGTATTTTAAAGTTTACTTTCTTACACATTATGTTGTTTATTTGGATCCAGCCTCATTTCTTTCAGGCCCTATATCTTGTGGAGAATTAAGCAATAAATGTGTCTTGAGAGAGCCTTGGGCTGAATCATTTTACCCATTCTGCCACTCACTAGCTGTCATTTAATGTCTATTATTCTTAGCTGCTCATCTATAAAACTAGGGTGATAATAATGTACATTCCTTGTTTTCCCTGTAGGATGTTTGGAAATGAACCAAGATGTGATTTGTAAGAGCACTTCAGATTATTTTTAAAAATAAATAGCTAAAAATAAATAGGTAAAATACCTGTTTATATAAGTAAACAGGACTGTTACTAGTTCTGCTCCAAACATTATGTTGACTAGATCCAGTGTTGGAAGTGAGAGGATGGTAACAGTTAAAAACCCAGTTGAAGAAGGTCTTGGAAACCATTTTCCTTATCTGCACTTCAGTTCTTACTAAATACCTCAACCACCCCTTCCAATAAAACTTTTTTTTCCTTCCAATAAAACTTTACAAATTCCCGTTCCAAATGTGGATCCATAACTCATTAAGCTTTCTTCAAGTGAAATTTCCATATCCAGACCCAGTCCCATTCTTTAAATTGTTTTATGACCCTTATACGCCTTATGCCTCAGCATTCTCCATCTTAAAAATGAAATTATTGTTACCCTATTTCTATTATTTTCTTTAGGGAAGCTTTGAAGAACTTTTAAAGGAATGGTATTATGTAATGTATGTGGGCAGAAGACATGAAGAAGAGGGTGACATACTTCTTTGTCTTGACATTGACCTTGGGGTGGGAAGGAGTGTTGTTATGAGTTAGTTATTTGTCAGTTTTAAATTTATGGTGTTCTTACTACCATCATTTCACACATACACACATCTTATAGTAGTTTTAAAGCATGCCACAATTATTTGACCCTTCCCATATTGAGACTTGAGGATCTATGTTCCCTCCCCTTAAATCTGGGCAGGCTTGTGACTGCTTTGACCAATAGAATATTGGTTAGAGGTGATGCCATGTGACTTCTGGGCCAAAGTAAAAAAATACTATGTAGCTTTTGCCTTGTTTGTGGGAACTCTCATTTTTGGAGCCGAGTTAACATTTAAGAAGCCCATCTATAATCAGGCAACCATGCTAAAAGGAAGCCAATACAATATGGAATTTTATGAGTAGACACTCTGGTTAACAGTCTCCACTTAGCTCAGCCTTTGAGTGATCCCAGCCCTGGTGCCCTCGTGTCAAACACATGGCTGAAGAACCTTCCAGATAAGTTTCAGCTCCTCACCATTCAAGTTACTTTCAGTTATTCGTGTCTTTCCAGCTGAGACCTCAGATATCATGAAGCAGACACCTTCACTGTACACTATCCAAAATCCTGACACACAGGGTCACCTAGTGTATTAGGGTGGTTAATCACACAGCAGTAGAAAACTGGAGCACATCCATTCCTAGATCACTATTACATACTAGTGGAAATGTGGGGCAAATCATTCAAGAACCAGTTTAGATGGTTCTTGAGTGGATATATTGAATGATGGGATGGGTATATTGAATGAGGGGTGTGTTTCCCAGTGAAGTCTTCATAAAGGGACAGCTAAGACTGCCGAGACATCCCATCTTTCTGAATATAAATCCAGGAGCTGTTGAATGCAGCCTGTTCACATGAGTTGTTATGGGCAACTCACTTCAGTGCTTTTGGGAAGTGAGCCGTCTTGTTGTCCACCTAGCCACCCACCCACTGCACATTGTTCCCACTGCTCTCCCTCCCTTCCTTCCTCTTTCCTTCCATCTTTCCCTTTCCACTGAATTTCCTTTATGTGCAACAGATTACTTTAGGTTCTAGAGTATCAAAAATAACTGTGTATTAACAGAGTCCTTTGTTGTCTATATCTTGATGCTTTGATATCAGGGACCTTGCTGACTCTGGAGGGACTGCCCCCTCCCAATGCTAGCCAATTCCTAGACATAGTAAACAACTCAACTGCTAGTGCACTTTTCAGATACAAACCCACACCCACAACCACCTCCTTTATCGAGCTCTCGCACTCTCGGCCACTATCTACCTGCCCAAATCACCTCAAGGCCAGTACCAGATAACCAGGGACAGCTCTTATACTCCAGAGCCCACACAAATTCTTCAGACTAGCCAATCCTAACCCTGTTTCCTCTCTCTCACTGCCTTTCTAAGGAAACCACAATGAAGGCTTTTGCCCCTCTCCCAATGCTTCCCCATGTGTCTCCAAGAGTATGGAGTGCCCTCTTGGGAACTGTGAGTAACACCTTTCCAATAGCAACTGTCCCCTGATATGTTGGCTTTGCTATACCTCAAATTTTCTATTAATATAAAATAGAATGATATTCAATCTTGCCCAAGGGAACTTACCATTTGGTGGTAATGGGATGCCTTAAAATAGTAGGGCTAAAAATAAAAAATAAAAAAAGAATAGTAGGGCTAGTAACATTCTGTTTCATGATCTGAGCATTACTTATGCAGCTGTGTTCCCCTTGTGAAGTCTCAGCCAACAGTCACCATCCACAGACTTCTCCATAGGCATGTTATACCTTATTAAAAAGCACAACACAAAATAATGGTAAGTCGAAATCCATCCATGAAGACAATTTCATAAGCTAAACAAACAAGATGTATTCTTAGCTTCTCATACCAGAATCGTTGGCTGATGACAGAGTTCTCCATGATGAGATCCCTATCAGTATCACCTCATGACATCAGTCATGACCTTGCCACTATTTACCCAGAAATCAAACTCATGTACAGATAGCCTGAGAAAAGACTTGTTCCCATTTATTCCTATTTCCATTGTGTATTATTTAAAGATGACTTCTAGTTTAGTTTCCCTTCCTCCTCTTAGGCATTTGGAAAGAATAGGCAGTAGGATAAATACCCCCTTGAAACAACTATTGGTTTTTCCTGTAATTTGTTGGTTTTTTTTCCATCTAAAGTCTGAAAGTCTAGCTTCTGACTAAATAGAGGTCATTTCAGTGCAGCAATCCTACATACATAGTCCTTATAGGAGAAAAACTGGTCATTGTTCAGAGTGGAGTAGGAGAAAATTAATGTAGAAAAGGTGTGTTCTTGGCTTGGAACTCTCCTGGCCCTCAGTGCTGGGGAGAAGCAAACACAAATCCCAGAATGAGCACTGGCTTCTCTCTGCCTTACCCTGGAGAGTGCATACAATACGGGCAAGCCATTCATGAACTCACTGGATCTCACGTAACTCTACAACCTGTGCATTGGTTAGGTGACAGGGTTCAGCTCTGTGCAGCCAGTGGTAGGCCATGGACTGGACTTGTGTCTTCTGACTTCAAGTCAGGGTTCTTGCCACCATTTGTTGGGAGACATGATTAATCAGAGATGAGCACTTTTATGAAGAGGGGGGATTCTGTGCATGGGAAGTCTGATCTGGGCCATCTCAAGAAGACCTGGGCTTCTGTACCTCAGTGTTTTGTTAGTATGAAGTCCTTACAAGGGGGCTTGGATATTGGCAGGAGGTGTACACTATCCACATTCAGGAACAATGCAGTTTGGAAACCCTATTCTACTTCCCTTAGTCCCCTGTAGAAAAGCAGTTAAACCTCAGATGCAATGAAGCTCTGTCTGAGTTTCCTTATGCTCTGGTAAACCCACTGGTACCTCTTAAATCCGTTCTGTGTGGTTTAATCCCACCTACCCAAATTATTCTCAATTAGGGACCTTGATGAATTTATCCTAAATGACTATGAAGAGACTTCCTCTGGGTTAGAAAAGAGAAGCTCTGAGCAGAGCTTCTCAGAGGGAAGTCAGGGCTTCTTGTTGCTGGATCAGCCTTGAGGAGTAGGGGGAGAGGCAGCTGGCAGGCCTGGACAGGTTTCCTGGCTCTCCAGCATGCACTTCACCCACTGCCAATGGGGTTTGCTCATTTGCTTTTCACATTTCCTTGAACTTCAAACACCTTTTGGATGAGGCAAGGTCCCATGGAACTTGGAGACACCAGACTGGAGAGGGCACAGGGACAGTGAAAGACATAGCAGCTGGTTAGGAGCCCTTCTCTCCAGCCTGGGGCTCTGTTAAGCGTTGGAAGCTGGGAGCTGACCCCTGGGAGCCCTGCAACCAGGTAGCAAAGACAGGAAGGCAAGAGATGTGTGGCCACGTCTCTGCTCTGTCACTTGAGTGCTGGAGCCTCACCTGCCTCATCAGGGAAAGTGCTTAATAACACCATTTGGGCTGCCTGCTTCAAAGAGGATTTGTATAGAAGCTCAGATGAGTCAGCAAATGACCTTTACAAAGACTGTCAATCAAATACAGATAAATTAGTGTGAGCCAAGATGATGGTGGTGATGATGACTTCAACTTCCAGCTTGGTATGAGGGACAAAATGCCCCAGCAAAACATACACACAAAACCCCTGGAGAGATGAAAGCTGGCAGCTCTGGCTCTACCAGTTCAGTCCAGATGCAGAGCTCTGGTGTCAGAGCTGCCAATTTGAGCAGGGAATGTGCTCCCAGTTCCCCTTCTCCTTCTCCTAGAGGCACCAAAATTCTTAAGTTTGGAATAGAGTAAGGAAAACTCCTCCAGGGGAAAGTTTTGAAGGCCCAAACCTATTAATTTTATTAAGAATGTCATTCATTCATTATAACATTTCACAATTCTTTAACATATAGGAGATGATTTCACTACTATATCAGT
Organism: Vulpes lagopus; assembly: GCF_018345385.1. Taxonomy (NCBI): domain Eukaryota; kingdom Metazoa; phylum Chordata; class Mammalia; order Carnivora; family Canidae; genus Vulpes; species Vulpes lagopus. Next base: position 24,270,172 of record NC_054831.1, on the reverse strand, counting down.
AATCGTGATTTTATCCTCATTTTACAGATGAAGAAACTGAGGCTGAGATCAAGTAAATGAACTATGGTGACACGGCTAGTAAGTTGCAGCAATTTACACTGGGGGTTTCAGACTTCTAGATCTGTGTTCCTAAAAACCGGTGTTCAACTACAGAGCTAAAGAAAGACATGGGAGAGAGGAAAGAAAGGGGAAAATAAGGAGGAGAAGAGAAAGAAGAAGGAGGGAGGGAGGGCTGGAGGGAACTAGGGAAAGAGGAAAGGAAAAAAAGAAAAGGAAGGAAAGAATGCAAAAATCATTGGAAGGAGCAGAGAGCCAGTTCATGCAATATACACCGGAAGGTAAGGCTCACGTCTGTGGGCGGACAGGTCCAGCTGCATGGTGCTCTGGTACTCGGGTGGTGTCCACTGTGTCCCAGCAAGTGTTGGGGCTGTTGGCTGTGAGGGGAGGGGGAAAGGAAGAGGGTCGCCAGTCTTGGCCCTCCCGCTCAGCCCTTCGAGCCTCAGGCTTTGGGGACGCTTGAGGTCTACACGGAGTTCTGGAGGACTGAAGGTCTCAATGACGAGAGAGGCAGAGGGGTCACAGGGACCCGCATCCCTTAGCACCCACCGCCTGCACCCGGGCACGTTCACATACAGTTGCCCAGGTAAATGAATGTGTGGTGCAAATTAAGTAGTGAAGGAATGGAGCGAGCAAAAGAGCCCAGGTTCCCGTGAGCAGAGGGCGGCACCCATGTGAGCCCTGTGGCCCTTAACGCCCAGGCCCTGATCAACTCAAGTCTGGTGCACTCTCCCCAGATGCAGTGCAAGAAATGAAACAACTGGAAACAACAATCACAACTTGTTTCTCTCTGCGCCCGCCCCCGGCTGTTTTCTCCAATTTTGCCAAAGGTCTCCGGAATCCCACTTGACCGCCCTGCGCTCCCCGGGCCGAGCCTCTTCCTAAGCTGGTGCCTGGGCGCGGCCCCCTCTGCGAGCGCGCTGGGCTCGGGAACCCGGCGGACCTGGCGCCAAGACTGGGGGCTGGAGTGGGAACACCGGCGGCCGGCAAGGGGGCGCTGTCCCCTAGGGGCCTTGCACTGGGACCAGGCCATGCCTGCACTGTCTGCTCCGGGCAGCGACGAGCTTAGAAAGGGTGGTGGCCGATTTCTTCCAGGGGTCCACGGCTGCAGCGCATATCCTCCTCCCCTGCCCCTGGATGAGATCCCTTCTCCTCCCCTCCTTCCCCCAACGAGGTGCGCTCCCCCGGCCTGGCACAGCCCTAGCGCCCGGCTCCTCCTGGAGCATCCCGGCCTAAGGATTTTTCTTGAGGAATTTCTGGCACAAGGGTCCAACACGGGAAATGGCTAAGCTTCCCGGGGTAGGGATGTCCGCCTCGACCGTGGACACATTCTCTCCGCACCGCCCCCCTCTACTCCCTGTTCCTGGCTTGGTCCCTGGCGCCAGCCAGCCCTGCCGCTCCACCTCAGGTTCCAGGATGCTCTCCCGGCTGCGGGACACCCTCCTTGCAGCCAGCACGGCTCCCCTCTCCCTTTGCTGATCAGCTCTGACCTGTGAGGCTAGCGGGTGGAGCGCAAGGCCCCAGGGGCTGCTGCTGCTGGATCCTGCTGGGAAAGGAGAGGAAAATTAAGCAACCGATTTTAGGAGTAAAGTCCCTTCTAGGATGAAAATTATCATCCAGGGTCTGTAGGTTAAATTGGGAATTAAAAACAGAGAAGTTGGGCAGCCTGGGTGGCTCTGCGGTTTAGCGCTGCCTTCAGCCCAGGCCGTGATCCTGGAGACCTGGGATTGAGTCCCACTTCAGGCTCCCTCCATGGAGCCTGCTTCTCCCTCTGCCTGTGTCTCTGCACCCCTCCCCCGTGTGTCTCTCATGAATAAATAAATAAAATCTTAAAAAAAAAAAAACGGAGAAGTTGCATTACTCCATCCACCTCCCTTGGGGTCCCTGGGGTCGGTCTGGGAGCACATGTTGTATACAAGGCACCTATGAACTCAGTGCATACTAGGATATTGAAATTTGGTCTTAGCATTTACAATGCTTTACATCTAGAGTTATAGTAACATCAAGCATCATATAGTGTTTAATCTTTCATGTATTTTCTCACTGAATCTTCACAATAGCCCTGTGAGATCAAGTCTTATCATCGTCCTCATTTTAGGTTTAGGAAAAAAGGCCTAGGAGATACCTGACTTCCCCAGAGTTGTTAAGTAACCAAACGCTGAAGACAGGTCCTGACTCCAGACCCCAGGGTTTTCCATGACAATGCTACCTCCTTCCAGGGTCACCTCTACTAAGCCCTTCAACAAGGATGGCCCTCAGTAAATAAATATTTGTAGGTTGAATTCCAGGATCTAATCAAGCTTTTTTTGTTGTTGTTGTTTTTACAGTAGGGTGTGTCTAAGCCTTGCTCACTCACTCACCTATTCATTTATTCGGCAGTTGCTGAGTGCCCACTGTGCGCTGGGACCAGGAGGACACGACGCATTGTAGGGCGTGAGCTGGCTTCGGAGGCAGGGGCCTGGCATCTTGGAGAGACTGGTGAGCTCCCAGCCCTCAGCCCTCCGAGCTGAGCGCCGGCCCAGAGCCTGCAGCTGCTGTCCAACCCTGGGGAGTCAGGATGAGAGGAACTGGAAAGTCCTGGGGGAGCGCGGGAGGGGTGGGTCCGAGCGACTCCACTCGGAGGAGCCAGGAGCCGGAGGAGCCCGACGGGGACGGGAGAAAATACAACCATAGGGAAATTCCCCGAGAGAAGAGCTGGAGAGGTGGGAGCTGGAGACCCCTGGGCCCTCGGAGACTAGTGGAGATGAGGGTGTTGGAGGAGAGAGGTCGGACGGCAGAGCGAATAAAGGGGAACCCAGAACGCGGGACAGCCGGCGGCACCGCCCGGGGCGTCGAGGGAGGGCTGGGGCTCGGGGAGCTCAGCACGCAGCCCCGGGCGGGGGAACCCGCGGCCCTTGCCAGCGTCGGCCGCCAAAGTTGGCTGGGGGCGAGGCTGTTGAAGCTCGGGTCATCCTGGGAAAAGTAGGAATGTTCTCTCGGGGACGGCTCACAGCCTGCTCCGGGGGATTCCTGGTCCTGTCCCTCGCGCCCGGCCAGGCCCAGCGAAACCTGCCTGGCTGCGGTCCTCCGCGGCGTTCCAGGCGCGGGAGGCCACGGCCGGTCGGGACAGGGCCCCGGGGTCCGGCTCCGCTCCGGGGCGAGGGCACTGCGGGCGGCTCCCGGCGCCCGGCTCCCGGCTCCCCGCTCCGCGACACCTGCGCCCGGGGCGCGCGGGCCGGGAGGCGGCGGGGCGCGGACTCCCGGGAGGGACTGGGGAGGCGGGGGGCGGGCCGGGGCGGGCCGGGGCGGGCGCGGGGAAGCGCCCCCCCCCCGGCGGGTCGGAGAGGGGACGCGGTGGCCCGGGACGCCGGGAGGGGGCCCGCGCCGAGACGGAGGGAGGGGCCGCGCCGCCTTGGAGAGTCATTGGAGGACGCGGCCGCCCCAAGCTGATAAATAAGGGGACGGGCCGCGGCTGCCAGCCAAGTTGGACGCCCGGGCCGCGCGAGGGCCAGGTCAGCGCCTGCCCTGGGAGCCGAGGGAGGGGACCCCCGTGCGGCCATGGCCTCGCTGTTGGGAGCTTACCCGTGGCCCGAGGGGCTCGAGTGCCCGGCCCTGGAAGCCGAGCTGTCGGACGGGCTGTCGCCGCCCGCCGCGCCCCGCCAGCCAGGGGACAAGGGCTCGGAGAGCCGCATCCGGCGGCCCATGAACGCCTTCATGGTGTGGGCCAAGGACGAGAGGAAGCGTCTGGCGGTGCAGAACCCGGACCTGCACAACGCCGAGCTCAGCAAGATGCTGGGTGAGTAAGGCGGCGGGCGGGCCGGGCGCCCCGGGAGGTCGGCGGGCCGGGGCCGGGGCCGGGGCAGAGGCGGGGCCCCCATCCCCACCCCGGGGGCTCGCGGCTGGGGCCCGGCCTGTGGGGAGGCTCGGGGGGCGCGCGGGGCGCTCCTGTGCCCGCGGGGTCGGGCATCTGTGCGCGCGCGGGTGTGCGCGCAGCCACCCGGGTTCAGAGCGGGGACATCGGGACGCGGCGCAGAGTGAAACCGCGCGGCCCGCTGGGGTGGGCCAGGAAGCCCACTAGCTGGCACGGGGGCCGCGTGTGGGGTCCCCGGGGACGGGCGGGGCCGACGGCGGCCAGGTCCCCGTCGCCCCGGCGACCGGGACCTGCGCGCACACAGGTCGGGACGGAAACGCAGGGGCCTGGTGGAACCGGTGTTTGTAGGGATACCGGAGCGGGAAAGCCACCGTTCCCTGAACTTTACCACTGGCACCATCACAGAAGGAAGTTGTGACTATTATTAAACGAATATTCGTGAAGAGAGACCCTGCGGGAACGCATCCCTTCTTTTAATTTAATTATTAAACCTGCAGCAAAAAAAAAAGTCCTCAAATAGACTCGATTCGATCGTGTATTTCTCAGTAGCAGGAGCATAGATTCTGTGATTGAGATGCTGAGGACGGCCAGTGAAGTCTCTCTCCTGGAGCCCGCCACTGCCCGGTTCCAGCGGGGGCGGCGGGCCTGGGGACCCGGACGAGCCAGACCCCAGGACGCCAGAGGAAGGATGTTAGGGCACGTTGGAAAGTTTGTTGGAGTTCGGGGTTTCTTCTCTCCCACGTCTGGAGCTGAGCACTTTCAACTCCACTCTACTTCTAACCTTTTTGCCTTTCCACGGAGTTTTTATTCATTTTAAGTGGTGGAAACTTTCAAAGCATTTTGTAGATACGGTGGGCACCAGGCCCTGAGACAAGGGACTGTATGTGGTCACCTGAGCCTGGCCTGATCTTCCCCAACCCCACCTGCCCAGAACTGAGCTTTTTTCCTTTTCCCTCAGTGCAGTACCATGGAGTGAGGGCTGTCACCCACCTTTCTGCTGGCTGAACCTATAGGCCCGCAGAGAGGGTTCCAACCCTTTCAAGGCTGCTGGTTTTAAAAGCCTCCTACCCATGGTCTAGTCCCCTGGCTAGATATGCCCAGGACACACTGGTGGATCAGTGTCTCAGGGAGCCCTTTCCTTCATAAAAAATACTAAAAATTATATTTCATACTGTATGGGCATAAAGACAAATATATTAATATATACAATATATATACTATACAGTAAAATATTTACCTAAAAGTTCATTTTTCCTTCAGGTTTTTAAAGAAATGAAAACACTTTTTTGTGTGTGGTGGCCCCTCAACATTTTTTTTTTTTTGGTGGGCCCAGGCACTGTGCCTTTTGCTCAAACACAGCTCCTGTGACCAGAACAGAGTGAGGTTTCCCTTGCTGTGTCAGGCCAGAGGTGGGAGAGGAACTCAGGATGGGGAGCCTTGCAGGATTGCAGCTGTGTGCTCTCAGGGAAAAGGCAGGTGAGAGGACCTGCCGGACAAATGCCTCTAGTGAGCTGATCTCTGTTGGCAATTTGCGCTTAGGTTTCCAGAGGGTGTAGTTCATTTTGCAGGAAGATGTTGATTCCTTCCCATTTAACCACGCAGGCCCTGGCCCTGGGCAAGGAGCTTTTTAAAATATGGACTTTCTTAGGGCACCTGGGTGGCTCAGTGGTTGAGCCTCTGCTTTTGGCTCATGTCATGATCCTGGGGTCCTAGGATCAAGCTTGCTTCTTCCTCTGCCTATGTCTCTGCCTCTCTCTGTGTGTCTCTCATGAATAAATAAAATCTTCAAACAAAAAATATGGACTTTCTTAATAGGGGGCAGCAGGATGTCCCCCTTCCACCGCATGATCTTGCCCAGCCCTTTCCTTTCTGACCTAGGAAAGAGTCCCAACTTTTTAAACTATAAGCTTTCCAATCATTAACATTAGAAACATCACCTGGAAATAAATGCATGAATAAAAAAAAATCACCTGGTATCACCACTCTTTTTAGTATACTGTGAGTGAGAAGGCACATAAGGACAGTTATACATTAATGGCATGTAAAATGACTATTTTATTCAGACTACAGCATCCACGTACACTTAGAAACTAGAGTCACATTTTATATTCAGTCCACAGACAGGGTGTGGGGTGTACCTAGATCTTGGGCCTCTTGCAACAACTTTGCAGTCTCAGCCACGGCTGGGAACTGCTGACCAAACCCAAACCCAGAGTTCCTGACACTTTTAGAGTTGCCCTTTTAAGTGATGGCTAATTATATTAATTGACAACTCTCTCACAATAGTTATAAACTTATATCCCAATGGTAGAGCGCCTCTAATAATTGCCCTCCCTCAGTGCCCTTTGAGGGCCAGGCATGCAGAGTCAGCCAGTGGGGGTACCAAGGCAGCAGTACACACAGCTCTGTACTGGGCCCTGTGCCAGCTGTTCTGGGTGGGGGTACTTAACCTCAGAGCTAGTCAGTCTCAAACTTCAGGATACGTTAGTCAGGAGGGAACTTTCAAAGTTGCAGAATCCCGAGTCCACTCAAGGAGATAACAGTGTAAGGTGTCCAGAAATGACCTTCAGAAAACCAGCAGCCAGAGGGATGTGCAATGAACGTACTGACAGATGAGACAGCAATGCTAGAGCAATTTACAAAACAGCACAAAAGGGAGTAAGGATGGATAGAAAATGCAAGTGAACCCAGCTCTTTAGCACCAGTGGGCTACAAGTGTGGGGTGCGTCTTAAAAGAGACAGTTTTGAGTTGGATAGTATTGCAACACATTTTATAATGAGGAAAAGAGAGACCCAGAGAAACTAAAGAATTTGCTTCTGTATGAAGAGTCAAAGGCTGACAGTTGCCCCCTGCCACAAAGCCCACTAACTAAGGAGATAGCAGGGAGCGTTAGTTAGCATGAGTGTGTGCACCTGTGTGCATGCAAATGCAAATGTGTGCATGCACTGTGTAGCGTGTGCCTGTGCGTGTTGCAGGCAGATGCTTGCATTCTCATAATGGGCTTTATATGGCAGGGTCCTAACTGAACTTGAGATGTGAGGGATAATGGTCTGTTCCCCTAAGTGAGATCCTCTAATTTACTTATATCTCTGAAAAGATAGACTGATCTTGAGTTCCCTCACAAGAAGGCCTATGGGATTTATGCCATAAAAAATACAGCTTGGCTTCCTGAGAGGGGCAATAATCAGCCAAGGCAGAGGGTTTTCATTAAAAGCCACAGATGATTAGACGTGATCCACTTAGGGTTAAAAAAGAGAGAGAGAGAGAGAGAGAGAGAGAGAGAGAGCCTAAATCAATGTGGTCGTTATATACTTTATCCTGTGTCTGACATGGGGTCTGGCGGGCCTTCTGCTGTGAATCCCGCATTGTTTATACGTTTACATCACCTAGCGGCGTTTGCAGCGGAGGTGAAGTGACCCAGTGCGTGGTGGGCGTTAGTGGTCTCGCGGGGTGCACGCGGGGCGAGGTTGGTTGGGCCTCGCAGAGCCGGGATCTGGGCTGGGAGCGGGGTGCGAGGAGTCCGCGGTGGGTGTCCTTGCACTGGGTTTGGGGGGCGGAACCCGAGGCTGGGATGGGGGACCGAGGCGGACGTGCATGTGGGATGCCGGGAGGGAGGCACGGGCTCCTGAGACAGGTGCGCCGGCCTCCCCAGGTGGCGCAGATGCTGAAAGCGGCCTTCTCTGACTTGTGTGAGCAGGAAAGTCGTGGAAGGCGCTCACGCTGTCCCAGAAGAGGCCCTACGTGGACGAGGCGGAGCGGCTGCGCCTGCAGCACATGCAGGACTACCCCAACTACAAGTACCGCCCGCGCAGGAAGAAGCAGGCCAAGCGCCTCTGCAAGCGCGTGGACCCGGGCTTCCTCCTGAGCTCGCTGTCCCGGGACCAGAACGCTCTGCCCGAGAAGAGGGGCGGCGGCCGCGGGGCGCTGGGGGAGAAGGAGGACAGGGGTGAGTACTCCCCGGGCTCCGCCCTGCCCAGCCTGCGGGGCTGCTACCACGAGGGGCCGAGCGGCGGCGGCGGCGGCGGCGGCACCCCCGGCAGCGTGGACACTTACCCGTACGGGCTGCCCACGCCCCCAGAAATGTCGCCCCTGGACGTCCTGGAGCCGGAGCAGACCTTCTTCTCCTCCCCCTGCCAGGAGGAGCATGCGCACTCCCGCCGCATCCCGCACCTGCCGGGGCCCCCTTACTCACCGGAGTACGCCCCCAGCCCCCTCCACTGCGGCCACCCCCTGGGCTCCCTGGCCCTCGGGCAGTCCCCGGGCGTCTCTATGATGTCCACCGTACCCGCCTGCCCCCCGTCTCCTGCCTATTACTCCCCTGCCACCTACCACCCTCTCCACTCCAACCTCCACGCCCACCTTGGCCAGCTCTCCCCCCCTCCCGAACACCCCGGCTTTGATGCCCTGGATCAGCTGAGCCAGGTGGAACTGCTGGGGGACATGGATCGCAATGAGTTCGACCAGTATTTGAACACTCCTGGCCACCCGGACTCTGCCGCAGGGGCTGTGGCCCTCAGTGGGCATGCCCCGGGCTCCCAGGTGACATCAACAGGCCCCACAGAGACCAGCCTCATCTCCGTGCTGGCCGATGCCACGGCCACGTACTACAACAGCTACAGCGTGTCATAGAGCCCGAGGCAACCAGCCCAGCCCTGCGTCGCCGCCGTCCTCCGCCTCCCGAGCGAGCGCGGAGCACCGAGGCCACCGCGCGGGGCTCCCCGCTCTCCTGCGACCGCCGCGGGGCGTGCAGGCCTGACCGTGCGCGGCGCAGAGCGGGGCTCTGCCGAGCTGAGCGTCTCCGCGCTCCCGGCCGCCTGCATTCTGAGTGCATTCCTTCAGAGGGGTTCTCATTGGCTCCACACCCTGGGAATAAGGCAGGGTAGTTGCTGAAAGATGGTTAACCGGTAGATGTTCATTCCCTTCTCCCGGTCCCCATCGCGGGAAGGAACGTGTCAAACTCTCCGCGGCATTCACACCTCTCCAGCTTCTGACCCGGACGCATGGGGTACAGCGGTCCTGATCTTTGGGTCCTCCAGGTGAGGAGGGCCCTGGGCTGGGATCCCGAGGACCCCGGATCCGGTCCCGGTTCGGCCTTGAAGGGTCGGTGCAACCCCCACCCCTCTCTCTTCCCCTTCAGGCCCCTCCCGCAGTCTGTAAAGTGGGGGGACAGACTTGACATCTAAGGCTCCTTCTGCTCCAGGGTTTTCTGACCTAGTATTCTTTCGAGGCTAATTAAAAGGAAGACGAAGTTTGACTTAGCAAGTTCATTAACGGCCAACCCGGCGATAACTCCGTGCGCGCAGCCCAAGAACACTGGCTTTGTGCATTTGGCTGCCTTCCAGAATGATCATGGTCTTGCAAAAGGACTCTTCCAATTTGAGAAAAAACAAACAAACATACAAAACAAAACAAAACAAAACATTCGTCTTGATTTGGGGAATTAACCACTAAGGTTGACTGCACCATTGAAAATGGGATTGAATTCAAGCCACTGGTTTTTAAACCTATTTTTTAAGATAAAATTTTTTTTTATTACACACACATTTCAAGAGAATACACACAGCCTGAATATATACAGTCCGTGTATGTGGGATGTGCACCACACACACACCTGCATGCACATCCTTAAACGCACGTCTGTCCACCCTACATCAGATACTCTGGTTGATGTTGGCAATATTCTTAATGACCCAAAGAGCAGGGAGCCCAAAAAGGATTTCTGCACAGCAACATCACTTACCTCCAATCTGAATGTGTGGATTGCTTGAGCAAAATTTCAGCATACTCTCCCCTCTGCACGTGCAAAAGGAGCTTCTTTCTCACTGTCTCCGACTCCCCTTCTTCCTTTCCCAGGATTTCTTCTCTTCTGCACTGTTCTTCCTCCTTCCCTGAATTGGCCACAAATTCAAAGATCCCCTGGCTTCAAAATACTAAACATGATTCCTACCACGGCTGAGATGGCAATCCCTTCTTCTCACCAGACAGCTGGTTCTCGGTAACATCTTCAGCCAACACTTCAGCTTTCCCTTCACTATACAGACTTCCCAAAGAACAGAAACGCACTGTGATTCAGAAAATGTTTCTGAGCCCTGACCCACCCCAAAAACATTTCCATCCTTCTCTCAAACCTCCTTGGAAGGAACATACCTAGCAGTGCGTGAAAAGGCAGCTGTTTTGTCTTTTAATTGCAGCATATTATTGCCTGTATGAAATATGCGTTTTATATATTCTCCTATTTTTAGCTTATATTTTATATTGTTGAGAGATCCTTTTTTTTCCTTCCAAGGTGTCCTACTATAAAATTACTTATAAGATATAATTAATCTTTATGCTATTGCTGTATATGACATTTGGTAATAAATAGTAAATCGTTGACAATATGATTGACTGGTGCAGTCCAGAATGTATATTAATAATCTTGTAAAACATCGTCACAGATATTAAGCTAAACTGTTCCACTTTTTTTTTTGTAAGAACTATACATGCTTCGGAACGGTTGTAGATATTGATCTGTCTAAAATATTTAATTTAAATAAATGTTTTTGTACCATGACCATTCTATCATTTGACATATAGTTTTGCACACAGAAAAGGTGTTCCAGGGAGGCATAGATATTATGCCCGGTTCTCCTTTATAGTAGTGGTCAAAATACTTTCTACAGTAATTTTTTTATTTTAAAAAAGTTATCTTGCAGGGTCGGTTTATTTTATGAATTGTGGTCAAGAGATAAAGCCTTATTTGACACATTGGAAACAGCGTTGTTGTTGTAAAAATCGAAAGAAAAGACCAGTTCATAAGTTACCTGCAGAACAATTTTCTCCTCAGGATGACTTCACATTTATAAAGTGGAATGAGGTAATTATCAGGCACTCTCAAGATAGAACGTAAGTTCTGCCCAATTGCTTGCTTACTTAAGGCTGCCACACTTTTTCCTTTTTTGAAATAATCTAGAAAAATACCTAGCTTTCTCTCTTTACTCTGCATTTATTGATGTGGTTTAACAAGACATCGCAGGCTCTCAAAACCTGCTGGAATGCTGTGGAGAAGGTAGAGAAGCACCCGGATCGGTAATTAAAGGATGTAACATCTTGTGAGGTTTAGGATTAAAATCTCAGCCAAAAAAGGGCCTGGAAAAAGCTGATGATTACTCAGTCCCCTTGCAGGTCGCGGTACCTGGCTTCTCTATGTGGGGAGGCAGTTGTAACTTGTTCAAGTCAAGGGTAGCCCTGTGTCTTCCAGGCTCTCTGGGCCAAGGAGTGGGTTCTGGGAGGGCCCAAATGGGCATATGTTCATCCTTCAATTCTGATAATAATCTATAGTCATTACTTTAATGGCACTTTATAGGTGTAGGGAGATTTATGGCCAGTTTTATGGGCTAATCCTCACTCACAATCCTAGGTGGGGCCCTGTCATCCATCCACCTCATGGTGCAGCCAGGGATACTGAGGCCCAGGTGGGAGGTGGTGCATTGTAGCTCACCCTGCTCAGTTGGTGGAGGCTGGAGTTCCAGCATTTCATCAGATACATTTGTTGGCAGTGTCAGCTGAGTTGTCTAGAGGCTTCACGACTCTTTTAGTGCTTCACCATGGCATGGAATGACACGCAGTCCAATTCAGACCTATCACAGCTTTGGGGAAAGAAAGAAAGAGAAAAGAGAAAATTAGAGGGTCAGAGTTAGATAAAACCTGAATTCATGGCCTTCCAGGCCCACCGTTGTGGCCGCCTGCAGGGTCATCAGCTGTCTGGAGGACTCATTGGGCAGCGTCTGCACAGGACATGGCCCTCGGCACTGCCAAATGGGCATATTTCTTTGCAGGACATACTGTGGGGGCAGGGACGTTGTCTGTGCCTCTGGGAGGGCAGGAAACAGGCAGGCGACAGGGCTGCTCTTTCACTTTGCTCAGCTGTGAGTGAAATTCTTGTGCTCAGAAGCCAGGAGTATCTTAGAGTTTTAGCTGCCCATTCTGAGAATCTATCTGTCCCCAGGGACAAGAGCATCTTCCGCTTTGGTGATGAGAATTGATGGGTGTGCACAGTTGTCCTTCGTTTCTCGAATGTAGATGTTACTATTTCACTCTTCCTAAAGATCCTTCAGTACCTGCTCATCACCCACAGCACCCAGGGTGAACACAGAAGTGGGGTCATGTGAATGCAATGAAGTTCCTGCTTCTGGGTTTCTCACTTATTAGCTCCGGTAATGTATTCATATGCCCCCAGCCCCTGCCTTCCCAACTGTATGAGCTTCAAGGCCCATGGCACCTGGCTTGGCTCCATGTGAATGCCCTGGTAGCTAATCTTTTTCCTCTTTCCAGAAGCCTTTCAGAGCATCCCCCTACCCACCATTGGGTACCTATTGCACAAAAAGCTTATTGTTCTCTGAGATATTTTCCTTTCCCATACTTCTGTGTTTATCCCAGTGAGGGGGGAGCTCTTACTCCCAACACCCATCTGACGACATCCCATACACTGTCCAACCCCAGCTTACATGTCCTCAACTTTGCCTGGTGGAGGGGCCAGTCACTGTCCTCCCTGAGCTCTTATGCGACTTGAGCAGACCTTGGTGACAGTGCTTACTGCTTGGCGGTGGAATCCCCCATCCATATACGTCTTCCCCAGCAGGATAGACACATAGTAGTCGCTCAAAAGTAACATGAATGAATGAATAAACATCTGATGTATTCTAGTTAATCTTCTTGGTAAAGGCTTAAGACTTCCTGGGTCCCCATTTCCTTGCCCATCTCTCTGGACACCAACACCTGGAGCCTTCGTGTGTGTCTAATTCTCAGGGCTCTGAGGCTGGATGTGATACATCTATGGCTAGTCACTCTCACCTGCTAGATTGTAGTCTCTAGTAAACAGGTCAGGAAGGGGCACAAGCGTACTGCAGGATGATCTCTTCTACCATCCCATCCCAGAGCAGCTGGATAGAGCTGGCTTTGTAATGTTTGTAACTGCTTGCTTTCCTTTTGAAAATTAGGCTCTTGATTTTCTCCCAGAGAAGGGGATTTGGAAGGAAGGGGGGGAGGAGAGAAGGAAAAAGGGAGAAAAGACACACACACTTATCTATCATCTATCTATATCTATCTATCTATCTATCTATCTATCTATCTATCTATCTATCTATCTATCATCTATCTACCTTAGTCCATCCACCTATCTTTTTAATCCATCCATCCATCCTATGCATCCATCCATATCTATCATCTATCTATCTTCTATTGATATTTAAATTCTTAAAAGAGACAGTCTTTGTGGAAAGTTTAGAGAAAAAAGATCATCTATTATTCATAACTTCAAGACATTGCTGGTAATTTTTTTTTACATATGTCCATCCAGTCTTTAAAAAATCTTTTTTGTCTAACTCTATGTATGTGTATGTCTTTTATAATAGACATTTTTATTCACTGATATTAAGCAAACATTTTCCTGTGCTGTAGACTTAGTTTTTCTGTAAGAGGTATTTTCTTTCCAGTTGAAATGGCAATTTGGAAAAAAGAAAAATTAGCCACTCCATGACTTTGACATAGCTATATTCAATATAGTCATTTTGGTATGCCGAACTTCTTAGTCTTGTATTTGTGTCTTCAAAATTGTACCTGTGTGATCACAGTGTAGATATAGGTACCACTGGTATTTGGCTTCATTCTCTCAAAAGTCATAGGAAACATAGAAGTTTCACCATATTTGATTTTCCACTTTTCTTTTTTTCCACTATAAATAACACTGCAGTTAACATTTACTTGTTTATATCTTTGGCTAGTCTTCCAGCAAGGTATCACCAGATCTAGACCTATGAACAGGTTTACAGCTTTTGCTTCAACTGTTGGTGTGTTGCGTTTCCCAAAGAGTCTCAATTGGTAGTGAAGGCACAAAATGCTTCCATTCAATTCCCAGAATGAACTAACTCTTTCTTAACAGGAAGAATTAAAACACCTGAAGACTACTTATGAGTGACTTAAATCATGCTCAATTGGCTTCACATGTCATGGTGGCTTTGTCTTTCTGAGGACCTATTATGTGCTTGCTGCTGGTTTCCATCGGCAAGTTGTGAGTGTTCCTTTGCCTAAACACCATGGATGGCATTTCCTTCTCTGAGCATCAAGTTACTACGCAGGGGAAAGGATTATTCTATCAGCAAGGCAGTTGGGTTGGTTTCTGAGTCCCTCAATACACCTCAATACACTGCTGGCTGTATTCACGGGGTACTCAGAGTTCTAAACACTCTAGGAGGGTGTCTGGAAAATGCCTGGACCTAGAGGTCTGACCTTACCGCATCACTGGATTTTAATTAGGATTTGAGTAAATCCCTGAACCTGTTGTCTCATCTAAGGAAATGGTGGATTTGTAGATACTTGAAAAATCATAAAGTTTCTATGCATGATGCATGTACAGGATACCTATTGTCTATTTCAGGTTTCTTTAAACAATTGAGGTTTTTTTAGGCTTGGAAGCTGGTACTAGTTTGAAAAATCTGGAACTATGCAATTGTTGTACTGGGATGGCTTGTGTGGGAGATATAAGGGGAAAGACCTACAATATGGCTAGGGGGATTACAGATGACTCACTTGGTTTCCTTGTCTGGACACTTAGCAGGATTGGAAGAGACCACGGGGTCATTTATACCATTCTCCTGCCTCTACTGAGGGTGGCGTCATAGCCACTCTTGGCACATGGCTTTCTATCTGCTCTGAGAGTCCTCCAGAAAAACAGATCTTTCTCTGTAAACTAGTCCAACAACTTCCATCACCAGAAAGTTCTGTCTTGTACCTCACCTAAGTCCCTCCTGCTTCAGTCAAAGTCCATGTGGGCTTGACATCATCTGTGGACAGGGACACATTTGTCCCCATCTTGCTCAGGTAGTCCTCATCCCTGCAGGCTGGTGATCATACCCTTTTGCTCTTCGCCACTGTGGGGCCATGTCTGAGGCCCCGGTTAGGGTGTGGTTTCCTCCAGGTCCTCCTGAGGTCTGCATTCCCCTTAATCAGAGGCTGAACTTTGTAGGGACATGGGAGGGGTGGGAGGAGGAAGGTCTTATTGTACGCTGCATGACAGAGGGAGGTAGGGGATTTCACCAGGGAGTGGGAGCATGGACTCTGTAGGCACTTCTGGAATGTTCTGCGTGTAGGCATAGGGTGTAGTCATTTCTCAGAGGGTCACACAGCTGGGTCTAATGGTGGGTCTCCTGGCTCTGCTCACCACAATTCCACTGGTCACTCATCTTCCATCACTCTGAGGGACTATAAGGTTGTACAGGTCTGGGACAAGTGAGGGGGGAGACCTTAAAACAACAAAAATGTTCCACTGGATTCTGGAAAACTCACTGGATTCTGATGAATGAAGTGTTTGCAGCCTCCAGAGGCTTCAGGGTGCTGGCTGTTGCATCTTAGAAGTCCTGATGACAAACCTAAAGGTGGGGCTGTGACTTCCGTGGGTAACAGGTCATGTGAAGAGGGCAGGTGGCCACAGGCATGTGCGTGCTCTGGCCTGTGTCTCCCCACACCGACTAGTCCTTATCATGTCAGAGAAGGCAGAGAGCTGCATAGCTCTTCCATTCCAACCCGACAAGTCCTAGAACCTGCTTTTCCTTCATTCCCTTCCCTGAAAAGCAGAAGCACCAGCTCCATATCTCAGGGCACCATGAAGGTCAGGGAAAGTGTGGAACCTTAAAATCTGTGATAAAGTGATTTGTTCTGCAGATGACCAGCACTCCATTGGAGGCGTCCTAGTGTAAACAGAATGGTGGTATTTTCACTGGAATGAAAAAGGGGTTTGGGATTAGGAAATTCTTGGCCCAGTTCTGTGACCTTGAAAAAAAATCACTGGAGGTCAGAGCTGGAAGGTATTGTTATCATGCTGTCAACCCCCAGGTGTGATAAGAAAGGAAATGGAGGCCCAGAGAGGTCAGGTCAGGGGACTTGCCTGAGAGCCAGCCACTGAGAGTAGTACAAGCGGGTGCAGTGCTCTGGGGGGCAGGGGAGATGCCGTGGGGAGAGAAGGGGTGAGACCCTCCAGGACCGAGGTGGTCCATCTTCCTTAGCCAAGCAGGGTGGCTAGGACAGGGCTATGGGAGAAGATGCCCCCATGGCTCTCTCTGCTGGATGGGGCGGGAGTGTGTGGAGGGAGTGTCTTAGCTGTGGGCAAGGGCTAGTGGCATTGGTGCAGGGGCAAGGGGTAATGAGAAGAAGGAGCCCTGGGAATGAGATGGGAGGGGAGGCAGGAGCCGTGTGGCAGGCCTTCAGAAGACGTCCCAAGTTTCTTCCTGTGCTTCTTGAAATCCAGCTGGTCTGGTGGGTGCTGGCCCAGGGGGGCGAGTCTAGGAACAAGCCTCCCAGAGGATAGAATCCCAGTGCACTATGCTCGGAGGCAGGCGTACCGCCCTAGGGTTCCCAGCCACTTCAGGGAAAAAGTGGTGGCTTCCGAGGACCAGAGGGGCCTGATGAGCTGCCCAGACATCTCCAGGAGCCAAGGGAGCCCCGTGCCCTGTTTCTGCCATCCCTGCCTCCCCCCACCCTGTGCCCAGGCTGTAGCGGCTGGGGGGCCAGGGTAAAAGGCAGCAGGGGGTCAGGGGCTGCAGGGAGGCCAGGAGGCCAGGGAGCCAGGGCAGGGCTCCAAGGGCAGCAGCAGTGGTGGAAGATGAAGAGGTGGGGAGGAGGGGCCTTGAGAGGGCGGAGGAACAGCCGGGCTGCTGAGTATTTTCCTGCCCATGGGAGCTGCTGTGACCAGGAGGAGGTGGAGGATGTGGCCGGAGCCCAGTGTTTCCTGCCTGATAAGCCAGCCCCTCCCTGGGAGCCCTGGCTGGGCCTACCTTCTCGCCCAGGGCCCTGCCAGGGAGGGACTGGCTGAGGAGGAAAATCACTTCTCCAGATTAGCTTGCCCAGGCCGAGCCTTCCTCCCCCGCCCCTGTCCCCATGGCAGCCACAGGAAATGAGGCTGGGGCCCAGCGGCCCAGAGGTCCCCACCTTCAGGGCACTCCGGCTCCAGGCCCAGGGACTCCGGTTTGTCTCAGGGCCCCGCCATCCAAGTCCCCCCAAGAGCGGAAGCCTTCTTGCTCCAAAGTCAACCATTTCCAAGGGGGGCAGTGACTGCAAAGCTTTCATGTGTTTGTCAGATCTCATGCCTGGAGTTTGGGCCTAGAAAACCGGTCCCTTTACTCACGGTTGGTCCACACAGCAGCCCCCTCCCACCCGGCTAACTGTCCAAGGGCCCCGAGGGCGGAGGTCATGAGAGGCCAGATGCCAGGCTGGGCCCTGAGACCCAACCCCTGGCCTGCTCTGCCCTCACGGAGCCGTGTGGCTGCAGAGAGTCTCTGACCTTTTCCAAGCACTGCTCCTGGCCTCTAGGTCTCTAACTAGGAGGGAGAGCCACATGGGAGCTCAAGGCCTGCCTCCTCCTAGCAGTCCCCATCTGGGACTGACTCAGAACTCAGGACACTTCTGGCACTGCAGGAACAGTGGCCAGCATTTAAGAGGGTTGGGCCCCCTCAGGGCAGTCCACCCCACCAGGGAGGGAGGAGCCTGGAGGGACAGCTCCTCCTCCTCAGTGGTGCTGGGCTGACCTGGCTTCCTGCTCCCCCTCTCTTCTGCCCATAGAGAACATCCTCTTCTGTTTTCCCACCCACCACCCTGTCCCCCGGGGGCAGTCTCCTCCCTGGAAGCCAGGCTGCCTTGGCTCCAGGTTGGGAACATAGGCTCCCAAGGCAAGGGAGAGATGCTTCTTCGAAAACACTGTTTCGAAATAAGGACAGAGTCCCAGAGTGTAGGATCACGGCTCAGAGACACATTCACACAAGCCCCACCAGGAGTTTGGGCCACCCATAGCAGGTGAGCCCCCTACAACAACTGCGTGGCGCTCCCTCAGGCGGGCCACCTCTTCCCCCACCCGCTGGTGAAGGCACCCCTCTCCCCACTCCCACCCTCACCTGGAGGCTGATTCTCAGTTAACCGAACTGCAGAAAGGGAGTATTTGATGCCCGGTGCGGACGAACACATACTTGCCGAGGTGAAAATGTTTACGTAGGTGTGGACAGCTACCTGAGTGTGCACACTCACGTGGGCAGCCAGGCAGCCCCTCTACCTTCACACTCGGTGCACTGCCATTTATAAAGCGCCCTGCCATTTGGTATTTCATGTGATTGTCATGGCAATCCCGGCATAGGTACGGTTATGCCCCCTTCACAGGTCCTGGAGCTGATGCTCAGGTGGGGCAAAGGAGTGGAGTCAGGTGCCATCGCCGGTAAGCAGACGGGGACCGTGCCGAGGCAGGGCTGTTTCTTGGCCTGCTCCCTGGGGTGAGCATCCACACAACCACAGCTGAGCCTCAAGAGCCCAGGTGCAGCCCAGGAAGGTACCAATTCCACCGGCAGCAAGCCCACCTGCCTCCCGGCTGAGGGCACAGGGCCACCTGGGCCGCCAGGCCTTCCTTTGCTGTCCTCCCAGATGGGCGGTCTCCTGGTTGTGGGATACCTGGAGATGAAGAGGCGGGTGAAGGGAGAAACTCAGGGTCCACACCTTTTCATTTTATGCTCTGCAGGGCTGGCTCAGCCACGTGCCTGCTGTGTTGCTGTGTGACCTTGGGTAAATCACTTTCCCACTCTGGACTTCCACAAATTAGGAGGTTATACTCAACAGTTTCCGAGGGGAAGAATGCCCTGCCTCTCGAAGCCTGTGAAAGAGAAGCAAAGAAAAGAAGGGAGTTCCCCTCCATTCTGCTCCTGGCCTCAGCATGGAGTGGTCTCTAGGGAAGTGGTAGTGGTGGGGTGTGCCCTGCGCAGCGTCACCCTGAGCAGAGCTGGAGCGGTGCCTCTGACACCCAGGCCCTGAGCATCTCCTACCACATCAGCCCATCCTGGCTCCGCTGCTCTGGGCCTCTGTCATCAGGCTCAGCCTCTGTCACCAGGCTGCACATGAGGCCCCTGGACACCTGGTCTGACCCCGCTCCCACGTAGCACCCCGCCCCACCTCCTTAGGACTCAGCCCCACCTTACCCACATCACCTGATCTTTCTACCTCCCTGCACAGGCTGTTGGGCTGGACAGGATGAGGTAAGAGGCTGCTGTCATCTGAGCCTAGCCTGGCAGGTCCTCATGTAACCCTGACGCAGAGGAGCAACCCTCCCCGTCAGGCATGACCCGGTGCAAAGGCTGCAGCTGGTCTCCAGAGGGATGCTGGGGTTCCTCCATGGTCCTTGGAGAACCCTGGGCAGTGTCCACTCCAGGCCCTCACCACTATCACTCACTGGCTATCACTCTGAGCCTGTCCCCCTCCAGTCCAACTAGAAGTTCCATAAGGCCTGGAAATACCACCTTTTTGCTTAAACTTTCACCTACGAGGTAAAGCTTAGACTTTTCAGAGGACATTCAGGCCCCACTCCCCTGGCCAGCCTCTTGTGCCCTGACTCACTCCCTGTAGCCACCCTGAGTTCTGGGCACAGCAAATTTCCAAATCGGACTCCTTTCCTCACACGGCAGTGCCTTTGCATAGGCTGTTCCCTCAGGCCGGAAAGTCCTTCTCCACATCTTTGCTCTGTGGATTCTTCCTTCAAGTCTCAGGACCCAATTCAAATGTCCTCCTCCCCCTCAGAGAGCCTCTTCCACGCACCCTCCACCATCCAACCTACCCTGTCCCAGTCCTTACCCCAACCAAGTTCGCAGCCCCAACTTCTTTTATTTTATTTTAGTTTAGTTTTATTTATTTATTTATTTTTATTATTTTTTTAATAAATTAATTTTTATTGGTGTTCAATTTACCAACATACAGAAAAACACCCAGTGCTCATCCCGTCAAGTGTCCCCCCCCAGTGCCTGCCACCCACTCCCCCCCACCCCCCGCCCTCCTCCCCTTCCACCACCCCCAGTTCGTTTCCCAGAGTTAGGAGTCTTCATGTTCTGTCTCCCTTCCTGATATTTCCCACACATTTCTTCTCCCTTCCCTTATATTCCCTTTCACTATTATTTATATTCCCCAAATGAATGAGAACATACACTGTTTGTCCTTCTCCGATTGACTTATTTCACTCAGCATAATACCCTCCAGTTCCATCCACGTTGAAGCAAATGGTGGGTATTTGTCGTTTCTAATGGCTGAGTAATATTCCATTGTCTACATAGACCACATCTTCTTTATCCATTCATCTTTCGATGGACACCGAGGCTCCTTCCACAGTTTGGCTATTGTGGACATTGCTGCTAGAAACATCGGCGCAGCCCCAACTTCTGCGTATTCCTATCACACGGCATCTCTGGTGCAATGAGGCAATCTCTGTTTTTGAGCCTCTATCCTCCCACTAGTCTGGGAACGTGTTTATCTCGCAAGGCACCTTATTTATCTTTGATTCCACGGGGCCTACTTTGCGTCGGGCACATAGTAGGTGTCTCATCAACATCTGTTGGGTGATTGAACAGCTACGCAGGGGTTGGATACTTACAGGTCAGTTCTCTGACTGATGTTTGATCTTACACAAGTCGCTTTGTTTTTCCGTGACTCAGTTTTTCTTTGGTACTGGTTCATGTGAAGAATTTTCAGATTATGGTAATAAATAGAAGCAATAGGAATAGCTCAGGAGATGATCAATGGTGAGATATAAATTTCTAAGACAATCACCTCTTGGTGATCCCTGGAAAAATTTAATTCTACATTGGCTCTCTGCCACCTCCTAGCCCGCCTTCATACCCCACCCTTGGCCATCAGTCAGGAATGAAAACTATTTGTAATATTGTCCCCACCAGAGCAGATTAGGAAGAAAATTGGTACTGCATCTGGGAAGATGATATATATATATATATCATATACATGTATATATATTATATGTGTATGTGTGTATATATATGAATGCATAGCATTTATTAGTAGTATTACATAGCATTATTATTAGTAAGGAGCAAGCTGTTAATTTTTTTTTAAGATTTTATTTATTTGTTCATGAGAGACACACTGAGAGAGCCAGAGACACAGGCAGAGGGAGAAGCAGGCTCCCTGCGGGGAGCCCGATGTGGGACTCGATCCCAGAACCCTGGGATCACGACCTGAGCCTCAACCACTGAGCCACCCAGGTGCCCCACTGGCTGTTAATTCTACAGTAATAAGGATGCTAAGTTCACCTTGGAAGTAAATTTAGCCCTTTGGTAAGTTACCTTTCCTGAGCCTAATTTAAAAAACCTTTTATTATTTCCTCCATTAAACATGTTATGAGATATATACAGAAAGCTTGGAAATACATAGATACAACAATAGAGAGAGAGAGAGAGAGAGAGAGAGGTCCTCTCTATAATCTCCGTACAAAGGACACCTGCTGTTAACATTGTGTTGTGTTCCTTTCAGATTTTTTTTTCTAGGTATACGTGCATGCTCACATAAGTATTTTTAAACTCTATTTTAGACTCTTGGGATTACGTTGTTTTGTAAACTCACATTTTTGAAAAGCAAAAATGTAGCTTGACTATGTTTCAGCATCCATGCATACCTCTTCCTGGATGATGAACATTCTGTTGTGGGCTCTTCTAGAAGTTGCTTTTCTGTTCCCCATCTTCTCAGACGCCATGAACACCCTGTGGTTTGCTGAAGAAGTCCGAGTTGCCCTAAACGAGGACCTACCTCTCGTGCCAGAATGAGCAAAGTACACAATCGCCACCTGAAGACACCTGAAGGGTTTCTCAGCCTTCAACTGGACCCCTCTTTCCAGAAGCACAGCCACCCTAGGACTCCCTCCTGTGCATGTTCCCCAGGAAGTGTGCGGAGCTTGCTTTCTGGTGGTGTGTATTAGGAAAATAAGTAGGCACGGTTTCCACCTTCTAAATATGGGTTATATTTTCCCACTGAATGTCAGTTTTCAAACAACACGGTCCTGTATCATGCAGCCCCTTCCCCATGCAACCAGCTGCGAGTCAGCTCTGGTGGGAGCGGCTGCTCTGGCATGGGGAGTGCAGGCTCAGATCTGGGCAGCAAGGGACACAGGGATGCCCACTTTCATTGCCATGCTGGGTGCCTGGGAGGGAAGTGACTTGTCTGAAGTTTGCTTAGTGAGTCAGCAGCTTGGCCCAGCTGCCCTGAGAGTGCTGGGAATCGGCCGGGGCCCTGGGCTGCCAGGCCTCAGCCTCTGACGTGCATAGTCTTGCTCAGGGCGGAAACCTCTCTTCCTGGGAAGGCGGGGCAAAGGCCCTGGGGTATGCCTGAGCCTGGAGATGTCTCCCTCTGCTAGAAACTGCCCAGGGTGCTTCTGGGTGGTATTTTCCCATGTGCGTCTTCTCCGTCCAGCCAGACCGTGACTGTGCAAGACATGGTCTTCCTGTCTCCTGTACCTTTCCAGATTGAACCCCTGCCAGTGCATTGCTGCAGGGGAGAGAAAGTGTGCACATGGGGTAGAGACTTGGACCTGGCTCTCAGCTCCCCCACTAGCTAGCTGTGAGAACCAGGGCGAGTCACCTCATTTCCTCGAGCCTCAGCCTCAGTTTCCTCAGCTGGAAGAATGGGGATATCGAGACCACCCCTTGGCCCTGCCTAGGGCGGATAGGTGGATTGAAATCTCATGCTGTCATCTAGTGACTCAAACAGGCACTTAAAAAATGAGCACTGCACCTTATGCTTCATCTTGCCATGGCCCACTTGAGAATCACAGTGGCTCCCTACCCTGGGAACACGGCCTCATATTTAGGGTTCTCTTTCATATTTCTGTCCCCAACGTCCCTCTGCACCAAGACAGGCTTTGTGGAGGGGGCGTGGTACCCCAGTGAACACACAGTTTACAAAAGGACAGAGCTTGCGATGCAAATGCAGCTTCAGACCAGGCTTCCCAGTTCCCCTTCTAGAACTAGGAGGGCAGGAGCACCCCCAGCACTCCTACACAGATATTCTGAGCCCCTAGGAGTCCAGCAGCCAGCCTTACCTGCTATGACCCTGCTGCCAACTCTTTTTTTTAAATAATAGATTTATTTTTTATTGGTGTTCAATTTGTCAACATACAGAATAACACCCAGTGCTCATCCCGTCAAGTGCCCCCCTCAGTGCCCGTCACCCATTCACCCCCACCCCTCGCCCTCCTCCCCTTCCACCACCCCTAGTTCGTTTCCCAGAGTTAGGAGTCTTTATGTTCTGTCTCCCTTCCTGATATTTCCTACCCATTTCTTCTCCCTTCCCTTCTATTCCCTTTCACTATTATTTATATTCCCCAAATGAATGAGGACATATAATGTTTGTCCTTCTCCAATTGACTTATTCCAACTCTTACCATCCACCCTTCTTCCCAGCTGGGAGCCTCAGCTCAGGTTGGGGCTCTGCCCACTGAGAAGCCCTGCCCTACCCTCCCTGTCGCTGAGGCCTACCCTTCTGTGCCCTCCTGCGCCTGCCTGAGTCCTGCCTCTCCTGTGACCAGTCCGCCCCTGCATGCCTAAGCACCTGCCACCCTCATCACATACTGCCCTATGGTGTTTTGGCTTCTCCTCCAGATGGAACCTCTTAGAAGAGAAAGATCAAATCAGTGTGATGGCTGATTTAGGGGAAAGGGTGGAGAGTTAGGGTTAGGTCAAGGTTTGGATCTCAGGAGGTTACCTACCAGCTCAGGCAGGAAGCACAGGTAAGTTCCCCCACACCTCAGAACCTGTTTTCCCATTGTGAAATGAGGGTAATGAGAGAGAGTGCCTGGCACTCGGGAGGTCCTCAGTGTTCAGTTGGAGATGGCTTTTATTGTGCTGTGTCTGCATACTACTCCGTGCCTCACGCATCCCAGGGGGTCCTCAAACGCTCCCCAAATGAGGGAGCACCCACTGTGGATGGGGCAGTAGCTGGTGTGAGTGGGGGCTGTGGGGGTGACGGGCAAAAACTACACAGAGACGCTTTAAGGAGAGTCCAGTCTGAGCTCCTCCCCAACACTGACACCCTCAGCCGTCTCATGGGCTTCCTTCCATGAGAGTCGTCCGTAGCTGCTTGCACAGATCGGAGCACGGCACGTCCAGGGATAGAGACTAGAAAGGGGCTCACAGGCAGAGCTGACGATGGGGAAGGCAGCCTTCCTGCACCCCCTGCACGCCCACCCCCACCGAGCACCACAGCCTGGGGGGAAGAGCAGAGGGGCTGGACACGTGAGCCCTGGGTGGGTGTTTTCCTTGACAGTGGCCATGACAGTGACCTTGGGCAAATCCCTTCTGATCCCTGGGACTCACTTTCCTTGGCTGTACTGTGAGCTGTCTGTGGTGGATCTCTTCAGCTCTAAATTCTACAGCTCCCAGGCCAAGAAAACTTCCAGTCTCAGATAAATTAGTGTCAAGGTAGTATTTTACTCTAAAATTTCAGCTGGAGTGACAGTGGCTATATGGGTGCAGGGGAGATAACCCTTGAGTAATGGCTGGCAGCATTAATCAATTAATTTGCTTATGTAATTAACTATTTATTTAACCCTTCATTTACCTGGTGTTCTGTGCCAATCTGGCAGATCAAATATGGCTAAAATATGTCACTCCCTGTGCCTATTTTCCTACACTCTTGATTCTGGGCTGGGCCTAATACAGCTTTGGCCAATAGAATACAGTGTAAGTGATGCTCTATGTGCTCCTTTTATTTTACTGTCAGCTTCCACTTGCACCTGCTTGGAGCACGGCCGCCATGTTGCGAGAAAAACCAGGCAGCCACACACAGAGGCCCGTGTGGAGGAGAATCGGGACTCTGAGTCAACAGCCTCAGATAAGTTCCCAGTCAGCAACCAGCATCAACTTGCCAACCATGGAGCTCAAGCATTGTGGAAGTGGATCCTTCAACCCGGGCTGAGTTGTCCTAGCTGATGCCTTGTGGAGCAGAGAAAAGCCATCCGCATGAATCCTACCCAAGTGGCAAAATCATGACTTGTTTTGAGCCACTAAGTTTGGGGATTGTTTGCTATGCAGCCATAGATAATGGACACAGACAGAGCTAGTGCTGGCATATGGGGATCCAAAGATGAAGATGTGTGTCTTAGCTTACACTCCTCCCAAAAACAGAACCTAAGACAAAGGTTTGCTTGCAGCATATAGTGTTTTGGGGAGGTGATCTTAGAGAGCTGCAATGAAGACAAAACAGAAGAAGACAGAGAAGGAGGAAAACCAACATAAGCTGGAATGAAGACAAAACAGAAGAAAACAGAGAAGGAGGAAAACCAATATAAGGTGTGCCTCTGAGTCATCCACCACTGTGGGTGACTGGTGCTTGATCCCTCTGGGGCCTTCTGAGGAGCCCTACAGATTTTGTCTCCATATTGTCTACCTGAGGGATGGGAAGGAGAAGCATTTAGCCATGGGCTCCCATTTCTAACTAGCTGGGTTGTTCCATGGGATGTTGAGCCTCCTGTACTTCTAGAATGTGCATGCATGAGTACCATGTGGGTTCCTGATAGTGCCCCGTGCTATGACCTCGGAGAGGTCCCCAGGCAGAAAGCAGAAGACATTTGGCATATGCCAAAGATGAGGTGTTGTTGGCATAAAGTGGACAAAATCTGCATGGAAGGGTTTTTTGTAGCTTTGGCTCAAATCAGAGATGAAGCCATGAGAAGAGGAGGTAGCTCAAAAGAGGTGTCCAGGATGACATGGACCTTTGAGGAGCTGGCTGTCTAGTGCCATATCTCAGCATGTGGTAGTAGATATTCCATGAAGCTGTCAGCCTATCTCAGCTGCCCCAAAGGCTGGAGCTTATTCCTGGCTTTGAGTCTCAACCACCAGCTATCTCCTGGTTCAGATTTTGAACATGAGTGTCCTCCATACACTAAAGACGTCCAGTTCCCTGGGCTCTAAATGGCCTTCCAGCATGGAAGAATAGACGCTGTGGCCTCATTCCATGACTGAGCCCTGAGCAAGAAGATTGGCTTATTACTTGAATTCTGCACCTACTTGAGTTCTGTACCAGAAGCCATTATATAGGGGCACTGGATGGTATACACTTATACAGGGACTGTGTCCTTTGAGGAGGTGGATGAGCCAAGAGCTCTGATCTAGTGGACAGAAGTTCTGGTTGCTTCCGCTAAGGCTTCACCACCTATTAGTCATGTGAACTTGGGCAATCATTTTACCTGTCCAGGCCTCCATGTTCTCATCTGTCATGGGGGAAGCATTCCCTGCCCTGTCTTACTGGCCTCAGTCAGATAATGGGTGTATGCACATTGGCTCAAACCACTGACAGGGGAGAGATACCTCAATGGTGACAAGATAAAGATGCAATTTCTCAATCTCTCCTCTTTCTCTTCTACAACATGCAAAGACAACATGAAAGGTAGTAAAACATGGAGGTGAAGAGTATGAGTTCTATGCTGCCTGATGTTATTTAACCCCTGCTCATCAGTTTTTCCATTTATATAATGATGTAATACTAGTACATACATTATAGGATTGTCATGAGAATAAAATATGTGACTACATAACAAGTACTTACAAGAGTGCCTGGTACACATGGTATGTGTTCAACACACACAGCTTGTCACCATGTGTTACATCCAATTTTACTTGTTTATTCATTTTCTCTCTCCCTCTTTTGGTCTCCCCACTAGATTAGCACTTTCCTGAGCAGTGACTTTTTTTTATTGTTTGGTGTAGTATTCTCAGGGCTCAGAATAGTCGCTAGCACACAATAGGCACTTACTAAATATTTGTGTATTGCGCACCTGATAGTTAATATTATACTTGGCTTGAATTATTTTAATAACCTCCTTCCTGGTCTCCTTCTAGCTTCTATGTCCCTCCAATAATTTTACTCCTCTGCCTAAGCCTTTAAAAAAAATGAGGTATTTTCTTTTTTAAAAAAGATTTACTTCACGTATCTATTTTAGAGAGAGAGAATGTGTGTGTGCAAGAAGGAGAGCAAGAGAGAGAGAGAAAGCAAACACGCAAGAGTGTACCAGGAAGGGAGGAGGGGCAGAGGGAGAGGATCAGACTTCCGTGCTGAGCGCAGAGCCTGATGTGGGGCTTGACTCACAATCCTGAGATCATGATTTGAACAAAAATCAAAACTCAGATGCTTAATGACTGAGCCACCCAGGCGCCCCTGTCCTGGCCATACCTTTGAAAGGCTCCTTTCCCCACAGGTCAGGAGTCCACGCTCTCTCCCTTTTTTGTATAACCCTCCCCTGCTTCATGTGTGGGTTTGTCACTTGCCATTATGCCATCCCTGCCACCAGCTGGCACAGTCTGCTTGCTGTCCTGGCTCCTTCCTTTTCTCCTGCAGCCACAGCCTGTAATATGCTTTTATTTTCATTCTGTACAACATGCCTTCTTCTATTCCCCCTCAGTTAGAATCCTAGTTATCTTTCAAAGCTCATTTCACATTGTCCTTCATTTGAGAACCTCTCCTTGATCCCTCCTATAATACCAAACTTACCCCTCTTCGTATGTATATTTTAGCATTTATCTCCTTCTTCCTTGTGTTACCATTAGATGTGTAGACATCTGCCTCCTGTTCAGAACGCAAGCTCATTTAGGGCACTGAGTCTTTTTTCGTTTCTTTATATTTGCGACCTATCCCAGTGTCTGGCATAAAATGGGCACTTATATGTACCTCAGTAACAAAGTTCCTGTCACTCCAACATTACTTGAGTTCTGCACCTATTTATGGTCTTCATATCTCGCATCCCGGTTGGTATCTTGCTCATTTAGTTGCTTCTTCATGTTCTGCATTTGAATGTGAGCTCAAAGATGGGAACCTTGTCTATCTTGTTTACCCTTGAATCCCTAATGCCTAACAGCGTCCGGTATGTACAGCTGGTCAAGTGATATTTGAGGGATGAACGAATGAATCCCAACTGGCTCTGAAGTGCAATGTGTTTGTGGGAGGAACCTGAGTCTGTTGTGTGGAGTTCCTCATCACTTTCTCCCATCCTTCTTCCACCCTCATTTCTTTTTTCTTTTTTTGGAGGGGGGGGATTTTTTTTTATTGGAGTTCGATTTGCCAACATATAGTATAACACCCAGTACTCATCCCGTCAAGTGCCCCCTCAGTGCCCATCACCCAGTCACCTCCACCCCCCGCCCACCTCCCTTTCCACCACCCCTCGTTCTTTTCCCAGAGTTAGGAGTCTCTCCTGTTCTGTCACCCTCACTGATATTTCCCACTCATTTTCTCTCCTTTCCCCTTTAATCCCTTTCACTATTCCTCATATTCCTTGTATGAATGAAATCATATGATGATTGTCCTCCGATTGACTTACTTCACTCAGCATAATACCCTCCGGTTCTATCCACGTTGAAGCAAATGGTGGGTATTTGTCGTTTCTAATGGCTGAGTAATATTCCATTGTATACATAAACCACATCTTCTTTATCCATTCATCTTTCGATGGACACCGAGGCTCCTTCCACCGTTTGGCTATTGTGGACATTGCTGCTAGAAACATCGGGGTGCAGGTGTCCCGGCATTTCACTGCATCTGTATCTTTGGGGTAAATCCCAGCAGTGCAATTGCTGGGTCATAGGGCAGGTCTATTTTTAACTCTTTGAGGAACCTCCACATAGTTTTCCAGAGTGGCTGCACCAGTTCACATTCCCACCAACAGTGCAGGAGGGTTCCCCTTTCTCCACATCCTCTCCAACATTTGTTGTTTCCTGTCTTGTTAATTTTCACCATTCTCACTTCCACCCTCATTTCTAACACTTTCTGACCCTGTTGATGCAGGTCAGACCTCTGGAGGCCCAGCTTCTGCTCCAGAGGTGGTGTTGTTTTTTTTTTTAATTTAGTGAGAATATCCCTTCTAACAACATTTGTATATTTGAAGTGATACTAGTACCTCAGAAACAATTACTTGGGTCTGTCCTGCTGAGCTTCTAAAAAGCTGAATTTCCAGCAGTATTCACAATATTGAGAGATGGTTCACCTTGAACAGAATGAATTTCTAGAAGCTTTACTTTGATTGTCTGAATTAGATGAAAAAAAAGTGAATTGTTATTGAAATTACCAGATTTTTTTCTATTTATGCATTTGATTCCACAAATATAAAACTGGCATTATTTCATCATATGTGACGTTCTTCTCTGGGTGATGCTATCAAATAAACAGCTACCACTTCGCTCTTAGCATGTATGCAAGAGAATTTGGAATTAACAAATACACTAAGCAGAGTTCTCCAGAAAAACCCAACCAATCAATAGAAGATCATATGTCCTCGTAGAAGAGATGCATTATAAGGAGTTGGCTCACATGATTCTGGAAGCTGGCAAGTCCCGAATCTTCACAGCTGATGTCTCAGGCTGGCAGGCTGCCGTGGAAACAGAAAGAGCTCATGTTCCCTTTCAAATGCTGTCAGGCAGGGGGCATGCTCTCTTACTTGACGGGAGTTTAGTGTTTCTATTCAGCCCTTCAACTGACTGGACGAGGCTCACCCACATTAGGGAGAACAATCTGCTTTATTTAGCTGGCCGATCCAAATATTAGTCTCATTCAAAAACACCCTGACAGACACGCCCAGAATAATGTTTGATCAGGATTCTAGACAATGTTTTTAAAGTCACTAATGACCTTTGAGTTAGATGCTGATGCTTCCTGAGCAGCTCTGTGTCTGCTTTTTATGTAGTCAGTGACATCACCATGGTTCTCAGGGCAGATGGTAAGTGCTGATAACCATTTTGTGCATGTTACGGTTTTGCCATTAACTTTATTGAAAAAGGGAAATGTATTTACATTTTCATGACTCATGCACTCTTTTTTTTTTTTGGAGACCTCGTTGGTACTGAAGGTTTACTGAAAAATGAAAGGCAGTAGTAAACACTAAGATAAATAGCTGTAGATTGATACCACACAGTAAGTGGAAAAGTCACTGAAGCAAGGCTGCTCCCATGAGTGTCTATGAAGCCTGGAGGAAGACAGCTGCCTTCGTGCCTGTCATTCACTCCTACTGTCCCTCCTGATCTGGGAGCCTGGTGGCCTGTGGCTTCCTGTACCTTGCAGGCCATGGCACACCTGGCAGCCGCAGAAACACTGAGTCTGTATCTTCCACCACCACAGCGGGGGAATGACTCTTGTCTGTGTGCATTTCAGCATCTAGGGAGAGCTGCATGCAGTGTCCCTGAGAGGGCTGCCGTGGGGTGGGAAAGGGTTGGAAGGCGAGGCGGGTCAGCCTTCCTCCTCTTCCAGATTTAACCCAGAGTTTAAGTGAAAACTCGTTCACTGCACACGTGACTCACACACCAAGAGATGCAACTGGGGCTGAAGTGGAAGTACAAGCAAAGGGATACCGATCCGATCTTGGCTTCTTTTAAAGCAATTCTTAATAGAACTCCATTAAACAATGACAAACTTGGGACAACCGGTACCATCCATGACAAACAGAATGTCTGGTCACCTTACCTCCAGGTGCTTTATTCTTGGGCTCTAAGTGATGCTCCCATCTCAGCCCTGGTTTTAGGGTAGTTCCTCTGTTTGAGGTTTCCACGTCTGGTGGTGTCAGTGTCCTGGGGGCACAGGTGGGGACGCTGCCCTCACACAGTAGACTTGAAGTCCTCCAGGACTTGCGGCAGAAGGCTGCTCAGTGGTCCTCCCTGGGGTGGGCTTGAAGGAGGGGTTGCCCAAGGGGACCACCCATTTTCTGGTCTTACCTTGATGTAGAAAGCCCAATTTTAGCTTCCAGTGTGTATGAGCCTGAGGCCTCCACTCCCATACCCTTAAATCCATTTGTTCCTGTAGCTTCTTTCATTTTTGGTCCCTTGTAACACCCTATCTCCTTCCCAAATGCAACTCAGCTACCCATGAAATAGATATTGAACAAGTTCTGAAACCAGGACATCTTTGTGTTTGAGCAGGAACTGGAGGAGGCAGAGTACTTGGGGTGTCCCCCTCCTTCTTGGACACCAAGGCCCCAGGCCTCCTCTGCTTGTCCTTGAGTAATGTACACCAAATGATTTTGGAAATCAGATGGGTATAGGGTGTTTATATCCCTTGTTAATTGTAGAGAATTTTTTTTAAAAAGAGAGTGCACACAGGAGCAGGAGAGAGGGACAGAGAGGGAGAGAGAATCTTAAGCAGATTCCATGCCCAGCGGGGAGCCCAATGCAGGGCTCCATCTCACATCCCTGAGATTATGACCTGAGCCTAAATCAAGAGTCAGATGCTTAACCGACTGAGCCACCCAGGTGCCCCTAGGGAGAACTTCTTGAGGTTGAACCTTCTAGCACAGGGCTGAGCCTACTGGAGGATTCCATAGGCAAGGCAGGGCAGGAGAGATTCCTATTTCCATCACATGGTCAGACCTACAACTCTGCTTTTGGCCTTGGCAAGAGGAAGGAGTGTTTCATATCTGAGAAGTTTGGTAAGATTCTCAATACCTCTTTGGGCAGAGAAAGGAAGTTTCAGGATTTTCCTAACATTTTTTCATTCATTCATTCATTCATTCATTCATTCATTCTTCCTTCTCTCCCCAAACATTTTTTAACATCTACACCTAGCGTGTGGCTGAAACTCCAGCTCTGACTCCAGCCCTTCCACGTTAGGGAGAAGAGCTGCCCCTGCGGGGAAGGGAGAGCCCTGCAGGCTGACTGTGTGGTCACAGGGCTGCAAGAGCCACTTTATTCCCCTCACAGCCACTACAGGGAGCAGCCATCTCCTTGCTGGAGGCCTGGCTTGTGCTAGAGGAAGACGCTGGCCAGGCTGTGGCAGGAGTCCTCCTGGAGAAGTTCCAGGTCCAGTGGGGATGACCTGTCTATAGCTCAGGGTCTGAGTGGCCTGAGATTGAAACGGTTCAAAGCCTCAGGGGTCCTGCAGGTCTATCTGGGCACTGGCAGGACAAGGATGGGACCTTGGGTATGGATGAGATGGTTGAGCCCCCATCCACGTGGGAGAAAGGCAAGGCAAGAGGGAGCTATTAATTCTTTTATACTTGATTGACCAAGTCCAGTGTCAACCACTGTTTCCGGCGTCTTGTGGACATGAGAACAGTGCTCTCAGTTTAGCTTCTTCCCAGGCTGGCCAGGGCGCCTGATACTCTCCTGCTCCATCACCAGGGGTCTCCAGCATACAGCCTAGGCAGGAGCAGTTGCCCCTTCCACCTCCCCCCAAACACATGCACATATTCACTATCCCCACACGCACACATTCATGCGCACATACTTATAAGCATACACCCAGGCATGCACATGTGTGCACACACACGTCTCATCCACACAGCCTGGAGGAGTGTTTTATGACCCTGGTCAGGCCTGGGCAAGATAGGGTGGCAGCTCTCATACTTCCCTCTGGGTCGCTGTGGATTCAGCAACACAGGAGATGTGGTTGTTAAAAAAAACAAAAGTGATGTATGAATACTTTAGTAGGTGAGTGGATGAAGGGACGAATACTTTAAGAAAAATCTGAAACTTCTTTCCTTTTTCCAAAGATGTATGGGGAAGCTTATGGAACTTCTCAGATATAAATAAAGCACACTCCTAGCGGCATCCAGGTAAGATGGGAGAGTGGGGTAGTTCTCGTGATGAGGCCCCTTCCCAGCTAGGGGCTTCCTGTCTCCTGGACTTCTCCCAGAGGGCTGCGGGCGGGTGACATGCCTCCTTGGGGGTCCCTCTCTCTACCTGAATCCAGCTTGGTTTCCAAAAGTAGGCTGACTTCGCCTGGAAACATATGGAGCCAGACACACTTTGGTTACAAGACCCAGAAGGCAAATGTGGCGATGGTGAGGTGATGGGTTTGAGATGGGTACACTGCATGGTGGCCCATCCCCTCACCAACAAGAACACGGGGAAGAAGGCAGAGATGGGCAGAGCAGATCTCTGGCCTGGGAAGAGGCAGTAAGTGATAATGTTCTTTCCTCCCTGATCCTAGTGGCCACAGTCTCCTGTCAGGTACATGGCTGTGATAAGCCAACTACAACAGGATTTGTGTCCTTGTCACCATGAGGTATGATGCTATAGGGAAAAGGGCACAGATAGAAGAGTCCAGACACCTGAGTTCTAGTTCCAATTCTCTCCCTGCCTCTTGTGTGACTTTCAGGTGGGTACTTGACTTCCTTGAACCCCTTGAAAAATGGGAATAGCCAACCACGCTTCATCTCTCTCCCAGGGTGGAGGGGACCCTCCCAGGTTAGCGTGGGAGAGAGACCTGACACTAGCCAGCAATGCCCCCACTGACAGAGGGAGAGCTGGGACCCAGAGACAGAAGAGATGTGGACAAGATCACACAGCAGACTAGAGGTAGATCTAGCTTCTATGGCAGCACTGGGTCCCCTGCCTCAGCCTAAGTGATCTAGGTTCTCACAAAAAGAAGGGTTTTCCAGAGAGGCTCTAGGTGGCTCTGGGTCTTCTAGCGGGGAAAACAGCACGTGCACAGCAGGCTACAGGCCATCAGTCCTGCTGTACAAATTGCAGATTGGAAACAGAATTTCAGGACCTGTTCCCACACTAGCCAGAGAACCACTGTGTTAGCTGGAAGTCCTTCCTGGTGCCTGGTGTCACCATTACTCTTATCCACTTAAACCCACTGGTGGTAGTTGTGTCTTTGGCACCTAAACTCAGGCTTAGTCAACAAGAGATGTTTGCCTACCCATGGAGCACAAATTCTGTGCTGAGCAGAAAAAGGCAACTTTCTTCCACCATGCAGGGAAAATCCATTTGGGTTGGATTTTTATGGGGTGGAAGACGGTTTCCAGAAAGAGAAGAGAAGAAATCGGAAGACTGATTTGTTTCTTTTAATCACTAGACATCTCTGATCTACTAGGTGCTGACTGCATCACATAATACTTTCATGATTGCCAACGGCTTTTCCTCAATCAGAGTTTTCTGTCAGTGGGCACCAGGGGTTCTCTACTTCTTTGCTTTTGCTTTCTTTCCTTTATTTGCTTTGTGGAGCTTAAGGGATTCATCTTGGCCTGGCTGGCCAGTGATTGAGAGTGGGGAATGGATAGGAGCCTTGAGGTTCAGAGTCTTCTTCTGTAGTTTCAGATCCAAAATATCAAAAGTTATCTGTATCTCATACTGCAGCAGCTCCTTCAGGCATTCTATCTGAATGTGAATGGCCTCACTGATGAGATTTTCCAACTCCTGGAAGAAACAGAGCATGGCTGGTGATTAGGGCTCTGGGGAAAGCTGAGGCCATCTGCAGATAGGGTCCCTCCCTGGGATCCAGTTCTGAACATATCAGCATCTTTTTCTGTGTTCTAGAATCTTCCATTTCTCCCACCAGCTCTCTTGGCTACCTTTCTCCACCCTACTCTGTGCTTTGAGGGGATGACTGATAAGGGCTGCCTCAACTGGCTACCTTGACTTCTGGCTTTAGGTTGAGTTCAGCCAATGGGAAGCATGAGCTGGGAAGAGAGTGAAGTCTCTCGTGTCACTCCGGATCTGCTCTGGGTTGGCCATGGCTCTGATCCTTTACCTACAGTCACACCTCCATACCCCACAGTCCTCTCCCACAGTTCTTATTTTAGGTTCCATTGACTTTCTTTCCTTCCCCCTTCAGGCCTTCCCCCCTAAGTCCTTGGGGAGGATTGTACTCCAAGAGGATGCATCATATTGATCCTATGGTTTTCAGTGTCTCTAGTTCAGGCACATGACTAGGAGCACACAGTGGAGGAGACTCTAGTCCATGAGCTTCACCAGGCAGGGACCAGCAGCAAAGTAATGGGGGGCTGGCAGGTGAGCTGGGAGGGGCAGGGAAGGACAGCTGTGCAGAGAAGAGGGTGGGGAGGGAAGGCAGCCCTTCCCCTTCTGTGGCCCATTCACACATTCTAGAGTAAGGTTTCTCAGGGTGGAGAGAGGCTGTTGCTTGAGTTCTTTTGGGTCCTTCCTTGCTGGACATCTTAATGCTCTAAGATTTCAGGGCAGCCAATGTGCTATTTCTCTGGGAGACTTGACTTAACCTTAGGAGAATATAATTTGTTCTGTGATTTTAATTTCTCTTTAGATTTATTCTCCATATTTTTTATATATTTAAAGGAATAGGGCCACTCACTCCTTGGCTGACAATTTAGAAACCCTTTTGGAACATATAGGCCCTGTGTCTCTACCTCCACTCCAGCCCCAAACCCCCCAACAGATGCACACAGTTGTGTATACACATATGCACACACTTGTCTCTTGTGTTCACAGATGGTGTGGCAGTGGTGATACAAGTGCCTGAGTCTAGTTTAAAAAATGAATTTGGACTCTATCAGGCCCTTAAGAGTTTGGCTGCCCTGGGGACATGCTAATTACCATTTAGCAAAGAGCTAGTCATTGAGACTCTGGATCCTGGAGCCTCAGTGGTCTTAAGACTAGTCAAGGGGGCAGCCCGATTTCTTAGATCCATGCTAGACTTTCCTAGGTTCTCTCTGACTCACCAGCCCCACTCCTTTGCTTACCTCATGATATCATCCACCTTGGGCTATCCCCATTGTCTGCACCTTCCTTCATCAACTTCCCCCACCCCCAGGCCTTGATGGATGAAGGGCCCTGAGAGAATCTGTGGTTCAGAGCCTAGAGTCTTCTTTTTGTGGAATCTGTCACTGATGAATGTTGCAGTGGAAAGAACTTGGACTTTGGGGCCAGCTAGGCTTCAGTTCAAATGTAAACTCTACCACTTTTTTTTTTTTTTTTTTTTTTTTTTTTTTAATTAACTTTTATTGGTGTTTAATTTACCAACATACAGAAAAACACCCAGTGCTCATCCCGTCAAGTGTCCACCTCAGTGCCCGTCACCCATTCCCCTCCAACACCCGCCCTCCTCCCCTTCCACCACCCCTAGTTCGTTTCCCCGAGTTAGGAGTCTTTATGTTCTGTCTCCCTTCCTGATATTTCCCAACTTGATAGCTTGGTGACCTTGGGTGAGTTAATGAAATTCTCTGAGCCTCACTCGTCTCATTACTGAAATGGGGACATGAATTATACCTCTCAGAAATGTTTTGTGAAACATGCACGCAAACCCTGTGGTCCCTGCTCAGTTGACTGTCCCCTTCTCCTCCATCCCACGTATGCAGAAAATGGGGTCCTTCCCAGCCTTGATGTTTTCTTGGTAGGGATGGGCATTTATATGTGGCAGGTGAGCATCCTCTCACCTCTCACAGGCACAGCCTTACCTCTCTCTTCAGAACCCGGCTGGGCTGCTCAGGCACCTCTGAGAACTTTCTCTGTAGCTTGTGATCCTTTTCCATGTGCAGTGCCTCCTTCAGGAGCAGCATATCGGTGCGTTTCTGCACCTCTGCCATACTGAGCTCTGCCACCTGCTGCTCCAGCTGCCAGATATCCCTGTCCATGCCCTCGGCCAGAGGGAGGGGCTGGGGTGGCGCACACACTTCCAGGTGTGTGACGGTCAGGTTGACTTCCTGGTCCTGGCCCAGGACATACTGGTAGAGTTTGTAGTGGCGGATGAAGGTGTTGTGGAAGTAGTCACAGAGGGCCAGCAGGTGGGTGGTGTTGAACTGCCCCTGGTAATCTCTGAGCTTATTCCCCAGAATTGTCACAGCCTCAGTGATGGAGCAGCCTGTGGGCACAGAGGGGCCAGACATTGAGTGTGAACTGAGGTAAAGCTGCATCAACAGCTGATCAATACAGGTGCTGAGCCCAGGCCCTATGACACCAGAGCCCACATCCTACCAGCTATTCTATATTACCATTTAGTAGTTCTTAAAAGCTATGGAGTGTATCATGTTCCACTTTTGCCTTGGCTTCTAGGAAGCTCAGTCCCAATTTTATGTAGTAACTTACATTTATCTCATTTTTTATAGGATTATCCCACTCCTTACCTATATTTTGACTTAACTCTCATCTTAAAGGTTTACCTCAGCTGTGATTTATATTGTTTTCACTTCAAACCCTTTGGAAAGGAGATGAAGATGTAAAAAAAGGGATTCTAGTAAGTGTGGAGCATGAGATAACTTAGAGAAACAGATGTTCAGGAAGCCATTATCCTGGAGATGTGTGTCATAGAGCTAGACATATATTATTTCTACCATGCAAACTGTCTTCTCCCATCTCCTCCCATTCACTCCTTTTACCCACAACTCCAACAAAAGCTTGGGGTTGTGCTGTGGTCAAGGAGGCAGGACTCTTCTCAGCATATGATTGAGTTTTACCACAGGGGGTGGTTCAGTAAAGGGTGATGGCTAAATGATGTGTGTGCCTTAGTGGATAGACATCAGGCAAAGAGAGAGGTTAGACGAAGGACAAAGAAAGAACATGCCCTGGTGTAAGGAGACCTGGGTTCTCACACAGACACCATCCCTGAAGTGCACTGTAAACTCAATCAAGTGTCTCTTGCTCCCTGACTTAGTATCTACATCTGTGGAATGAGAACTTGGGCCAGATGACCACCAAGTCACATGTTTTGGGGATTACACAGTTTTATCTATTTAAGATAGAGACCAAGCACTGGATGCAGGAAGCCTGGCTTTCCTCCTGGAGTGGAGGCCCGAGCTGAATCTAGGTCCCCTTCCTTGTCTCTCTTGTATGATCCCCCCATGGGACCCTGGTAGAGTCTCCCACCTTCCCAGCCAGAGGGGTCCATGCTCCATAAGGAGGGATAATATCAGTTTACAAACGTAGTTGTTTGTAAACTCTTCCACCCTCCCATTCCCATTGTATGTTCATTTTGGCTCCTCACTCTTGGCTCTGTGTGGGAATATTTACCTTAAATCTCCCCAGAGTACTGAGATGACAAGGCATCATAATCTTAGAAAAGTTGTAGTAGATGGAGCACTACTTCACTTTGAGCCTCGTTATAATATGTGGGAAAGTGTCACTTGGATTTAGACTTCAGCCCCTCCTTGAAGAGGCACTTCTCCACTGTGCAGAATTGAAGGTTAGTGGGCTATGTTTTCCTTTTTTTTCAAGGCCAATCAGGTGGCTCAGAGCCCCAAGAGAATGCTTCTGTTTCAGAGTGGTGTAGAGGGAGGGTTTGGAGGCTTGGGACAGCTCCTTTCTAACTATGACACTTCGACCTTCATTCCCACAGATGTAAAATGGGGAATAATTATATTTAGTTGCTAGGATTGTTATAGGATCGAATGGGATGATATGTCCAAGTGCCTTGCACAAAGCCTGCTACAAGGTAGTAATAAATAAATACTATAGGATGAATTTAAAAAAAAAATGCTGTAGGGAAAGAAGAGTTTGTTCCTGCCCCGTGAGAAAAGTCTTTCCTGGCCACATCTCTATTTCCTTCCATCCATCTCTCTATCTATTCATCCACCCACCCATCCACCCATCCACCCATCCACCCACCTGTCCACCTATCCATCCAAACACTCATCCACCCATTCATCCAAGATTAATTTGTCAACTGTTACTGAGTGCCTATTAATTAATTACTAGGCACTATGCTAGATCTGGCAATACTACGATAAACAGATCCCTGCCTTCAAGGTGTTCACAGGAGAGACACACAAGTAAATGTTACAGTACATGTGTAAAAAGAAACAGAATCAGGTGAAGAGGAATGTACAGTTGAGGATAGGGAATCCCCCTGAGAAGATAATACATGAGCTACATCTGAGAGGCTTAATGGGACTGAGCCAGTAAAGAGGGAGGCACTTCTTGGGTATAGCCTGAGTGAGAGCATTGAGGCAAGAAGCTGCATGGCATGGGTGGAGAACAAGACTGGGTTTGTTGTTGTTGGCACTCAAAGATGGAGGCAGAATATGGCAAGTGTTGAGTGGAGAAGTAGGTGGAAGACAGACGGGAGGGCCTTGAATGCTGTATTCAGAAGCCAGGAGTCTGCACTGTAGGCAGTGCAGGGTCTGCACTGTGTTGTAG
Organism: Vulpes lagopus; assembly: GCF_018345385.1. Taxonomy (NCBI): domain Eukaryota; kingdom Metazoa; phylum Chordata; class Mammalia; order Carnivora; family Canidae; genus Vulpes; species Vulpes lagopus. The sequence goes on along the minus strand of NC_054831.1, from coordinate 24,231,624 downwards.
GCAGGTTGTACACATGGCTATGCTTGCCTTGAACTTGATCCCACTGATGGTCACGTGGTGCTGGTGCATGGTGTGGCCCTATGCAGATGGGAGTTGCTGTGGCCTGAGAATGCTAGGTCAACAGGTGTGGGCAGGAGCAGGTCTGAGTGGCAGGACTGATCGTCAGATGTGGAGTGTAGTAGCAACCTACATGACTCCCAGGTGCTTACTGTAGGACACTCGAAGAGTGGTGGGGCCACTAATAGAATATGATACAGGTAGGACACTCATTTCTGACATGACCACTGCCCTCAGAGAGCATCCAGTTTGTAGAAGAGGTGACAATTACACAAATGCTCAGTCCTCAGCACAAGGCTTTGTGCTCAGTAGGGCCGATGGGTAGCTAGTGAGTAAATGGACACATTCTGATGTTAAGTGCATGATGGAACTATTCATTTAACCATCCAACAGGTGTTAGGGGCCTTCCAGGTGTCAAGAGCTCTTTGGTTCCAGGGAGGCCATGAAGGGCTAAGGAGAAAACACACAGAGCATAACTCTGCTCAGGGCTATACAGGCTGAGTGGGCACAGAATAGAAACAAGTGACTTTGTCAGGGAAGCCAAGGAGCAACTGTCTGAGGAGACAATGAAAGAGATGAGATGAACAGTGTCAGAAGAGTCACTGGGCAAAGAGAAGAAGGAACGAGTAAAGCAGGCAAGGGTGACATCATGTGCAAAGGCCCTGTGGATGGAGAAAGCATGGCCCATTTGAGGAACCAAAAGGCTGGAGGTGAGGGGTTGGCAAGCTAGAAATCAGCTGGTGAGAGATGAGATTGAGTTCTAGATGAGGTTGGGAGGTGGGCAGTGGCCTGGTGGTGCTGGGCCTCCTAAGCCCCTATGGGAGGAATTTGGTCTTCGGCCTGAGTGGTGTTAAAACAATGACCCTTTCACAACATGAGTCAGATCATGGTCTTCCTCTGTGTAAAACCTGCCTTCCCCCCCGCCCCTCTGCTCCTGCCTGGCATGCCGACATCCCTCTATTTTTCCACCATACCCTGTATACCCTTGTGCCAGGACTTGGTCTAGGATGCCCCCTTGCTGGCCATGGACATACTCTTACTCCCAGGGGGTGCCACCTTCTCACAGACACCTCCCGAACCACCCCCTCCCACCCCCTCCTGCCCATAATTTAGTTATTTACTGTAAGAAGTAAAAGTCGAAAGTTAAGTTTACTGAAAATAATTTTAAAAAATTAATTTTGTAAACTTTTTCCATTAAAGAAGTGGCAATTTTGAATGACATTTTAAGATTTAATTGCATTCCCCCTCTGGGAAAAATCAGTGAGGGTGACAAAACATGAGAGACTCCTAACTCTGGGAAATGAATAAGGGGTAGTGGAAGGGGAGGTGGGCGGGGGGATGGGGTGACTGGGTGACTGGCACTGAGGGGGACACTTGACAGGATGAGCATTGGGTGTTATGCTATATGTTGGCAAATCGAACTCCAATAAAAAATACACACACAAAAATAAATAAATAAAGATTTAATTGCATTGCTATTATCATTATGTACCTATATAAATTGCTTCTTTGATTATGTAATTTGACAATTACAGTTTACATAATAAATAAAATACATTAAAATTATTTAGAATTACAGGTGTAACATTAAGTTGGATGTTGATAGCTTTTTATTTAAAAAATTTTATTTTATTTTATTTTATTTTTTTTTTTTTTAACTTTTATTGGTGTTTAATTTACCAACATACAGAAAAACACCCAGTGCTCATCCCGTCAAGTGTCCACCTCAGTGAGGCAGCCTGGGTGGCTCAGCGGTTTAGCGCCTGCCTTCGGCCCAGGGAGTGATCCTGGAGACCTGGGATCGAGACCCACATCAGGCTCCCTGCATGGAGCCTGCTTCTCTCTCTGCCTGTGTCTCTGCCTCTTTCTCTGTGTCTCTCCTAAATAAATAAATAAAATATTTTAAAAAATTTTAAAGATTATTACTGAGAGAGAGCATGTGTGCGTGTGTGTGTGTGTGTGTGCGCGTGTGTGTGCATGGTGGGGGTGGGGCGGGCAGAGGGATGGCAGGTAGGGGCTTGTGTGGGGATCAGGACTGGATCAGGATGCTGGGGAGCCGGGAGCCATGGAGGGCTTCCTACAAAGAGAACATTGGAGCCCAGAGTGGAAGAACAGAGATTGGCAGGAGATGGTGGAAAAGGGCACTCCCAGAGAAGGGACTGCAGGGATATAGGCTGGAAGTGGGGTACAGTGTGGCCATGTACATAATCCACATGGCTCAGAGCTGGAGTCTGTGGGACTCACCTGAGGGAACAAAAGGGCTTGGTGTCTTCAGTTTGCAAAGGGGAAGCTTGTGTATGTCATGTGAGAGAGCTAGACTTCAAAACACAAGTTGGGCTCTTTAACCATTACCCACGGACCCCAAGGAAATCCAAGGATGGGCCTTGGGACTGATTGACACCTGAAATTACATCCAGAATTTCACATGACTCCCCACCCCCCCATGGGGAGTGTGTGCATAGAAAGAATCATCACAATTCTGGAAGGAAATACAGAACTCTGACCGAGAGCTGCAGAGACACTCAGAGTTCTTAAGCCGAGAAGGGAGGGGTCAGATGGGCATTTCAGAGAAATGGTGGTGGTGTGTGGAGGACGGCAGGGATGATCAGTAAAGGAATCTCAGAGTATGGGGGACCAGGGTGAGGTCATTGATTTCTGGTGATCAAAGCTAGACCATAGGTTGGTGTAGGGGCGATTGTGTGTGAAACTCGTGAGGCGAATCATTTCATCTTCTCTGGGCTCCGTGGAGCTGAATGAACATAGTGGCAAGTGCCCTGTCCTTCCTCCAGCCTGGCCTGGCATAGCACAGGGCTGGGATCACCTGCATCCTCCAGATGTGGGCAGCCACAACTGCCTGGTTTGTCAAGGCCAGCCCTTGGTCTTCTAGATTCGGCTTCTGGTGGCATATGCACAGAGCCCAGGTTTGAATCGAGAAGTCTGAGGGCCCAGTCATGCTGAGTGACCTCAGCAAATGTTGGCAAGTGCTCCCAGCTGCCTGTCATCCTGGCAGGTGCTCTGTTATGGGCATGAGCTGTGGCCTTAGCCTCAGGGTCATAAAGCCCAAGGATGGACTTCATCCAGGGTCACCGGAGAAGGAGTGCCTGGGTTGGATTCTAACTTCCAGGCCCAAGACTCTTTTGACCAGCTCTGGTTTTCAGCAAAGATCATCCCAAGCTGGCTCGTGAGACACACTTTCTTGGCCCTCAGACCATTGTGTATTTGCTGCAGGTTGAGAAGGTTCCAATGACTCAGAAAGCCGAGGATTAAGTCTCAGAGAGAAGCCTCTGGCTGCCGGGGGGACAGATCTGTACGTGCAGGTTGCTCTTCAATAACAGGGAGTGGCCTTCATTTGCATTGGCTGCTGGGAACTTCCTGAAGACGGTCCCCAAACCCCCGGAGCCCAGCACCTGCACGAACGCAGGAATGGAGGAGGGCCACGAGGAGGGAGAGAGCGGGGGTGGGGTGACAACACCAGATGCTCCAGAGTCAGAGCAAAAAGGCACTGGGCTTGGACAAGACACTCTGGCTTCCTGCCTCCCGCTGCCCCTCCTATGCGGGGTCAGGGGCTGGGTGAGAGCAGGGGAGATGTGCCATGTCCCGGAAGGGCTGGGAACAGTGAAGAGGTGCTGCTCCTCCTGGGTGGGAGTGAGGGGGAGGATCCAGGTGCCACCAGGGCCCCCTGACAAACCAGTTTGGTTGCCCCTGCCTTGGCGTGAAGGGGAGGAACCAAGTCAGGCTGCAGCCTGGCTGGCTTGACTTCCTAGCACCTGCCAGGGCTGGCCTGGGCTGGTAGGAAGCAGACAGAAGCATAGGACCCTTGTCTTCACCACCATCCTGCATCCCAAACGCTGTCCCCTGCCCATCTTTCTGCTCAGGGTAAGGTTCTGCCAAACTCATATACACCAAGGTGCTGACGATAGGGACAGCTCAGAACACAGGGTGTGCTTGCCTTCAGGCAGCAGAGGATTCTTGTTTGGGGTGCTCCCACTGGGCCCCACGTGCCCTGGGTCATCTCAGGCTCCACCCAACCCCTCCTAGCTCTGTGAGGCAGGTGTAGGCATTTTACCCATGACAGAAACTGAGGCTCAAGGAGTCCAGGGATTTGCTTAAGGACACATAGGTGGCAGTATGGGGAAGCCAGAACTCAAACCCCAACCTGACCCAACCATCCACTTCCAGGTAGCTGTGGGTTCTCTCTGTAGACTCTTGGAGGTGGACATTGGAAGGGGCCACCAATCCAGTTGGTCATGGTTTTCCAAAGGATGTTCTGCAATTGGTATCACATAGAAATGAATGTTCTGTAGCCAGAGACTTTGAAGATATATTGAATCAAAAGAAATCAAACAGAGCCCTTAGTATGCCAGTGGGCTCGGCGAATGGCCAAAAAGGGTTGAGCGTATGCAATATTTCTCAAATTTATTTGAGGCAAATAGTTTCTCAGACCAAGAAGCATATTTCGGCAACTATTGAACTAGTCTAATCCTCTCACACTAGAGATGGGAAACTGAGGCCCCTTTCTGCCTCTGTGAAGCTGACTGCTCTAGATACCTCATGCAAGTGGAATCCTAAGGTACGTGGCCTTTTGTGGCTGGCTTATGTCATTTAGTGTAATGTCCTCAAAAGTCATCCAGAATTTCCCCTCTTTGTCAGGCTGAGTAATATTTCATTTTGTGCATACATCTCATTTTGTTTATCTGTTCATCTGCTGACAGACTTGTTAACCCATATGAATGGGTTGCTTCTGCCTTTTGGCTATTGTGAACAATGCCGCCACGAACATGGATGTACACTTATCTGTTCAAATCCCTGTTTTCAGTTCTTGGGGGGTTTATACCCAGAAGTGGCATTGCTAAGTCACATGGCAATGCTATGTTTAATTTTTGGAGGAAACTCCCTACTAGTCTCCTGCCCACTAGGTGTTTTGTTTTTGATTTTAAGATAAACCAGTAACCACATTAAAGAAAAAAAATCTACCCCAATAGCAGAATTATGAAGATTTTGTTGGTCTTTTAAAGATTTCCTGTGTTCACTATCCTGGGACTCAAATGGCAAAGACAGGGCCACATATTTTAGATTGTCATTGGCTTTCGCCGAAGCTCTTCTCTTTGCCCAAAATGTTCCCCTCATCCGCTTAGCACATGCACCCCCTCATTGTTCCTCACCCCTATTCCTTGAGAAGTTTTTTTTCATTGAAAAGGAAGTGTTTTTAATTTGCTTAAGTTTTTATTTTAATTCCAGTTAGTTAATACACAGTGTTCTATTATTTCAGGTGTACAATATAGTGATTCAACACTTCCATACAACACCTAGTTCTCATCACAAGGGCCCTCCTTAATCCCTATCATCTATTTCACCCAACTCCCAACCTACCACCTCATGGTAACCACCAGTTTGTTCTTTATAGTTAAACTATATGCAAACTTAAGAAGTTTGCATGCCTGATGCTAAAGAGTTTTGGCAGGAAGAACAGATGATCTTCTGGGGCCAGAAGATCTCAAGGTTAATGACATTTACTGTGTGATAATTTGCAAGTTACCAAACCTCTCTGAACCTCAGATGCATCATTGTGAAATAGGTACAGAGTACCCAACCACCTGCAATTGCTGTGAACATTAGAGAGGTGTTCTGTGAGTGTAGCTCAGTGCATAGGGACAGCTGAGTGGATGTCCCATCTTCTCCAGCCTAGCATGCCTTGGCCATGTTTGCAGAATAGCTGAGTAAGTGGCGTCTATTAGCTGATTCATGGAGGAGGCTTTGGAGAACAGAACAGAAGTCTTCAGGCAGAAGGCTCAAAGAGACCCGTTTCAGTTCAGCAGCAGGAAGAACTTTCTAGAAACAAGAGATTTATTAGCGGAGCAGTCTAGTCTTGAGGAGTGAGCAGGCATTTGGCTGGTGAGAGGATTATCAAATAATATGTGTGTGGTGGTTTAGTGGGGTTTGAATCAGGTGATCTCTTGGGTCCCTCTTTGATTCTAACAAGTTATGATGATTTCCAACAGGCTGACAATCTTCCATAGCCACATCTAAGGACGCTGTGGGTGCTTCATGGCCAGCTTTGCAGCCATCTCAAGTTTAGCAAAGAGGGTCCTGACTTTGGATCTTCATCATCATCCTGTCCTCATTCCTGAGTTACAAATGACTAAGTAATCCCACGGTCTTAGGGACACGGGACTGTACCTAGACTAAAAATAAGCTATTTCATACTCATGTATTATCCCCTTTGATGTTGGGGGACTCCAAGACTGACCAGCATGTCCAGCTGACCCAGGAAAGGACAGGGGAAGTTAGACCAGGGAAGGACAGGGGAAGTTAGAGGCAGAGCATGAGGTCACTCTAAAGGGCCAGAGGTCAGGTTTGAAGGCAGTGGTACCACCTGCCCACACACAGGTGGCACATCTAGGCCAGAACACATTAGCCAAAGGACACAGCTCCTCTTCTCAGTCAGGTCTGTGCCACCCACCACATTGGAGCCATCCTGCTGGGGGTCAGGATCCCAGGCACAGGCTGTAACTCCAGGTGACCTAGTTAGGAGCCCTGCCTCCAGGTGTTCCACACCTGGTTCTTCCAGGGACTCAGCTCTTCCTGCATGCCAGCAGTCTCATTCCACTCGCTGTGGGTGCTTTCCCAGGCTTCATGCCTCTCAGACTCTCAGGTGCTCTGTGTACAGATCCCTTTGGTCAAGATGGAAGGTCACATGGCAGGGCATGTGCCCTGCTGTCAGACAGACCTGGGTTCAAATCCCAACTCCATCTACTGGAGATGTGACCTGGGCCAAGTTCCTTCAACTCTGGACCTCAATTCCTTCATCATTAAAATAATGACTATGATGCAAGATCACAGTGAGGATTATAGATGCTACGTGCGAAAATACCAGAATCACAGAGTCCTCACTGAACCTCCCTCTGCAGGATGTGTGTTCTTTGGGGAAGGTTGGGGAAGGTTTCTATGGCACAGTCTTGGTTTCTAGCCTACTAACTGGCACAGTCTCATCTGGAGAGTGGTGACTCAGTGTTACAAGCTGAATTAACATAGTGTCCCCCATAATTCATATGTTGAAGATCTAACCTCCTGTCCTTCTGGATGGGACTGTACTTGGAAATGGAGTCTTTAAAGAGATAATTTAGGTTAAATGAGGTCATGTGGGGGCCTAATCCAATATGACTGGTGTCCTTACAAAAAGAGGAAATTAGGACAAAGACACGCAAGAAAGGCTGTGTGAGGTGCACAGGGAGAAGGTGGCTGTCTGCAAGCCAAGGAGGGAGGCCTCAGAAGAAACCAACCCTGCTGATACCTCCATCTTGGGACTTCTTGTCTCTGGAACTGAGAGAAAATAAATGTCTGCTGTTGAAACTGCCCAGTCTGTGGTACTTTATGATGGCTTCAGCAGACTGATGCACTCACAGAGGTATCTCTGAGATTGCAATTGCCCATTTGCCCCAAGAAGTGCTCTCTCAAGATTTCAATCAATGGCCTTTGTGGAAGCTTCCACTCTCCAGCAACAAAGAAGTTGTAGTCAAATTTCCCTCCTCAGGGTTTAGTGGGAGAGGCATTGGACTCAGGCCTCCCTGGAGAAGGCTGCTGGAGAAGCTACTTTCCAAGAATAGTGATGGTACATTTTCTCTTGCTTGGGCTGGTCCTGAATTGCTGGTGGCTCCCTGATGTGGGGTGGGGTACTCAGGGGCTGGTGGAGTAAACCCTGGGCAAGGCCATTAGTGTTCTGGCAGGGAAAACTGGCACAGGGTAGCTTGGGGGGAAGTAATTGCCTCCTGGCAGCCCCAGGCTGCTGGGGGACAGATAGTGTGGTTGCGTTTTATCCCATGGCTGCCTAGATGACATTTTCTGGCAAATCAGGAGTGGCCATGGATAGAACTACAAATACAGTGCCATGACCCACTGGGCACTCACCTGATTAGCACATCATGCCTTCACCAACTGATCATCAAGGCCCACTTCCTCACAGCCCCAGGATATGTGGCCAAGCCAGAAGAAAAGATGTTCTTCTAGCCCACATGTCTAGGGAAAGCATCAGACACAAAGCCTGGGGCAAGAGAGGCTGTTCCCCTCCCACCCCTCACCTGCTGCAATGAGCCAGTCAGAGACAGGATGCACAGGGCCTTCTGGGTACCCTAAATCTCTGCCACTCCCAGATGTGAAGTTGGAGACCTCAGGGTTCCCATATGCCCTAACACCTCTCTCTTCTCCTCTCCCAGACCCTCAACAGGGTGTGCAAAATCTGCCCACTTCCTGCAATTTCCACCAGGACAGAGCTGGCAGCTTATTGTTTCTCTGTGCTGTGTCTGGTGACTCCACTCCAGGCTCTATGAAGATAGCAGGATGGGATCTGCCCCGGGCTTCCTGCAGGCTGGCAGAAGGGGTGAGGTCGACAGGACTCTCATCTGGCCTGGGGTTGAGACCAGAATATCCTGGTGAACCATTTGCCAGGACAGAATCAGCTTATGTTTTTGAATAAAGGGCAACTCTTTCCCTCCTGGTATAAAGGCCTGATTGGGCCAGGAGATAAGCTGGGCTGGCAGCTGTCCTGTCAAAGCTCTGAATCACTGTTATATAAACATGAGCCTCCTTAAATACCATCTGCCAGCTTTGTTATCTAGTATGCAAACAGAACTCAACCATCTCTAGCCCCAGATTAACAGCAACAACAACAACAACAACAACAACAACAGCAACAAGAAATCCCTGGAGAAGCTCCCTTCTAAGAAGACCAACAGTCCACCTATGGACACTAGCCCTGAAACAGAAGCTTGCATGTGAGCTGGCCAACCAGTGGGATCCCGCTGTCTGCATCCTGCACCCCACCACCTGTGATAGGTGGGATGTGTACCCCGGAGCAGGGGCAGGGTGGTCTGTGAGATGGGAAGGGCTACAACTCTTTTGGGACCTGACCTGCGGTCTTGCCAGCTCTTCCTGCCCAGATCCTCTAACAAGGGTAGGAATACCTGCCTTCTCCCTTGTGCTGTTGGGCAATGGCACTTCCTCACATGTATGCCCAGGGCAGGTCATGGGCGTGGGGTGGCTCCATGAGGGGCCAGGCTCAAAGTTGTCTGGACCTCCATTCTGCTGTCCTGTGATTTGAATACATCTGCAGTCTTGCCTACAAAGTGAGGGAAAGACAAGAAATTGTGCAGATGGTGAGCCCTCTGAAGGGCAGCACACAGCAGCTTATAGTCCTGGACTGCCAACACCTTCCGTTCATCCCACCTTACTTCCATGTGTGCAGGGGAGCTAACATTTGTTAAACATTTACTATGTGCCTGTCACCACACTGTACATTTTGCAGGCCCTGTCTCATTTAATCCTCCCAGCTGCACTAGGAATTGGAACTATTATGCCCACTATTTTAGAGCTGAAGAAATGAAGGTGCAGAGAGGTACAGTAACATTTCTGAGCTCACGCAGTAATTAGAGGAGGTAGGATTTGAACCCAAATCTTCTGACTGCAGAATTTGGTGCTAAACGCTCTGCTATGCTGCCTCTAACATCACATGGATGTGTAACACTCAACGAAGTCACCCTAATCTTCTCTCTGTATATAGGACCTATCATTTCCAGGAGCACCAAGAATCAATTCATCCATCCATCCATTCCTTCATTCATTTTCTTCATGCAGCCCTACTGTATGCTACATGCTGTGCTTGGCAGGGGGGTACAAACAGTGGGAGAAAAATGGAAATTAAGGATCTAGATTCTCTTGTTGTCTAACCATGGCACTTTGGGGGAAGAGTTTCCTTCTCTGAATAGAGAAGGAAAGGGGGCACTCACATGGACATAGGGTTTGAGAAACATGAAAAAGACAGCCACTGCTAGCGGTGGGTGGGTGGGGGAGTGCTTGCATGCATGTGGGTGCCCAGAGAGGATGCAGGTCCAGAAACCCAGTTGTGAAGTACAGAGGGCCTTGGGAAGGTGCACCATGGCTGGAAGAGAGTGGGCCAAACCTGGGCCTGACGTGGGAGGCTCTGAGGTTGGCTCTGGGTGGCAAAGTCTGGGGACCTAGAGGATGAGCGGATGGCATAGGGTATGGGAGTGTGAGAAGACCCTGGGCTCTGAGATCAGTGCAGGGGGGCATTTCAGAGGTGGTAGGCAGCATAAGTGGACAGGGTCTTGGCAGGGGCAAGATGAACAGAAAGAACATTTGGAAACACCCTCCAGCAGGTGGAGCTGATGTCAGGTGCCCCTTTGTCACTGGACACTGGATCAGTTAGCCCCCACTAGGATTGGGCCCCAGGTAAGGAGAGGAGTTTAACCCAGAGCTGGTAGGTACAGGAAGGAGCAAAGGGTACATGAGCCTGTGGTCTAGACCTGGGTAGTGTGTCTCAGGCAATACCAGGTGGGAGAGAAAGAGAAGATCAAGGTTGGGTCAGGAACGGGGTAGAATGGAAACAGAACTAAGTAAGCAAAGTCAGGGGCTTGGGAACAAAGCCAAGAGGAACAAACCAGGCACCCTCAATGAACAGTGCTGAAGCGCTGCCTCCTACTGTAGAGGTAAGACCTACATTTGTGGATGGACAGTGGAGACCACGGGAGTGCCTGGAATCCCTGAAGAACTGGGCCAGCCAACTGCACCTTCACAGGGTTTCCCACGTACCAGTCACTGTGCCACGTGCTTTACCTAAATGAACTCATCTATCCTGAACGATCTCAGGAAGTTGGTGCCATTCCTGTCCTCGTACTAAGAGTGATCTGAAGCACAGAGAGGTTAAGGGACTCTCACAAGGTCATACAGCAGGAAATGGCAGAACCAGGACTTGACCAGAGCTCCAGGAATGCTGAGGACCAGTCTAGCCAGAGACTGGGGTCGACTGTAGAGTGAGGAGGAAAAGCCTAGGGAAGAAGGAGGCTTCAGATGAAATTCTATCCCCTATCTCAGGGTACTCATGAACTTGGTCATGCTCTTGCAAGTGCCCCTGTACTAGATTTCTGGAAAGCAGCGTGGGCATGGCTGCCATGGAGATGCCATCTGGGCCGGCCTGACCATCTTCAGGAGCAACAGGCATCATCCTGAATAGCACCCTGGGGGGCCCAAGGTCAGCAGGACCTTGCTCAGGTTCTAGTGTGGCTCTATATGCATGGGTGCTCTCACTGTACCCCCATTGTATACTCTCTGCAAACCACAGCCAGCCTGGTATTGCTCTCAAGAGTCAGCTCTCACAAGTCAGTTACCTGGGGGTGGAGCGAGGAACAATCTTGTCTGCCTCTTTCTTCCATCCCCACTTCCCAGACAAGTCTGCCAATTTCCTTTAGCTCCTGGGCCTGCCTCTGGCTTTAGTGCCAGCCCCGTTGCTCTCAGCTCATTGTCCTGCCCCACTCCCTGTGTTGCAGAGTCAGCTGGGTTAGTGCTGGCATCTAAAGAGAAAGGCCTCGGATGGTCTCTGCTGCCCTTGGAGGGAGCTGAAGCTGCTTGTGTACATTTGGAGGCTGATCCCTACTGGGCACTGCCTCAAAGTGCATGCAGCCACATCTGATCATGCCATCTCTGAGTCACATCACTCTCTCAAGTCTCAAGTGTGTGAGGTCCCCTCCTAAGAATAATAGCTAGCTCTCGCTGGGTACTTACTAGGCACCAAATACCATGCTATGTACTTTACATATGTTACCTCATTTAATCCTTAAAGTAATCCCATGGAGTGAGTGCTCTTGCTTTTTCCATTTTCTAGATGTGTAACCAGAGGCTCAGAGGTGATGTGACTTGCCCAGAACCATACATACAGTAAGGGACCGAACTAGGATTGGAACGTTCCCTTTGAATGTTGAGCCTCCTGTTGAATTCTGTCTTCAGTGAGTCAAATTTCAGACATGAGGGGCCCACCCAAGAGCTTGTTCCTACTCAGTGTTTGTACCGACTATATTTCTCAAATTTTGAGATGATTTAAAGGTAAGAGGAAGAATTTGTAAGCTGGAGAAGCCAGGATCAAGATTTAAAAGATGTCAGGAGGAAAGAAAGATTGGGCCAACACTGACAAGATGGAATCAGTGGGGATGATTGTAAAGTCTTGTGTGTATGCTCAAAATTGCCATTGCACAAGGGTAGGATGGGAAAAATGATTCCCATGTGAGATTGCCTGCTCAGTATAAATCAATGTGACTTTGATGTTGATAAAGTATATGCACCCATAGGCTATATAAATAGGAGCATCATCAACAGGACAGAGAAAGTGATAAAATCCCTGATCACTTCACTGATCAAATTGCAGCCTGTTTCATGTTTTGATTTGGATGACATACTTTAAGAATGCTACTGACAAACACAGTATGCCCAGAGAAGGGCAACAAGAAAGAGGGCAGTGGTGGGGAGATAGAGGAAGAGGGTCTATGGAAATGATGCCATACTGAGAATGACAAAAGGAACTGGGGATGTCTAGTCTAAATGCAAAGTCATGATAGTCAAATTATATAAATCTCATGAAATATCTGTGGGGCCCGCATTCTGGTTCTAGAGGATAGACTTTAAGCATTCTAGTAAAAAGTACAGAAGGCAGTTACAGCTAGGTATAAATAGGAACTTCCAAATAACAGGCATGGTTGTACAAAGGAAGAATTGCCTTGGAAGGAGGGAGCACCCTGTTGCTTGGAGGGTGTTGGCGGAGGCTGGAAGAACCTTGTTGGCTGGTTGAAGGAGCTCCCTGCAGTAGAGGAAATTAAGTTTCTAGATCACTCAGATCTGGGTCATCTTCCAACTACAAAGTTTTAGAAGTCCACAAAGTATAGGTTGGCTGTGCTGGCAAGTTATGTGATAACCAGAAATGCTGAAAACTCCAGTATGATCTAATCTCTGGGGTTTGAAGTTGGGTTTGCATCATCATTGACTGTTTTTCACGGGCTCAGCCTGTGGAAGACTCTGATGGAAACTTGAAAGAGCCCGAGTTCCCACCTGCTTGGGGCTGACATTCTTTTTCCCGCTCGTCAGTGTTTGTTCTGGCCATGAGCCACTGCAGAGCTCAGCCCATAGGGCTGAACTCTGGTACCTGTGCATTGCTGTGAGCAGCAGGGAGCGGGACCCAGAGGGATGCCAGGAAAGCCCCAGGGGTGAGTGCTGGCTTGGGCAGGGGGGCTGAGGCTAGGCTAGGATAAAGTTTCCCAAGTATCTCTGAAGCCAGCTCAGGAGCAATGCCATATCTGGCTCAAGACTTCAGAGTTGGATCACTGGTTTGGAGGAGAGAAGTGGAAGGGCACACGAGCAGTGTAAGAAATAAAAAGAGGCTGATCCATGAGTACATAAAATGTGAGATTCGGTGCCAGCCACTAAGTGGCTTGAAGCAGAGTGATGGGGATTTTATTTGTGTCTGAAGAAAATCACTGTGCAGCAGTTCAGTGAAAGGATGTAAAAGTACAAGATTTGAAAGCAGAAAGAGGTGGGTTAGAAATGGTGGTAGACAAGTTGCTAGTGAAAAGTTGTGAGATTAGGGAGGGACATTGAGGTACTACTGATAGGATTGGTTGTTGAGCTCTGGGTGCATAAGGAATGAGGACATTATATATGAGGGACAAGGCACTGTGTATTCTATTTGCTTAGCAGCTGTTGGAGACCTTGGTCAGAATTCCAGAGGAGGACCCCAAATGTGTCACATGTTTAAAAAAATGTACTTAAACACTTCAAAATAAGGAAATAAAGAAAAGTTTCAAAAAGAGTACATAATCAAGGCAGTATGGTATTGGCAAAAGAATAGACAAATGAATGGGACAGACAGAGAACCCAGAAATAGACCCACACTAATATGGGTGACTGGCCTTTGACAGAGGAGCAAAGGCAATACAATGGAGCCAAGATATTCTTTTCAACAAATGGTTTTGGAACAGCTGGACATCCACATGCAAAAAAATGGGATCTAGATACAGACCTCACACCCTTCATAATAATTAAATGAAATGGATCACAGATTTAAATCTAAAATAATTAAACTTCTAGAAGACAGCATATAAAAAAACCTGGATCACCTTGGGTTTGGTGATGAGTTTTTAGACGCAATAAAAAGACATGGCCCATGAAAGAAGAACTGATAATTTGGACTTCTTTAAAATTTAAAATTTCTGTTCTGTAAAAGACATTGTTGGGAAAATGAGAAGACAAGCCACAGACTGGGAGAAAATATTTGCAAAAGACACACTTGATAAGGGACTGTTATCCAACAGAGTCCAAGAACTCTTAACATTCGACAAAAATAAAACACCCTTCTTGAAAAATGGGTAAAAATCCTAACAGACACCTCACCAAAGACCTCTCTCTTTCTCTCTCTCTCTCTCTCTCTCTTTATATATATATATATATATGCATATATATGTATATATATATATAATTAGCAAATGAAAAGATGATCCACATCATATATCTTCAGGAAAATGCAAGATACCACTACATATCTATTAGAATGGCCAAAATCCAGAACACTGACAACACCAAATGCTGGTGAGGATGGGGAGCAATAGGAAATTTCATTCATTGCTGGTGAGAATGGAAAATGGCACAGCTACTTTGGAAGACAGTTTGGCAGTCTCCAACAACACTAAACATATTCTTATGATCAAGCAATCTCATTACTTGTTTTTTATGCAAAGGAGTTGAAAACTTATGTTCACATAAAAACCTACACACAGATATTTATTGCAGCTTTTAATTGCCAAAATGTGCAAGCAACCAAGATACCCTTCAGTAGGAGAATGGATACATAAACTGATTTATCCAGACAATGCAATATTATTCAGTGCTAAAAAGAAATGGACTGTCAAACCATGTAAAGACATGAAGGAAATTTAAATGTGTGTTACTAAGTGAAAGACGCCAATATGAAAAGACTGGTATGGTTTCAACTATATGACATTCTGGAAAAGGTAAAAGTATGGAGATGGTAAAAAGTCGTGGTTGAGGGGTTGGTGGAGAAGGAGGAATGAATAGATGGATCTCAGAGTATTTCTAGGGCAGTGAAACTACTCTTTGTGATACTTTAATGGTGGATACATGACATTATACATTTATTGAAATCTGTAGAATGCACAATGAACCCTAATATAAACTATGAACTTTGAGTTATAATGATGTATCAATTTAAATTAATCAATTGTGACAAATGTCCTCCTCTGGTGAGGTATGTTGGTAGTGGAGGAGGTTGTGCATGTGTGGGGCAGGGTTTCTGTGGGAAATCTGTATCTTCTGCTCCATTTTGTGTGAGCCCAAATCTATGCAAAGAAATACTCTACTAAAAAAATAGCTAACGAAACCATTAAACTCCTACAAGAGAACAATAGGAAACCTCCCTGATATTGGTCATGACCATGATTTTTTGGATATAGCACCTAAAGTACAAGCAACAAAAGCAAAAAGTCCAAGTGGGAATACATCAGAATAAAAAGCTTCTGCACAGAAAAAGAAATTATCAAGAAAATGAAAAGGCATCTTACAAAATAGGAGAAAATATTTGCAGAGCACATATTCTGATAAGGTGTTAATATAAAGAACTCATACAACTCAATAGCAAAACCCCAAATAATCTAATCAAGATGGGCAATGGACCTAAATAGACAATTTCCTAGAGAAGATATTCAGGTGCCCAACAAGTCCATGAAAACAGCCTCCATATAACTCATCACCAGGGAAATGTAAGTCAAAACCACAATGAGATACCACCTCACACCTGTTAGAATGGCTGGTATCAAAAAGACAAGAAATAAACTTGGCGAGTATGTGGAGAAAAGGGAACCTTCATGTGATGTCGGTGGGAATGCAAACTGGTGCAGCCACTGTGGAGAACAGTCTGGACGCTCCTCAAAAAATTAAAAATAGAACTATCATACGATCCAGAAATTCCACTTCTAGGCATACATGCAAAGGAAATGAAATCGCTGTCTTGAAGAGGTATCTGTACCCACTTGTTCGCTCCAGCATTATTCACAGCAGTCCAGCCAAGACAGGTAAACAACCTATGGTCCATAGAAGGATGAATGGATAAAAGAACTATATTTTTTAGCCATAAAAATATTACTCATCCATAAAAAAGGAAACTACTTTTTGCAACAGCATGGATAAACCATAAGGGCATCAAGACATATACTGTATGATCTCACATGTGGAATTAAAAAAAAAAAACTGAACTCATGGAAATGCAACAGACTGGTAGTTGCCAGAGGTGGGTAGGCAAAATGGATGAAGGTGTTCAAATAGTACACACTTCCAGTTATGAGATAAACAAGTCCTGGTGTTAATGTATAGCACGGTGACAACTGTGTTGTATATTTGAAAGCTGGTAAAAGAGTAGATCTTAAAAGTTCTCACCACAAGAAAAAAATTGTAACTATGTGAGGTGATGGATGTTAACTAAACTTACTTTGGTAATCATTTTGCAGTATATACATATATCACATTATTATGTTGCATACCTTAAACTTACACAATGTTATATGTCAATTATATCTCAATAAAACTGGAAAAACAGTGCAAAGAAAATTTTCCCTAACTACTTAAAGAATAAACAGCCCACAGGATGCCCTATCATCTCAGCTTGCCTTCAGATATGTTACCTAACAGAGGGCATTCATAACCACAGTCATCAGAACTGGGAGCTCACCCCTGACGCACCACTACTGCTTAATCTCTAGACCTCATTCAAGTCTTCCCAGTTGTCCCTTATATACATCCTTCATAGCAAAAAAGACTCAAACTGAGGCCATGTGTCATGTTTGTGGCCACATCTTCTCAGTGTCTTTCAGTTTAAAACAACTCCTCTGTCTTACCTTGGCTCTCAGGTCCTTAATGATTTTGAGGGACTTTGTTCAGTGCCATTAATTTAATACTTTCTTGTGATTAGGTCAGGTTCTGAGTTTTTGCTAGAACCATCACTGAAGGATGCTGTGTTCTCCTTTTGCGCTCTACCAGGTGGAACGTGATTCTCCATATGTACTTTTACTGATGACGTTGACTTGGGTCATTGGATGGAGGAGATGTCTGCCAGGCTCCCTCACACAGAAGTATTCTTTTCTCCTTCACGATCAGTAAGAATGTTGTGGGAAGGGAGTATGCAAATACCCAGCTTCTCATCAAGCATTCACCTACTGGTTTTAGCACTTATTGATGATCCTTGGCTGAATATTACTATAATGGTAGCCAAAGAGGGGCTGTTCCATATTTTTGTTTAACAAGTGAATCTGCAGGTGGATGGGTGTGGTTATATTCTCTTGTGCCATGGAATCACAGGGAGAGATGCTCTTCCTCTTATGAAGCCAGGGCAGGGGTGGGAGAGATGCTCCCTCTATAGACTCACTTGACTGCCTTTGCCCCATCCCTGCCAGCAACCTGATACCTGTAAAGGATTCCTCCAAGATATTCAGCAGATCAAAACCTGATACGTGGTGGTTTATGTATACAATGGAGTATTACTCAGCCATTAGAAATGACAAATACCCACCATTTGCTTCGACGTGGATGGAACTGGAGGGTATTATGCTGAGTGAAAGAAGTCAATTGGAGAAGGACAAACATTATATGGTCTCATTCGTTTGGGGAATATAAATAAGAGTGAAAGGGAATAGAGGGGAAGGGAGAAGAAATAGGTAGGATATCAGAAAGGGAGACAGAACATGGAAGACTCCTAACTCTGGGAAACGAACTAGGGGTGGTAGAAGGGGAGGAGGGCTCGGGATGGGGGTGACTGGGTGGCGGGCACTGAGGGGGGCACTTGATGGGATGAGCACTGGGTGTTATTCTCTATGTTGGCAAATTGAACGCCAATAAAAAATAAATTTATAAAAAAAACCCTGATACGTGGAACAGTTTTCAGTCTTTCAGGAATGCAATGGGGAGTCAACGAAGGGATTTAAACAAAGGAGTGACATGTTTATGTCGAGTAAAAACAAAACTAAACAAAACAAAAATTATTTTCACTAAAATAAAATCTGACTCCACTCTGACCCTACTTTCAGGCAGCTGCTCCAGAGTTATTGATCTGATAGTGAAAGTCATACTAAAGTGTAAATGACTGACCAAGAGACAAACACCCAGGCTGCTGTGTGAACAGCTTGGAGTAGTGGAAAATTTTCAGCCAGTGAGATGAATATAAAGCCTCAGCAAGAACATTCAGTTTGCTTCACTTCTCAGAAACCTAGACAGAAACCTGTTTATGAGCATGTGAGGATGCTAAATGTCAGAGAAAGAAAGAAAGGGGCTTCTAGCTCCTCAGAGGACTCCTGAGGCTGCAGACTGCAGGGGGGATCCTATGCCCCCCATTCCCCAGCAAGCCTCGCTGGTTCCTGCCGCAGATGCCCTATACCTTTGGTTTCCTTGAGCAGCTCTTCGGTGAACTTGACCACCTCGGCCACTTCCACCCACGGGAAGCCTTTGCCCACGGCAAAAATGATGCTTTCATAGAGGGTATCCAGCAGAATGCTTCGGCGGGAATCTCTCACTTCATCAAACTCCTCCCAGTTCAACAGTCTCCGTAGGTGCTCCCTACCTTTTGGTTTCTGCAGGGCATGATATGAGGGATGGAGAATGAGATTGAGGAATCAAGATGCCATCCTCACTGGGCAAACCACTGGGGTCTTCCCAGAGCTTCCCATCGTCCTGAAGAGTGACCAGGATCATGGGTATGCTTGGGCAGAATTATGCCTTCCCTTTCTGGAAATGTACTCTTCTTTCTAGCACCACTGCTTCTGAGAGTTCTCATGCTAGCCACTGGAGCTTCAGGTTTATATGACTCCAGCAGGCTTCAAGTCCTGACTATGGTCCCTCTTTCCTCTTCCCTAAAAAAATTTGACTTCCCTCTGAATCTATTCTTAACTAGTTGCCCCAGAGTTATTAAGCTGATAATGAAATTCATACTAAAGTGTAAATGACTACAAAGAGGCTTGGTGAGGCTATGCTCTCGGAGAAGAAATATGTCTTACTTGTTGAAAATTCAGGCACCTTAGCAGACCAGAGGGGTACACTTGATCAGAGTCCTATATATAAGAACCGAATTCACTTGAGAGTTTGGTCCTTCCAGAAAGGTTCTTATAGATTGTCAACAGATGTAGGAGAAGCAAGTGCCTTTTAAGGAGGGGCTAATATAAGGTGGGCAGAAGTGGATACCCACCACAAATGGGAGTGTTGCTTCTCTGGGGTAAGAGGAGGCTTTGGCTGGGGGAACTCCTGTAGGGGAATTGATGGCAGAACTGCTTCCTGGGGGAGGTCCAGGGCCCTGTCCTCATCCTGCAGAGACTCCTCTCTCACCATCTGACCCAAGCAGCCCTTCCCTGCAGTGCTCACAGATCTCCAGGTTGGTGTCTGATGGGACAACTGGTTGAGAGATCTGGAGCAACTGGTGGAAACAGGTCCCAGTGTGGGGAAGGAGACCCCACCAGGAAAGCCTCGCCTGGTGCCCACCCTCCCATCAACTCGTGGCTGCAGGCCAGAAGCGGACCCGTGCACATAGTTACATGGGGTCCTCTTGCCTGAGCTCTATAGCAATGCCCTGACACCCCTCTGAGGACAGCCCTGTTCTGAAAGGAGCTTGCCCAAGCTCTAGGCCCTACTGTTGGGTCTTGATTACTCCACAGACACCTCTTTTGTTCATGCCTTTCAGCCCAGAACTGGCTCTTAGAAAACAACAAAATCTGCCCCCTCCCTGCCTTAAAGCAACAACCTCCCTCCCCACTCCCCACAACCTCACACTCACAACCGTATACATTGGCATACAACCCCAAAGGGCTCACAGGGCCTTGAGGCTCTTTAGTGAGGGGTGGCACCCCATGGTGACCAGCCCCAGGGACCTCCCTGGCCCTCCTCAGAATGGAGGCAGGAACAAAGCCTCTGTGCCAGACTCTGTTTCTGTAGGCTGGGAAAACAACCTCCGAGCTCCAAATGCTGATAAACCTTTGGCCTGGCATTCCAGCTGGCACACACCCATTGTGGGCCTCACAGGAGGTGTGCTGGGGAAGGAGTCATGTCCAAGGTGTCTTTCTGGAGGAAGCACCATCGAGGGGCCACTTCTCACACACACCTCACTATTATACCAATCAGAACAAATTCCTTTTAAAAGCCATGTTTTCTCTTCACCTGAAATTGGAAGACTTTTTTTACTCCCTGGGGTGTTAAGAGTGCCATGGCCACTGCATCCAGTTGCTAGGAGACCCAGCCAGGACTGACTCAGAGTTTCTGGGACTCTGGGGGTGAGTGTGCCAGCTTTGTGAGGTCATGAAGGCCTGCTTCAAGGTGGCTTTTTCCAGGCTTTTTCCCCCTGGCCCCTCCTCTTCAGCTGGCCTCTGGGTCTCATCTCCTACATCTGCTCCAGGGGCCTTCATCCCTTTCCAATGTCCAACCTTTCTTTCACAGGAAGTGAGCCTTCTCATACTTTCCTGAGAACATTCACAAATGTCCCCCATCCTACATCCTTTAACCTGAGCTTCACTTCTCTCCTTCCTTTCACGGTCAAGGATTTGTCTCTATGAAAAGTTGGCCTCCATTTGCTGTCTTCATGTCCTTATGGACCTTTTCTCCCACCAAGATCTGGTTTCATCCCATTTCTTCACTGGCCAGTAGCATCCATGACTCCTGCATCCTGACTTCACTTTGGGGTACAGAAAACAGTTTTGTGAGGGTGTCCTCTAGCTCACTGCCCAAGCACCCACATGCTGAGGTGAGTAGGGAGTGAGTCTCCTCTCTTGGCTAGCTTTGCCTTCTGTGTCCTGGAGGCCCTGCTGCCCACTAATACAGGTAAGTTCTTCTTTGGCCATAAGCCATGACTCCGTACCCAGGGGCCTCCATGAGGAAAACCCTGGACACTGTCTGGAGTTGGTAGCTGAGCTATCTGGTTGTGGGGCTCCCTCTCTGGTACCTTTCCAGGCTTCCTTGTCTCTTTCGGTTTGGACCTGGCAAAGGAGTTCCTGGCCAGGAGTGAGAGCTCCCATATTATAGTTCTTCCCTGAGTGGGGGAAGAAGTAAGGGCTTCCAAGCTTCCAGCATCCGCCATTTCAACCATTCAAAGGCATTTTTTCCAACAGACCTGTGATGCCATCAGGGTCCCGTGGCCCACCTTTGTTACCCTCATGGGCATATTACCTCAGGGCCCTTTCTACCTTTCCCACCATGAGGAAAAACTTGGTTAGAACCATTTAGTTCCACTCCTGCAAATTACTAGGGACAAAGGAATGGGAAGGGGGTGCCCTTCCTTCCCATAAGGCCTTTTGGGTCCTTGTGCCAAGTTACTCATTCTCTTTTCAGCAACCCTCACACTCTTGTTAATCTTATGGAGGGTGTCCCTTTGCAATCTGTGGTTATTTCAACATGGATCCCTTTCCATCCTCATCATCCTTAGCTGATGCAGCTTGGCTTCTTTTTATTTAACTAGTTAATTAATTAATTAATTATTTGGTTTTATTTAAATTCAAGTTAGTTAACATATAATGTATTTTTAATTTCAGGGTAGAATTTAATGATTTCTCAGTTGCATACAATACCCAGTGCTCATTATATCAAGTGCCCTCCTTAATGCCCATCACCCAGTTACCCTGTCCCCCTACCCTCTATAAGCTGCTTTCTCCTGAATGATTTCTCTCTCCACCTTTCCCTCTCTGCCTTCTCTGAAGACTTCTCTCCCTCTACTTATTCCTTACATGTTGGTGCTGTCCTTTGCTCCATCCTCATGCTCTTCTTCTTCTAGGCCACATATTCTTTTTAAAAATTCTGTTATGATAGCACTTAACACAAGATCTACTCTCAATATATTTTTAAGTGTACAACATAGTCTTGTTAACTATAAGCAGTCTGTTGTACAGCTGGTCTCTAGAACTTACCCATCTTGTATAACTAAAATATTATGCCCATTGATGAGCAACTCTCCATACTCCTCTCTTTCAAGCCTCCACAACCACCATTCTACACTGACTGTATGAGGGTGACTACTTTAGATGTCTCAAATAAGTCCACAACCACCATTCTACACTGACTGTATGAGGGTGACTACTTTAGATGTCTCAAATAAGTAGAATCATATGGTATTTGCCATTTTGTGAGTGGCTTATTTCACTCAGCATAATGTCCTTAACGTTCACAGGTTACATATTCTTGAGGGATTTTTTTTCCAGTCACATGACTTCAATATCCATCCATAGCAAATAACTTCCAAATTTATGCAATGGGTGTGTCCATTCTCCTCTATCTCCAGCTTGGGGTGTGCTAATGTGCTATCTCTACCTAGAGAAAGCATGACTGGAAAGGTGTGCTACTTGTTAGGTTTGTGGGGGTGGACAAGTCTCAGGGCTTCTGTGGGACATGTTGCTGGTGGGAATCCTGATGCAGTTTGAGGGGTAAGTCTCTGAGACTAGGCCTACTTGGTAGAAGCTGTCCCTGCCTGTAGTCCTGAAGGCCAGCCACTGTGCCTGGATACTCTGATGCTCTTCCTTGACTTCTCTCCCAAGTAGCATTGGACTGGGGCTCCACATCCCTGACCCAAAGCCCCTTCACATCTCCTTTCCCACCCCTCTCAATCTTCTTCTAACGGTTGCAGCTCTCTTTGTGGCACCAGAAACTCAAATGGGCTTAGACCAAATGAGATTTTATTGTTACACATAACTAAAATGCCTTGGGGTATGTTTAAGATAAAGCTAAAGTTACTCCAATATGTATTCATTCTCAGGATCTTCCCTGAGATTTCCTTTACCACCCCCTTCATTAAAATACACTTTTCACTCGCCTCACCTGTCTAACTCTCACAGAGTTTTGCAAAACCCAGCCTGCATGTTAGGTCTTCTGGAAAGTCTCTCAGATCCTTCTTCTCCAGGCTGGTTAAATGTCCCTTCAACTGCTCAAGCCAGCAACATGTGGGCAATGCCTGACTGCTTCTCCCCCTGTTTCTTCCCAGACACTCCAAGCTTTACCAACTTTATCTTCTAAATATTTATTGAGTTCCTTCTCTTCTCTTCATCCCCATTGCTACTACCCAAGGATAGCCCCCATCAATTCTTGCCCCCACTTCCTTCACCCATTCTCCCTACTGTTGCCAGAATAAGCAAACAAACAAACAAATCTGATTATGGGCTGGAAATTGGCAAGGAGGAACTTGCTAAGGCAATCATAATGTTCTGCACCTTGTTTTTGGGGTGGGTTACTTTGTCATATATCTTCACTTAAGATTTTTATTTTATTTTATGTAAATTTATATCTTCTCCTTTCTCTACACATGCAAATACACACATAAAATCAGACTATGTCAGTTTCTTGTTTCAAAACTTTTAGTGGTTGCTCTTAGAGTAAGCCGCAAAGCCTTCAAAGCTCTATAATGATCTGGATCCTTCTTCCTTGTCCAGCCCATCCTGGCAGCTCTGCACACTTGTCTCTGGGCTTCATCCATCTGTACTTTTCCAGTGTAGGGCCTAGATGGTGGATGGCACTCAGTAACTGTTCACTAGTTGAATAACTGGAGATATCACGAGGTGATATTGACAGGAGGAAAATAGGTTATGGACCTACCTCTGCACTTGACTCATTGTGGCCATACTCAGTGTTCTTTAGTTAAACATGGCTTTCTTAGATCTCCCCTGAGATCCAAACAAAAGCCACAGAGTCTGGCACTCTTAAACTTAATGGTATTTATCGTTTGTGGAATGAATATGTGTATGTCAGCTCATTTATCTTAAAGGTCTGTTTGGTTATAAGAATGATTTCATATACTTATCAAGCAATGCTAAAGAGTGTTTTCAGTTAGTAAATAATGAAAGGTACATTTCAGGAGCTTTAACTATCTCTTTTAACCCTTGCAATTATTCCATCGGATAGACATAATAATGATCATTCCTGTTTGGCATATAAGGAAACTGAAGCTTAGAGAGATTAAATATCTTGAAAAACTAGTATTGAAACCCTAATCTGAGTGCCTGGGTGGCTCAGCGGTTGAGAGTCTGCCTTCGACTCAAGGTGTGATCCTGGGGTCCAGTACCAAGTCCCCCATCGGGATCCCTGCAAGGAGCCTGCTTCTCCCTCTGCCTATGTCTCAGCCTCTCTTTCCCTGTGTCTCTCATGAATAAATAATCTTTTTTTTTTTTTTTAAAGAAAGAAACCCTAACCTTAACACTTGGTCTTGCTAATAATTATCGCAGGATTCAAGAGTTTTCTAGATAATATCTAGACATTTGGATTCACAGACTCCAGTTAGTGCTCAAGTAGAGTTTATATAACTTCTCACTTCAGGCTACAATATACACTATAACCTGGAGATTTCAAATACCTTTGAATGATTCAGGGAAGATCTGACCATTATTTTTATTTTTATCCTTTATCATCATCAACAACTTTTTTTTGTAGCAGTCACCATGTTACATGTTAGATCCTCAGACCTTATTCATATTATAACTCATATTCATATTATAATTCATATTATAACCTCTCCTTATTTCTATTTCCTCAACCCTAGCCCCTGGCAACCAACAACTTTTAAACTCTTTGTTTCTATGAGTTTGACTTTTTTCTCTCTTTTTAAGATTCCAGATATAAGTGAGATCATACAGTATCTGTCTTTCTGTGCCTGGCTTTTTTCACTTAGCATAATGCCCTCCAATTTCTCCATGTTGTCATAAATAGCAGAATTTCCTTCTTTCTTAGTGTTGAATAATATTTCATTATACATATACACACACACACACACACCATGTTTTCTTTATCAATTCATCCATCAATAGACACTATTAGGTTGCCTCTATGCCTTGGCTATTGTGAATAATGCTGCAATGAATATGGAGGTGCATATATCTCTTTCATATTCTGTTTTATTTCCTTTGAGTACATACCCAGAAGTGAAATCGCTGGATCATATGGTAGTTGTATTTTTTTAAAGATTTTGTTTATTTATTCATGAGAGACACAGAGAGGCAGAGGCAAAGGAAGAGGGAGAAGCAGGCTCCCCATGGGACTCAATCTCAGGACCCCAGGGTCATGACCTGAGCTAAAGGCAGACGTTCAACTGCTGAGCCACCTAGGTGCCCCAGTAGTTCTATTTTTAATTATTTGGGGAACCTCCATATTCCATAATATTGATCAACATTGTTTTTATCACCTTTATCATCATACTAAGACGTGATGGCAGATATTCAAAATACAAAAAGGTATACAGTAAGGTAATATTTAAAAATATTTAATATTAAATATTTAAATTAAAATTTTAAATGTTTTAAATACTTAATATTTAAAAATATTTCATCTGGAAGGGAACACAAAGATATTCTTGTCTATGGCCTTAAAACTCCAGATAATGGATAGAGGCCCAGAGCAAAGAGAACATCATTGGTTAGGTATAGGACTCCAGACTGGAACTCAAGCCTCTGACCACATAGTGCCATTTAATCTACATCATATTACCTATCTGTGATGGTTAGTTTTATGTATCAATTTGACTGGACCCTAGTACCCAGTTATTTAATCAAACACTAAGCTAGGTATTGCTGTGAAGATATTTTGTAGGTATGATTGACAGCTATAATCAGATGACTTTAAGTAAAGGAGATTTCTCTTTATATTGTTGGTGGAGCTCTTCCAGTCAACTGAAGTTCTAGAGAGAAAAATGGAAGTTTCTTGAAAAAGAAGAAATTCCGCTTCAAGACTGCAACATCAACTCCTATCTGAGTTTCTAGGCTGTCAACTTGTCCTATAGATTTTGGACTAATACACTGTAATCACATAAGCCAATTCCTTAAAAAATCTCATAATATCTATCATCTATCTATCTATCTATCTATCTATCTATCTATCTATCTATCATCTTCTTCTTCGTCATCATCATCATCATCATCTGTCAATCATCTATCAATTTATCTACTACCATCATTATCAACTATCTATAATCATCATCTGTCTATCTCTTCTCTGTTTCTTTGGAGAACCTTGACTGATAATGTACCGTAAGGGAACTTACATGGCAGACATAACTTTTGTTCACATATATACAGCATAGGCACTTTAAAGAAAATACATAAAGTTAAAAATTTTTCTAAAAAATGCAATCTACCTACTAAGAATATATAGGGTAAGGTGAAAGCAGTTTAATAGGATAGTTAATAGATTAGTTATGAGCTGCTGGTTTGTGGTGTCAAGAGAACTCGAATTTCTTCAGTAGAGATACAGAGAATACTTGTTGTTCCCTAATACTTATTCTCCCTATTTGCATTACTAACAGAATTCTCATGTTTGGGGGAAGGGACAGCACTATATTCAGCTAAAAGCTGCATATCTTAGATTCTTTCAGCTAGAGCTGACCATATGATAAAGTTTTTCCCCAATAAGATACAAGCAGAAGTTTCTAGCTGGCATGTCATAGAAGGGTTTTAAGAGAAGCATATACACCTGGAACACACATTTTTTTTTTTGTCTTTTTCTCCTTTATTCTTCTTGCCTAGAGCATAGATGCCATGGCTGAAACCTCAGAATCATCTTGGACCATAAAAAAAAAGGCTACTCAAACCAACACCATCAGTTACCTACTTCTAGACTGTTCTTTGGATGACAAAACCAAACCTGTTGGTGTTTAACCCACTGTAATTAAGTGGCTGGTACTCACAGTTCTAGTAATTCCTCCTGAGGCCGACCACTGTACCAGGAGTGGGATGTTGCAATTAACAATCTAATATTTGAAAGTGACTGAAATGAAGAAAGTATGTCGAGAGATAGTAATATATCAGATATCACAGAATAAAAGCTACATGATATATTTGAATGCATTTAAAACTGTCACCTGCTGTATCTTGAAATGTATACCACATGCCAACCACAGGTATGGCATTAGAGAATATGGTAAGAAAAATCCAGACTTATGGCAGCAAAATCAGAGATATGAATTCAGGCTGAAGTAGGACAATCTAAAAGCAGAAATGAATGAAAATACTGATTTTCTTAGGGATATACCCTTTGCCTACAGTCTACCATCTATGTTTGCTGAGAGCATTGCAATATTTTTACTTATGTATTTATTAAATATGATGTTTTAAAATAATGGCAAAATATGTGTAAGAAAGTTTAGCACTTAAATAATTTTCAAGCATACATTTCAGTGACATTAAGTGCATTCACACTGTCATGCAACCATCAGCACCATCCATCTCCAGAACTTTTTCATTTTCCCATACTGGAATATTATATTCAGCAAACAATAACTCCCCATTCTCTTCTCCTCCAAAGGCCCTGACAGCCACCATTCTACTTTCTGTCTGTATGAATTCAACTACTCTCGCTATTCATATTGAAGTTATACAGTATCTGTCCTTTTGTGACAGGTTAATTTCATGTAATGTCCTCAAAGTTCATCCATGTTGTAACCTGTGTCAGAATTTCATTTTTAAGGTAGAATAATATTCCATTGTATGGATAGATGACATTTTGTTTACTGATGGACACTTGGGTTGTTTCCACCTTTTGGCTTTTCAGAATAATGCTGTGAACATGAGTGTCCAAAGAGATCACTGTAATTTGAAGTCTTACAGGATTAAAAAACCAACTACATCTATACTTCAAACTGAATAATTTATAAATAGTGGCTTGAAAATGACAGCCACAGTAAGAAAAGACTGCTGTGCCATGAGGCAAAGGCAATGATCACTTAGTAAAGATAGGATTAAACCTTCCAAATGGAAATTATTGTTAGAGATTACCTCAAGTCAGTAGTACTATTTTATGGGCTAAGGTATTACACAGTGGCCCACAGAAAAAGGCAAGCAGCCCTAAAAATTAAGTCTAGATAGGATCTTTGGTTCTGTGTGGTTGTTTGCACATGGAATCAACAGAAACAATTAGAACCGAAGTTAGCTAAGTTTTTAATATTACCATTGAAAGCCTAATCTTACCTGAAACATTTCATGACTAAAACTAACTATACCTCCAAACCCAAACAAGTAAGAGGTAAGCTTTAATGGCTGAGAACTTCCAAGAAAAGTCATCCTTCAGACCAAGAGTCCACACTGGTTCTGTTCCAGAGTACTCCAGAATTGCTATGGATCAATGAATGCTGTGGGTTTCCCATTATTGTCTTTTGTTTGTGGGAGTTTTGAAGACAGTTATCTTCCTTTTCTGTCATTGCATATGGAGGATGCTGGGGCAGACTCTTTGACTTTTTTAGAACTTTGGACTATAGTGACCACATTTAGACATGATAGAAAAGAGAGCATCACCCTTAGTGGGCATGAATAGGAATATGAAGAATGGTATTTATGGATGATGGGTAGCTCAGGGGGTGGATCCTGACAGATACACTTTGTGGTCCATCCAGTATTTATTCTCTCCTAGTCCTATGAATAGGACTCCAATTCTTCCAAGGGAGGAATGTACACAACTGAAAAATATTTCCCTGTCTCCTTTGCAGATTGGACTGATTATGTGACATAGTCCCTGGATAGGTTTTCTGAGCTTTGGAAAGCCCATTCACCCTTTATCTCCTTCTTTCTTCCAATTGGGAATGTAGAGATGATCACTGGAGCACTAGCAGTCATGTTGCAAGCACGTGAGTGAGAACTCCATCCTGGGGTCCCTGATGATAGCCAAGGCTACTGCACCAGTGACTGATTACTGAACTCTGGACGTTTTATCATATGAGAGAAAAAAAACCCACCCGCTTTTTAAGTCACTATTATTTGGGTTTAGAGTTGTGTGTATCTATACTCAATCTCTCAGTGCTGCAGAAACTAATTTCTGAGGTCCAACCTGGGTCAAACCAGGTCATGAGATGGATCAGGCAATGGCGGTTTCTTGTTCACAGAAATAAAGTGATTTGCCAGAACCAGGAAGTGGGGGCGTTTAGGTTGCAGGATATCTCCTCTGGTCACCAATGTGCGTTGCACGTCCTACTTCCTGTCAGGGCCCTGAGAAAGGGACAGTCATCAGTCATCTTGGGAGACTTTTCCAGGGCTGGAGGGGGAGTGGGGTGGGCAGGAAGTCTGTTCATTAACATAAAAGGAGCTCCCTTACAGACAAATTTTTATGACAAGTCAAGGGTCTACCCTGTTGTAGACACTACTCAGAAGGTAAATTTAGGCTTTGTGAGCATGCAACCCGTTAGGCCTTAGCTTTCCTGGGAAAGGACCCCTGCAAGTGGGATGGGGGAAGTACACAGCAAAGAAAGGCCATTTTTAGGACATAATAAACCTCAGCATATTTCTAAGAATCATTCATTCATTCACTCAAAAAATGTTTATGAAGAGTGTATCCATTCTGCTGCAAGTGTGAGATACAGAGATAACCTGTAAAATCTTCTATGATGTGGCCCTTGTTCCTAGCACTGACTTGGAGCATGCTCTTTCTTGGAGATTTTGAACCTTTTCTTGATTCTGTCCAGAAGGCTCTTCTCCCAGGTACCTGTCTGGCCAGCTCTTTCCACTCAGGATGTGACTACACGTCACATCCTCAGAGATGCTTTCTTCTCACTCTCTGTACCCTCATCCTGCTTTATTTTCCTTCACAGCACTTATTACCACCTGCCATATATTTATTTGCTATTTGTTTGTATTTTGTTGTATTTGTTGTCCCACTAGAATGTAATGTCCATGAAAGGAGGGTCTTTGCTCTGCTCACTGCAGGGACCATGTGCCTACAACAGTGTCTGAGAAGACATTTCATACATATTAATTGAATGAATAAACACAGGCCTTGTCCCCAAGATGCTTGCAGTCTAGGAGAGAAGCAGATTAAATCACAAAGAGTGCTAAGTGTAAGGACAGAGCACTCAGGAGGCTTGAGGGAAGAGAGGAAGGACACCCAGTCCAGATAGGAATGGATGCCTGGAGAAAAGGACTCTGTGGAGACAGAGAGGACTATAGGGGACTGAGGGTCGGGGCAGAGAAAGAGTATGGTGTCTAGTAGATTAGCTATGTGAAGCAGGCTGGTGAGTCCTTCTTCCCCTAAGTCAGGAGAAGTGGGTGGATGATAAAACAAACACAAATACCATATGAATTCACTCAAATGTGGGATTTAAGAAGTAAAACAGATGAACATAAGAGAAGGAAAGGAAAAATAAAATAAGACAAAAACAGGGAGGCAATTCATAAGAGACTTAATTCTAGGAAACAGAGGATTGCTGCAGGAGAGGTGGGTGGGGGACGGGGTAACTGGGTGATGGGCATTAAGGAAGGCACTTGATATAATGAGCACTCAGTTTTATATGCAACTGATGAATCACGAAATTCTACCCCTGAAATTAATAATACATTGTATTAACTGAATTGAATTTAAATAAAAAATTTTAAAAACTCCAAAGAATGGTAAGGTGAGAGTATAGGGTCATGATGGAAATTGACAAAGGTCTAACTTCAATGTAGGAAAGAGAAATGTGGAAGTTAGCCTTAGGGCCAGGGGAGAGATCATTTTGGGGAGAGATTTTTTTAGAATAACTTAATGGGCTTCTTTGGTTGTGCCAAGATGGCTCTCAGGGAATACTGGGGCAGAGGGCAGAAGGCTACATAAATGGCTCTGCAAAAGAAGTGGATAGGACCTTTAGTATTCAACCTCAAAAAGTAGGGTCCTATTGGCAATGAAGAAAGTAGTCATGGCAGTTAAGTAGGCAATCAACCTCACCTGCCCCAACAACAAAGCCTTTCTCCCTGAGGATAATAAAATATTTGCTGGGGAAAAAGAAGGGGCAGGGCCTTGGATGTAGAAGAGGTGAGGAATCTGGGGACTCTAAAGAGGACCTTGAAGAAGAGGGTACAACGAAGCAAGCTGGGGCCCAAGGTGAGGGTGTAAGGACCAAGGCCTTTGGCACACAGGGATGTGTCAGAGTCGCTTTAAAGTGTCCTCCCTCCTGACATTACCCTATCTGCCCTTCTTTGCCCCCCAAATCACAGACATCTATTATGCACAATGGTCTAGTTATGAAGAAACTAAGATCAATGCAGGGCAGAGAAAGGTAACAATTCAAAAGCTATCTGGTGAGAGAGTGGGAATTTGGCAGCAGTAAATGAGACTCAAATGCAATGAGATGAAAGTTCTAGCCCCACCAAATCCCTCCAGAGATAAGGGGAAGAGTGCTGAGTTTCCCATGTATGTGGGATGGGGTTGGAGCCCGTTTAACTGCTTCTTTGAGAAGAGAGTGACCCAATTCTGACTTTTATCTTACAGTAGTAGGGCACAGATGAGTTGTTGCTAAGGGCGAGGGGGCAGGAATGGGGTTTGGGCAGTTGGGGAAAGTAGAGGTTTGGAAGAGCAGCTATAGAGAGTGGCACAGTGACAGCCCTATATCTTCCAAACTGTGGAAAACATAATTCAATCAAAGGCTTTACCACATTTGGTGAATGCATATTGGTCCAGGCCTAAAGTTTCCCTGAGGGTCTCTTTTGGAGAGGAAGGGGTGGTAATGAGGTCAAAACCAAGGAAGGTCAAGCAGCAGAGGAATAATTTTAATCCTATGGGCAAAGAACCCAGCTCCTATTATCCTGATCAGAGGTCTGTTGAGATAGTGATATGGAGAAATTGGTAATGGTTTGGAGTAGCTGGAGCAAGGAATGGACCTGATCAGAGAATGGCAGAAGCATTGAGGAGTAGCATCAGATGCTCAGATAATGTTGAGACCATGAGTTGGCAGAAACTTCAATCCACAGGAATAAGTGAATTCCTCCAGAAGCTTCCAACCCCTGAGTGTGGAAAAGAAAAAGGATGTGACTGGATTGATCACCAAGACAGTGGCTGAAGTAATGTCCCATGGGCAGTAGGCTGGGTGCAAAGTGATCAAGAGCCATGAAGGGGGAAGGAATCTGAGGAGGGTGACTCAGGTCTGCTGAGCATGAAGAACAGATATTACAGGGAAGGGAGAGAAAGAGCCAGAGATAGAAGGCTATGGCCTGAGGCTGATCTCATAGAGCTGAGGTTTCCAGAACTGAGCACATCTGTCTTGAGGACAAGGCCTGGGGAATAGACATGGTTATTAATAAGATTACAGTGTTGCACACTTCTGTTTTTTTTTTTTGTTTGTTTTTTTACTTCTCTCCTCATTTCTTTTTTGACACTTCATGCTCTCTTATCGCTTTAATAAAATCATTCTTTCTTTGGGCCTATGCTATTGTCCCCCAAAAGTACAGTGTAATGGTTAGACACAAGGAGGCTGACACCAAGCAGCCTGGATCTAAATTCTGGTTCCATCACATACCAGCCAAATGACTTTTGGAAAGTTAACCTCTCCAAGTTTCAGGTTCTCCATTCAAAAAGTGGTATCATAATAATACCTACCTCATAGAGTAGATGAATTGTCATTTATTGAATACCAATGAATGTTGTACACTTTACAAGTACTCAATGAGCCAACACATACCGTCTGAAATTTGTTTTGTGTTCCTTATGTTCTACGTTGGCATGAAGAATCTGGATCAGCCAATGACTATTGTGTTGGACAATGTCTGTTCAGACTTATTAAGATTACCTAGGCAAGCCAAGTATGACAGTTAATTTTACGTGTCAGCTTGACTAGGCTAAGGAATGCCCAGATGGCTGGTAAAACATTATTTCTGGACGTGTCTGTGAAGGTGTTTCTGAAAGAGATTCGCATTCAAAGTGATAGACTTAGTAAAGCAGATCACCCTCCCTGATGTGGGTAAGTGCCATCCAATCTGTCGAGGGCTCCAAAGAACAAGAAAGTAGAGGACAGGAGAATTTGTTCTTTTTGTTTAAGCTGGGACCTCCATCTTCTCCCGCCACATCAGGGCTCCTGGTTCTCCGGCCTTCTGGCTGAGATTGGAACTACACCACCAGCTGTCCTGGCTCTTCAGCTTGCAGATGTGGGACTCCTCAGCCTCCATAGCCGCATGGGCCAATCCTTTATAATCTCTGCACAGCTAGATCTTTCTATATTCTTATTGATTCTGTTTCATTTGAGAAATTTGACTAATACACCTAGCTTTCAAATACAGAGTGATCTCCGTTCTGGAGCCCACATGTACGCACATCTGATTGGATTGAATCCCACATCTGTCAGCCAGAGGCAAGCCTTGAGTGATTTTGTTTGCAGAACTGATCAGTCATATTGATACTGAATGTACATTGCCTAAGTCGTTGCCCCTTTATGGCGATGGGCTCTCAGTCCCAATCGTTTCTGCAGGTGGCTCTTTCACCTCATTAAATTCCAGTAAGGAAGCCACCAAGTTTTAGGTCACGTAGTTCATTCTGCCTCCAGGAAACCCTACACCTAAACGTGAATATTCTTTTTTTTTTTAATTAGAGATTTTATTTATTTATTTGAGAGAGAGAGAGAGAGAGAGAGACTCCCTGTTGAGCAGGGAGCCTGATGTGGGACCTAATCCTGGGACCCTGGGATCATGACCTGAGCCAAAGGCAGACGCTTACCTGACTAAGCCATCCAGGCACTCCCTAAATGTGAATGTTCTAAGAAAAAATAGTTTTCTTCCCTCAGAAAGGGTGGATTTGATAATTGCAGGCTTCAGTAGTTGCCTAGAAGTGTTGTTAACATAAAGCCAAAGTGATCAATTCAGTCTCAAATGAGTAAGTGGGATCCTTCAAGATTGGTAGAGAAAACAACTGATGGATGGGTTTACTCACCAGTCAGTTCTTTAAAGTCTTCACATATCTAATTCCTACCTCGTGCAATAACACCCTATTTCCTTTTCTGATTTATTCAGGTAGATGGGAACCAGCCTGACACAGGGCTTGAGCTTCCATGGAGCACCCCCCTGCCATCACAGGCTGCTGGAGGCCCACGCAGGTGGCTGGAATCAGGCAGGAGCCCCTGGTGCTGGGAGGACTCCCCTGAAAGTCCATGGGGGCTGTGTTTAACAGTCTTGAAGAGTGTACCCTTGGGCAGAGAGCCAGGAACAATCTGTGTAACTCACTAAGCTAATTATTCTCTCTGCAGATGGTGTCCCCCACTAATCCTCTCTCGGTTTGTCATAATCCAGTTCTGTTCTGAGGAGACCTGCTGGGTGTCTGGCTTTCGTGCAAAAGGGCTGTCTGCTTAAGCAGAGGAGATAGGGTAGCTGCTCTGTGGGACGGGGGTTCTGGCCTCAAGGAGAGTGGCTGCAAGGACTGTCCAGAAGAAGGCCACCAGCCCTGTGGTCCCAGGAGTTTGAACCAGCTTCAGAGAGTGGCAAGCATCTAAACTGGCCTGACACTCCTCTGCTGGTCATTTTCCTGGGGCTCAGAGGGCTAAGAGGAGCTGGCCATGCCCTTTTGCTTTGCAGAGAACGGTGAGTCTGTAGGTCTGTATCCTTTGGGGTCAGCCATCCCTGGGGTAGAGTATCTTGTTTCTGGGAAGTCATAGCCAACAGGGAGGCGTTTCAGCCTGAGACTCTGGGAGGGACGTCTTGAGCAGGATACCTATGGTGATGCAAGATTGGGTCTCTTTCCCCAGCCTGCTGGGTTGTCTGGTGGTAGGTCATGTTTAAACACGGTGCTGCTGAGATTCAGGTTCCTGCTCGTTGATTTACAGGATGTTAATATTATAGCCTGTCTGGTTCTCCCACCTGTCCCGGGAGAGGGAACAATGCAGTCACTGAAGCCAGAGAGGGAGAAATCCCTCCTGAGGACCCTCCCTCAAGCTCTTAGAGTGGAGGGGGGCTGCCCCTCCACTCCTGCATGGTGAGGATGGCCCATGGTGGGATGGTTCAGGGATCACACTTGCTTCTCAGAGAATCAAGGCTTTAAGAGAAAGCTATAAAGAGCCCAGATGAATATAAAGACTGGCAGGGAAAGGGATTGGGAGTCCCTAAGAATTACCTCATTGCATTTTCTCTGCTGGTTTCAGGATTAGCATCACTGTGTCCATTCCTACAGAAGAAAGTGGGGCATAGAGAGATTAAATTATGGACAGCCCCAAAGTCAAACCCAGTTTCTACCTCCTTGTTGCTCTTTTTACTGTCATCGCTGGGTGAGACAGATGCTATCTTCTGGTCCCTGTTTACTGACAAAGAGACTGAGACTTGAGGTAGCTGGATATTTTGCAGAGGGCACACAGCCGGTGAGGGCAGACTCTTGACCAAGTACAGTGTGACGGCTACTAATTGCCTCTGTGCCTCAGTTCTGCATCTTCCCACAGGGCTCCACCCTAGTGCTGACTCATCCCCTACTTGGAGGAGGAAGTCCACTCGATAGTATGGGGAAGGGGGTGTAAATCACTGCCTCCCAGTTGTGTAACCATGGAGGAGGCATGGGAAGGCATGTGGGCCCTTCCCATAGCCCAGAAGTGCACCTCAGACAGTGAGAATATATTTTTTTTTGACAGTGAGAATATTGAATATCCTCTGTGAGGGGCGATTTCTAGAGAAGTATAACCCACATCAGTCTGTATTTACTCTCTTAGATATATAAACATCATCCAGAAATCCTCTTATTATTGTGACCTCAGATGGGTCTGCTTTCCTTATCTAAGCTTGGGGTAAAGAGGAGAGCTGGTTGCCATTTCCAGTACCTATGTGCTTAAATGTATGTTTGTGTATTTTTGTGTGGGTATACATGCCTATATGTGTGTGTCTATGTGTGTAAAAGTGTGTATATGTAAATACAGTGCATGCCTGTAAGGTGTGCATATGTGAATGGGTATTTCTTTGTGCATGTGTATGCATCTGAGCACGTGTGTGTGTGTGTGTGTGTATACGCTGATGCAGGAGACCTGGAGATGCGGAGAGACCACTGGACTAACAGTTACAATGCCTAGACCTGCTCTGGATGGCTGCCTGGTACTTCTGCTCTTTGGGTCTTGGTTTTCCAGGTGGAAAGCAAGGAGGATGGGGTAGAGGAGCCATCTCTTCTTTACAGGGTGATAGCCTACACACGCAGTGTTCAGCAGCTTTCTCAGCTCCAAGTTAAATAACCCCAGTCCCTATAACCTTTCCCTGTAAAGCACATTTTCCAATCCTTTAATCATCTTGGTTATTTTTCTCTGAACTCCCTCCAAGATACCTATGTCATTGGATAAGTATGTCGTATAAATTAGTCAGTAAATCAATCTGTCAACAATATCTCTTAAGCAACCACCCTGTGGCTTGCAGGAGGTGCCGGGCTGATACAATCCAACCACACAGGAACAAAAAGAGTTTTCACTGTGGCTCAGACCAAGGGTTCATTTGTCCAGCAGTGGCCTGAGGCACTGTGGACATGCTGGGAGGATATCGTTCCTTCTAATACCATCATCTTTGAAGATCAGGGCCGTGCCTCAACATCAATATCTGAAAATGTTTTAAGTAAACATTTAAGGGCACCTGCTCTGTTTAGAGCTCTGTGCTAGGCACCTTGAGGGTTATGAAAATGAGAGTGATGCTGTCCAGGACCACTGGGAGGAAGTCAGATGCACAAGGTAGAGAGCAGGGTGGGTATGGAAGCAAAGAGGGATAGGTATGTCCTAAGTGAGGACCTAGCCAACCTCAAGATTGCAGATAGGACATCGGTGTTCTATGTGGGATGATTTGAAAGCTTTTCTCCCAGATGCAGCATGATCAATAATAAAGTGAAGTAGCCAAAAGAATTCTGAATTTGGAGTAAACCAGACCTTTACTTGAGTAATGATTATAACCCTCATTAGCTGAGTGAACCTTAGGCAAGTTAGTTAAGGTTTCTGAGTCTCAGATTCTTTACATGGCAGGATAATACCAACAAAGAAGGATTTTTGAGCTTAGACAACATCACATTTGTAAAGTGTTTGGTGCATGGTAGGTGATTGGTATTATAATCTCTCTTCCCCTCACAACTCATTAAGGATCATTTTCTTGAAAGTCTTCAGCTCTTCCGAATGGATATATATTGCTGGTCATACCACTAGTTAAGTTTCTAAGTTCTGTAAGTTGATTATATGATGTGTACAATAGTATCATCTCTGCTTATTGATCCTAAAATAATTTTATTCAAGGTTGGAGGGCAATATTTTATTTATAGTATAGCATATGCTTCATGATTTTATAGCTTGAGATCAACAGCTATGGTCTTATCTTCTATTGTTGTGGTTGGGGGTACATATTCTTTTTTTCAGTTAGCATCAACTTTTTGTATGAGGTAGAGCACTTGGTCCTTGACTGAGACCCCTGGCTAACCTGGCAGGGTAACTTTGGGCAAGTCACTGAAGAGACAGCTGTGGTACAAAGCAAATGCTTCTCAAATGTGAGTGTGCATCAGAATCACCTGGAGGTCTTAGTAAACACCAATTGCTGGGCTCCATCCCAGAGTTTCTGATTCAATGAGTCTGGGTGGAACCTGATAATTTGCATTCCTAAGATATTCCCTGGGGACACTGAGTCCGTGGGTCCAGGGTCTTCACTATGAGAACCCCTGATATAGGAAGTACAGCTTTGGAACTTGATGGAGTTTGGCCAAGTGAGTTGACCCTTCTGAGCCTGCTTCTTTATTTATAAACTTCTACCTTGCAGATTAGATTTAAAGATAATAATTAGAAAAATTATGATGAGCAAAGCACTTTATAAACTATAAAACACAATATAACTATTAATGGCTTAATATTCCCCATAAGCTTTAGCTTACTCACCTGTAAAATGAGGATAATAATAGTAATTTTTATGAAGATGAAGTGAGATGACTGATATAAAAGCAACCTGTGAAATTATAAAGAACTATGAAGTCTTGTTTTTATAACTTTCCTAAGTTTCAAATTCCTTATCCGTGATATGAAAAGTTGGCCAGTGGGTTCATCTTCTGTACCAATCTTGGTCATGTAGTAGCTCATTATTCTACATGTGGATAATGCAACCTTCTAGTTAATACCTGGCTGCTGCTGTCCTGTGTCTTGTTGGCTCCTTTGGTCAAAGCTACATGTTGGGCCACTGTTACATTAGATGCTTCTGGTTACAAGAAACAGAATACTAGCTAAAAGTGGTTTTAAGGTAAGGGGTTTGTTGTTTCATCTCACAAGAAGTCCAGAGGCAGGGTGATTTCAGGGTTGATTAACTCAATGGTTTGACCAAGTTAAGACTCAGGGATTCTTTTGGCCTTCTCTTCATGGTCACATGGTGGTTGTAGCAATGCCAAAAATCACATCCACATATGAAAACAATCAGAAGCAGAAAGAGATGAATCCCTCACTTGCATTCCTGTTCATGTATATATAAAAAAAATTCTTAGAAGCCTCTTATTGGCCAGGGTTGTATCACATGCCCTATGATGAGGAGAAATGGAATTGCCAGATTGGTTTAGACTAGTTAATATTCAACTGCCATGGCTGGAAGAGGCTCATGGAACATGTGGTCACTGGATCAGGCCCTCTGTCAGCAAGTGAGAAAGTCAGCAAGTGAGAAGGGGGCGGGGGAGGGTGGGTGGAGACCAACAAAGTCTTTCTTTCTTTCTTTCTTTCTTTCTTTCTTTCTTTCTTTCTTTCTTTCTTTCTTTCTTTCTTTCTGTATATTTTTTATTGGAGTTCGATTGCCAACATATAGCATAACACCCAATGCCCATCCCGTCAAGTGGCCCCCTCAGTGCCCGTCACCCAGTCCCCCAACCCCCGCCCACCTCCCCTTCCACCACCCCTTGTTCATTTCCCAGAGTTAGGAGTCTCTCATGGTTTGTCACCCTCACTGATATTTCCCACTCATTTTCTCTCCTTTCCCCTTTATTCCCTTTCATTATTTTTTATATTCCCCAAATGAATGAGACCATATAATGTTTGTCCTTCTCTGATTGACTTACTTCACTCAGTATAATAACCTCCAGTTCCATCCACGTTGAAGCAAATGGTGGGTATTTGTCGTTTCTAATGGCTGAGTAATATTCCATTGTATATGCAGACCCAACTTCTTTGGGTGTCCTTAGGGCTTTACTTGCACATCTCCCCACAGTGTTACGAAGTTTTCCTGTAGCCGGGGTCACAGCTGGAAGGGGCCCCCAGCACAATCCTGAAATGAGAAACTGAGCTCCCTGGGGGTCAGGGGGAGGAACTCAGCTCCCTGTCTTGGCAGGGAGGTTACTGGTCTAGAAGGTCAGGGAAAGACCACAGCCTTGTGGACTCAGTTGCCACAGAATCTTTCCTAGACAAAGTGCTTGACTCTGAGAATTCAAAAATCAGCACCACAATATTACTACTGTATGTGGCATTTTCTCCTGAATCTAGCTAGCATAGTGCTAGTGGCTAGAGGATGTGCCTGACAAATACCTAAGTGCCTAAGAAAGACACTTTAATTGCCACAATTAAAGTAGTTTGGTCAGCAGTGGGTTTGGGGAGAATTAATGCTTTTATAGTGGAATAGAAATATTTTGCTGGCATTCTGAGAAAGTCAGGTCTGTGGATTTAAAAAATCTCATTCTTCTTCCTCTGTCAGAGCTTTGTGAATCCATTGGAATGGTTGGATACAGGGGTTTTCTGAGGGAAGGGCAGACTCCCACCAAGGTTCTATTCTAAGGCACAGGCTCATATCTCAGCCCAGGGATGGCCACACAGCTCTGAAAGGAAGCAAAGTAGGGAGGAGAGGGGATGGCCACAGCCCTCACTGCTCTGGCTCCTCATGTCCATGAGTGGATGCCCTTGTTTCTGAAGCTCCCCATTTAACTCCTATTAAGTATTGTGGGAAAGCTATGAGGCTGATATCCCCAGGGGGTCTCTAGAGGAGATATGTGCAGGATTATCTCAGTGAAGATAAACACTGAGAAGGAAGATTGTGTCCAATTTCCCTGTGTGTGTGGTATCTGTCCATGCTCAGCAAAAATGATTTCTCTAAATGAGTTCCTACCTAGAACTCTAGCACAAGAGTTGGATAATGGCAAAGCCAAATGGACCTTATTGCTCTGTTTCGAAGGTCTTATTTTACTGGCAAAGACAAAGAGGTCACTTCAAAAAGACAAAGAACCCAGAGCTTTGCATGTCAGGGTCCATGCGTGTCCCATCGTTCCTTGTGATTTGTTTTAAAAGCTTGGAGATATGTATCAGATCCATCCAGGAGTAAGATGTTGTGACTACTAGATTTCAGAACTGTGGTACTCAAATCTGTTTGTGGTGAAACTGCCTGAAACATTTAAAAAACACAGTCCCTAGAGGAGGAAGGCTGGAGACTTACATTGAAAAACAATTAGCAACTAGCAATTAAATCGGTTACTATCAAAAGAAGAGGAAATAGCAAGGGTTGGTGAGGATGTGGAGAAACTGGAATCATTGTGCACTGTTGGTAGAAATACAAAATGATGTAGCCACTGTAGAAAACAGCATGGTGGTTCCTCAAAAAATTAAACATAAGATTACTGTACAATCCAGCAATTCCACATTTGGGTATATACCCAGAGTGATTGA
The DNA here is from genome assembly GCF_018345385.1 of Vulpes lagopus. NCBI lineage: Eukaryota > Metazoa > Chordata > Mammalia > Carnivora > Canidae > Vulpes > Vulpes lagopus. The sequence continues at coordinate 24,191,405 of NC_054831.1, read as the reverse complement.
AGTCAGGGTTTTGAACACCCATGTTTATAGCAGCATCATCTGCTATACCCAAAGGATGGAACAACTCAAGTATATATAAATCGGTGGAAGCATAATGAAAATGTTATATATATATACACACACACATATATATGTATATATATATATGGAAATTCTGTATTCCATACTAAACAACATGGATGAATCTTGAGGATGTTGTGCTAAGAGTGAAATAGGCTAGCCACAAAAGGACAAATACTGTATGATTTCATTTATATTAGATTCCTAGAGGAGTCAAATTCATAGAGACAGAAATGGTGGTTCTATCAGAAATGGTAGCATGGTGGCTGCCAGGGTCTGGATAAAGGGGAAATGGAGAGCTAGTGTTTAATGGTGACAACAAATGTTTTGCAAGATGAGGAGGAGTTCTGTGGGTGGATGGTGGTGATGATTGTAAAACAATGTAAATGTACTTAATTCCATGGCACAGAACACTTAGAAATGGTTAAAATGGTATACTTTATGTTATGTATACTTCGACACAACTAAAAAGAGCAGTAGCAGCAACAACAATGAAAACACGCTCTCAACCATAACAGATTTGGTTCTTTGGCAGGTTAGGGTACTGAGGCAGGTTAGGGTACTGAGGCTTATAAGGTAGTGGCTTGAATCAATCTCCACAGAGGAGAGAGAAGAAACAGGACAGGCAGAAGTGGGCTGCCATGGAGTCTCAGTGGAGACTCAGCCAATTTTGCAGGGAGTTTCTGAAAATAGACAACTCTTTACTGCCGCTCCAACTTGGGGTGAGATGACAAGGCCTTTATAGCTGGGGATGGATCTGTCTTTGGAAGTGTGGCCCTGGGCAAGGTTGTCTTCTGCTGAAGCAATTCCTAAGGGGGCTGAATGCTGAGGGCTGTCATTTGAGAAGAACACATGCAAAGTGCCTATGAGCGTGAGTATAGAATAATCTTCAACACCCATCCTTGAATCTTCTCCCCAATCTTTGTAGCATTTTCTGAAGAAAGCCTTATCTCCTTGTTTTGTATGTAAGGCATACAGCAGTTAAGTCATTTGCCCAGCCATATAGCTAGTAAGTAGCTGAGCTGATTTAGAACTCCAATCTCCTGGGCAGCCTGGGTGGCCCAGTGGTTCAGCACTGTCTTCAGTCCAGGGCCTGATCCTGGAGACCCCGGGATCGAGGCTCCCTGCATGGAGCCTGTTTCTCCCTCAGCTTCTCCCTCTGCCTGTGTCTCTACCCCTCTCTCTCTCTGTGTCTCTCATGAATAAATAAAATCTTAAAAAAAAAAAAAAAAGAACTCCAACCTCCTGAGTCCAGGGCTCTGTCCACACTGGCCACCTGTAGATGCAGGAAATAAAGGCTCTGCCTTGGATGCTGGACATTAGAAGGGCTGGCCCTGGCACATCTCCATTGACACTCATTCCTAGGGGACAAGAAGTCCAGAGGGAGCGGGGGATGTGCCCCACCTGGAGCATATATTCTTCCCTTCCTTCTTGACCATACACTGGGGTCAATACTCAGGATTCCCTGGAAGTTCCTAGGGCCTGTGTCACCTCTTCTCTTAGTCCATGCTCCCAAGGCTCCTAGTAAAGTATGCAAAATCCTTCAATGGCTTGTAAATAAAAAACAAGGTCTTCACATAGCACACAAGAAAAAACCATTCAGAAAACCAGTAATGGTATCCATGGTATCCATGCTTCTGGGTTCAAACCCCGGCTTCCCTTTGCAGCTGCTGCCTTTCTCTAGGCTTTTAATTTCTCCATTTTCTCCACCACAAAATGGAGATGATAGTGATGAGTCCTATGTGGTGCATGGGGATCAAGTTGGCAAGGCAAGTGACCCATAAATGAGTGCTGGCATTATGAGGTCCTCATCACATCCCAGCAACATTACTGAGTCTGACTCACCCTTTGCTTCTCCTGACCCAGCCTTATCCTCCTCACCTGTCTCTAGACAAGACTTTAAGCTCTGAGGTGCAGGGATGGCTTCTGTCATGTTCTTTGCAGCGGCCCAATGTCCAGCTTGGGATGCAGTGTGTATCTGCTAATTGACACAATGAAGATGGGGCAAGGTGGACTGCAGGGTGTTGAAAGAATCAAGGTTTTCTGAGTGAGACAAAGTGCAAGCAGGAAGGCGGAGAAAGGCCACATCAGCAGGTATCTCCTGAGTCCACAGTGTGGAATCTGTGTTCACTGGTAACCAAGATAAGAATGTGTCCTCCATTTAGCCTGGTTGTGACATGGGAGCTGTACTCCCTCGCACAAAGAGAAACAGTTTGTGGGTTATGTTTCTGAGCACTGCCAGAGCCCATCATTTACTGGTGTCTCATTTCACAGTTGGAAACCTGGAGGCTCAGTGAGGAAGCAGAGGCCGAAGGCTCAAGGGCACATCACTGCTTCCCTTCCTGGAGGCCTTCTTTCCTGGCAGGATGTGCCCATCCCAGATGTGTTAGCAATGATTCTCTAGCCTGGCTGTGCTTCAGAATCACCTGAAGTGATGGCTCATACCCATTCCCCACCCTCAAAGGCTTGGATTCAGTTCTAGGAAGCGGTGTTTGGAAAATCTGGGACTTCAACCAAAACCTCTGGTGGTTTGGATAATTTGTTGTTGAAGACTGATGTTTGGGAACCACTGGTTTGGAGAAGATCTTTATAGAGAATAAGATTTTATTTCTTCTCTTTGTTTTTTTTCATTCCCACAATAATGTAAACATTATAGAAACCCAAGAGATCTGGTGTTACAATAAATGGTCATTAGTACAAAAATCAGTCAAATGGGTTGTTAGTGTTGTATAAGCTAAATAACTGCTTGGCTGAAATTTTCACCTTTATTAGCAACGACATGTATTTATGCAGAGTCGGAGAAAAGTGGTTCTCATTCCTGGGTATACATTAGAATCCCACAAGGAACATTAGAAAAGTGCTGGTTCAGTAGGGATCTCTGAGGTGGGGCTCTAGGTAGAGTCTAACATGCAGCCAATTTGAGAACTCCTGCTATGGCATTGTCAGAGCTCCTCCTAGTCTCCAGCTTCATGGCATCCTCAGGGCAAGCCTGTGATATAGGCAGGGATTTGTTTTTATTTTATTCATGAAAAAGGATGAGAAGCTGAGGCCCAGAATGGTGAATGAACCAGCCAGAAGCTAGAGAGGGAAAGAGCTGGTTCTTTGTTTAATAGATGCTGTAACCTCACCTTGACCCGGGCAACTCTTAGTAGTCACATCTCTCTGTACAGTTGGAAGAGCAAGGGTGAATCTGACTTGCATGGCCTATGGGCACAGGGGCAATCTGCTGTGGGCTGCCTTTCTCTATAAAGCTACAATTTGGGAGAGCCATTGGCTTTCTGTAGAAACATAGACTTTTAGGATGGACAGCTTCTTTATTTTATTTTTTAAGAGGTTTTATTTATTTACTCATGAGAGACATACAGAGAGAGGCAGAGACATAAGACAGAGGGAGATGCAAGCTCCCTGCAGGGAGCCTGATGCAGGACTTGATCCCAGGACCCTAGCATCATAACCTGAGCCAAAGGCAGGCACTCAACCACTGAGCCACCCAGGTGCCCCTGGATGGCTTCTTTAGGAGCTGCTTTGTCCAGCCTCCTCATTTTTCGGAGAAGAAATCAGAAGTCCAGAGATATGGCATGAGACCCCTGAGTCCTTATTGCCCCACTGAGATAGCATGTCAGTCATCTGTCCTGTCCTGAGCACTCCTATAATTTCAGTTGCACAGACCTTGAATTGGAGCTTGGATCCTCCTGGAGAAGAAAGCCAAGGAACAGAGTATAAACTTTCCTGGAGGTCAGAATTGGACTGGATGCTCTCGGGACCCCGCATGGCCTTCTCACATCCCAAACTTGTCTCTGGCAGTATGCCCCTTGTTGACAGATTCTGAAAGCTTCTGCTACCCTTCTTGACCACCTCCCAATCTCCTCCCACCCATCCTTGGCCACATTTGCCAGAATGACACAGGCTGTACCCAGTTTTATTGCTCGTAAATCAGTTTCTTGTAACATACCAGTTGCTTCCATTCTCTGAATTTCCATGGATCCGTCAACATGTTCCTGAAGCTGGGTGCTTTGCCACACACCACCACCTGCCCAGGTGAGAGGTAGCCGGCAAGCCCCCAGGCAAGAAAGGAGTGTTTTTCCAGCACCCACGTTAGGTTCTTGGCTGAACCAGGATCCTTTCTATCCTGGTGCAGGGACTGGCTTTTCTTTCTTAGGCAGGAAAGACAACATTCTAGCTTTTTCCAGAGTCTTCATTACCTTGTTACCTTGAAAAGAGACAGACTTTTTTTCTCCCAAAACATTAACCTGAATGCTTTCTCCCTTTCTGAGAAGCCAAGAATGTGTCATGACTGATCCCTGAATCTTTTGGGAAGCACACAACAGACTAGCCACCACCCTATGGCAGCAGCTGGATTAGCAACCATCAGAAGAGGAAGAAATACCATCCGGCATCTATAGGGTTCCAGGCATTTTCACATACATGCTCTCATGTAGAACTTGGGGTAGTTTTTAGTTTCTTTTTCAAATGAGAAAACTGGAGCTTGGGCTACTAGTTAATTTACTCCAAATTATATAACTAGTAAGTGGGGAAAAAACCAAAATTTGACCATACCTGTGTAGCCATAAGCTTCCCTGTGCCTTACTTAAAGCTCTGCATTAAAAAAAAAGAGAGAGAGAGAAATAGGGGCACCTGGGTGGCTAGTCGATTGGGTGACCAACTCTCAGTTTCAGCTCAGGTTGTGACCTCATGGGTCATGGGATCCAGCCCTACCTCGGACTCTGGCCAGGGAGTTGCTGGAGGATCCTTTGCCTCTGTTCCTCCCCCTATTCATTTGCATGAGTGAACTCTCTAAAATAAATAAAGTTTTAGAGAGAGAGAGAGAGAGAACCTCTGTGACATTTCCCTTCAAAAATATTTTTAAAAGTTGATTATGGTTTTGTTAGAGCCAATGTTCGCCTGCTTATGCCTCCTAAAACACCTTACTTTTTTCTTATCTTTCCCTTGAGTTACTGAGCATCTAGCTCAGGGGACCCTGGGTATATAGACAATTCTTGTGTAACCAGGATACACCTGGGCTGCCTAGTGGCATTTCACAGTATCTTGGGCAGAATCAGAGGAACTTGTTCTGAAATTTAAAAAATAATTTTCAAAAACCAAATATTTACTAAAACCTTCCTAAGGCCTGAGGGGTCCTTTCACAGCAAAATATCCAACAGAACTTTTCTGTCTTCCCCTCACTGCCCAGATTTTTCTAGTTTTTCCAAAAAATATTTTCTCTCAGGATTTTGCTTTTTTTCTCACTTTCAACTTCCCAATTATTTTTGTTTTTTCTTAACCTTCTTGAGAGTCTTCTTTTCTATTTTTTTTATAGACTTATTTATTTATTTGAGAGAGAGAGAGAGAGAGAGAGAGAGCAATAGGAAGAAGGAAAGTGAGAATCTCCAGCAGACTCACTGCTGAGTGAGGAGCCCAATGTGGGGCTCAATCCCAAGACCCCAAGATCATGACTTGAGCTGAAATCAAGAGTCGGACACTCAAATAACTCATCCACTCAGGTGCCCTGAGAATTTTCTAATATAAATAAATCAAGGCCTTCTCTGCTTTTTCAATTCTGCACTTACTCTTGCCTCTGAAACACAACTAAGCCCCAGGCCAAGTCGCCTTTCCACTGTGGGGGCATAGGTATGGTTGGGACTGGATAGGGGGAGATGAGGAGCTGAGGTATGTGGTGACTTGTATGGTATGCCAATTAGGTTAGATTTGAATACAGGTAATGGAAAATCAAGTTTCAGTGGCTTAATTGAAAAACTCAGAGGCAGTCCAGGGCTGGCATTTCCATGGCCACTGGCATGTAGGCTCCTTCTATCTCTTATCTTTAGCACTGGATTCCATCCTGGTGGCAAAATGGTGCCTGTAGCTCCAGTCATGGCATACACGTTCCAGGCACCTTGAGAAGGTTTCCTAGAAGCTCCTCCCAATGATTTCTGCTTAAAACTCTTTAGTCATTCACATCTGAAAAGGAATTTGGAAATTTAATTTTATTAATTAGACATATTGTACCCCCTAATATGTAGGATTTGGGGAGTAAGAAGAAAGGAACAGTGGATATTCAGTCTTTGCCACAAATGGTAATGATTTTGATCACTCTCAGGACTTTTTAAAAACTCCTTTTTAAAAATTAAGTCTTTTATTTTGAGGTACTTGTAGATTTGTATGCAGGTGTAAGAAATAATAGAGACCTGTGCCCTTTGCCCCGTTTCCCCTAATGGTAACATCTCATAGTATACTGTCACAACCAAGATGTTGACATTGATACAGTCAAGATACAGACATCTCTTGCACCAGAAGAATCCCTTATTTTGCCTTTTTATAGCTACCCACTTTCCTCCTTAACTCTGGCAACAATTCCTCAGTTCTCCATTTCTATAATTTTGTCATTTCAAGAAAGGTAGATGGATGCAATGAGAGTATGCAACATTTTGCATCACAACTTGTGGTGTGCATCAATAGTTTGTTCCTTTTTCATTGTTGAGTCGTATTCTATGGGATGGATGTACCACCAGCCTGTTTAAGCATTCATTCATTGAAGCATTCTGAGCTGTTTCCAGCCTTATGAATAAAGCTGCCATGAATACTTATGTATAGGCTTTCGTGTTAACCTATGTTTTCATTTCTTTGGGATAAATGCCCAAGAGTGCAATTCTTGGGTCTTATGGTAGTTGCTTGTTTAGTTTTATTAGAAACTGCAAACTCTTTTTCAAAGTGGCCGTGATAATTTACATTCCTACCAGCAATGTAGGACTGTAAAATTTTGGCCATTCTGACAGTTAGGTAAAGATTCCTCATGGTGATGTTAACTTCCATTTCCCAATGGCTAATGACTGAACATGTTTTCACGTGCTTATTTGCTATCCATGTCTTGTCTTTGGTCAAGTGTTTTCTCATGTCTTTTTTTTTTCTCATGTCTTTTACCCATTTCCTTTTTTTTAAATAAATTAATTTTTATTGGTGTTCAATTTACCAACATACAGAAAAACACCCAGTGCTCATCCCATCAAGGGTCCCCCTCAGTGCCCGTCACCCATTCCCCCCCACCCCCCGCCCTCCTCCCCTTCCACCACCCCTAGTTCGTTTCCCAGAGTTAGGAGTCTTTATGTTCTGTCCCCCTTCCTGATATTTCCCACACATTTCTTCTCCCTTCCCTTATATTCCCTTTCACTATTATTTATATTCCCCAAATGAATGAGAACATACACTGTTTGTCCTTCTCCGATTGACTTACTGCACTCAGCATAATACCCTCCAGTTCCATCCATGTTGAAGCAAATGGTGGGTATTTGTCGTTTCTAATTGCTGAGTAATATTCCATTGTATACATAAACCACATCTTCTTTATCCATCATCTTTCGATGGACACCGAGGCTCCTTCCACAGTTTGGCTATTGTGGCCATTGCTGCTAGAAACATCGGGGTGCAGGTGTCCCGATGTTTCATTGCATCTGAATCTTTGGGGTAAATCCCCAACAGTGCAATTGCTGGGTCGTAGGGCAGGTCTATTTTTAACTCTTTGAGGAACCTCCACACAGTTTTCCAGAGTGGCTGTACCAGTTCACATTCCCACCAACAGTACAAGAGGGTTCCCCTTTCTCCGCATCCTCTCCAACATTTGTTGTTTCCTGCCTTGTTAATTTTCCCCATTCTCACTGGTGTGAGGTGGTATCTCATTGTGGTTTTGATTTGTATTTCCCTGATGGCAAGTGATGCAGAGCATTTTCTCATGTGCATGTTGGCCATGTCCATGTCTTCCTCTGTGAGATTTCTCTTCATGTCTTTTGCCCATTTCATGATTGGATTGTTTGTTTCTTTGGTGTTGAGTTTAATAAGTTCTTTATAGATTTTGAAAACTAGCCCTTTATCTGATATGTCGTTTGCAAATATCTTCTCCCATTCTGTAGGTTGTCTTTTAGTTTTGTTGACTGTGTCCTTTGCTGTGCAAAAGCTTCTTATCTTGATGAAGTCCCAATAGTTCATTTTTGCTTTTGTTTCTTTGCCTTTGTGGATGTATCTTGCAAGAAGTTACTGTGGCCGAGTTCAAAAAGGGTGTTGCCTGTGTTCTCTTCTATGATTTTGATGGAATCTTGTCTCACATTTAGATCTCTCATCCATTTTGAGCTTTTACCCATTTCCTAATTGGATTTTTTGTGTGTTCCCTGTTGAGATTTCTTTAGATATGCTACATACCAGTTCTTTGTTGGACTTGTGATTTGCAAATATTTCCTCTCATTCTGTCATTCTGTCATTTGTCTTTTTATCTACTTGATGGGGTCTTTGCAGAACAAAAGTTTAAGATTTTGATAAGGCTGAATTTAATCAATTTCTCGTGTGTTTGAGTTAAGAACTTTTACATAGATCCTGAAGATTTTCTCTTATTTTTTCCTGAAAGTTTTATTATTTTGTTTTACATTAAAGTCTGTGATTTTGAGTTAATTTTTGTATACAACATGGAATTTGGGTTGGCATTAACTTTCTTTCTTTCTTTCTTTCTTTCTTTCTTTCTTTCTTTCTTTCTTCTTTCTTTCTTTCTTCTTTCTTTCTTCTTTCTCTCTTCTTTCTTTCTTTTTACTATGGATGTCTAATTGCTCCAGCACCATTTACTGAAAAAACTATCCTTTCTCATTTTGCATTTTGGTCAAAAATCAGTTGAACATTTTTGTGTAGGTTTACTTTAGGGTTCTCTATTCTGTTCCATTCATCTATGTGTCTAACCCTCCACCAATAACTTTTGGGGCTTTTAAAAGAAATTTTTCCCACTAACATTAATGTTTTACATGATAGAATATTAAAAATACCCAAAACTAGTGTTTTTTAAAATTACCTGTATATATCATCACCTTAAAACAGAATGATAAACATTTTGGAATAATTTCTCTCTACATATTTAAAAAATATTTTTATTGTTCTGATTTTTAAAAAAATCTTTTTAAAGATTTTATTTATTTATTCATGAGAGGCACAGAGAGAGAGAGAGAGAGAGAGAGAGAGAGGCAGAGACACAGGCAGAGGGATAAGCAGGCTCCATGCTGGGAACCTGACGTGGGACTCCATCCCAGGTCTCCAGGATCAAACCCTGGGCCTAATAAGGCAGTGCTAAACTGCTGCGCCACCCAGGATGCCCTTATTCTGGGTTTTTAAAAAGATTTTATTTCTTTATTTGAGAGTGAGAGACTAAGAAAGAGGGAGAGAGAGAGAGAGAGAGAGCACACAAGCAGGGCAGAGGGAGAGGGACAAAAAGACTCCTGGCTGAGCAGGGAGCCTGAAGTGGGGCTCGATCCTAGAACTCTGAGATCATGACTTGAGCCAAAGGTAGATGCTTAACCAATTGAACCACCCAGGCACCCCTATTTTAATTGTTCTCATTTTTATATCATTCATTAGTGTAGATAGGCTAGGTTATGCTGCAATGGCAAATGACTCCCAAATCTCGGTAGCTTAGTCCAGTGGAGATTTATTTCTCATTTACACAAGATTTTTCAGGCAACCTTTGAGGCTATTGCCATTTAAGTGGTGGGGTCCTAGGTGCTTTGATTGGTTCTGCTGTCCCAGCTTGAGGCTTCCATACTCACTGTGTCAACATAGTAATGACATGTGTCATGTCTGTCCACATTTCATTAGCAAGAGCTGGTCAGAAAGGCCACCTAATTGCAAAGGATCAAAAGGGTGGTCCTACAATCAGGAAGGAGGAATATGACAGAGGATTTGGTGAGCCATGGTATTGTATCTGCTCCATATTGTATGAAAAATGTTGCATTTTGTTTTATAGGTTAATATTATAAGAGTTTTTTCCTGTTTCTTATAAATTCTTTTAAGATATTTGAGTGATTTAGGGATGCCTAGGTGGCTCAGTTGGTTAAGTGACCGACTCTTGATTTCAGCTCAGGTCTTGATCTCAGGGTCATGAGTTCAAGCCCTGTGTTGGGCTCCATGCTAGGTGTGGAGCCTACTTAAATAAGAAATGAAAAAGAAAAAATTAGTGATTTACATCATAGAAAAAAGTCTTGGTATTATATGAAGTAAAATTTCTGTTATTTGGAAAGCTGACTTATGCAAAATGGCTCATTTTCCAAATATGTGAGGTATATGAGACCTCACTGTCAAAACAGTATGATTGTTGAAACAAAGGGAACAGGCTTAAGCTATTCAAATCGTGCAGCTTTCCTTGGCCAGTCAAAGGCTCCTGTTAACCTCACTCCAAAATCTTCCAGTTTCTGTAGTTTCTCTCCTATGACTGTTATCATTCTGAGGGAGCTTTATTTTTTGTTTTGCTTTTAAGTATTAAAGTAGAACCAAAAGACAAATGAACAACAACAGCAACAAACCCTGACCATTCAGAACCCTGTAATAAATGCATCTCCTGCAGCATTCTGCCAAAAGAATCCCCTAAAAAAGAGGGAAATGCCACAGGAATTCTTTTGCCCAAGTTGTTCCTTCTACTTAAAATGCTTTTCATCCATCTTCACCAAGTTAAATTTTAGATTTGTTATATGGTGGATACCTTGATGCATTGGTAGTCTGAGTACAGTTTGGCCAAGCTTTTCCTGTGGCAATGCAACAGAAAGGCTCACAATTAAATGCATTATATGGTTTCATTCATACGGGGAATATAAAAAATAGTGAAAGGGATTCAAGGGGAAAGGAAAGAAAATGAGTGGGAAATATCAGAGAGGGTGACAAAACATGAGAGACTCCTAACTCTGGGAAATGAACAAGGGGTAGTGGAAGGGGAGGTGGGCAGGGGTTGGGGGACTGGGTGACAGGCACTGAGGGGGGGCACTTGATGGGATGAGCACTGGGTGTTATACTATATGTGGGCTAATCAAACTCCAATAAAAAATAATCAAAAAAAAATAAATGCTCAAATAGCATGGTTTCTTAAATAAATTGAAAACATCATCAAGATAAGTCAATCGGAGAAGGACAGACATTATATGGTCTCATTCATTTGGGGAATATAAAAAATAGTGAAAGGGAATATAAAAAATAGTGAAAGGGAATAGGGAAAGGAGAAAAAAATGAGTGGGAAATATCAGAAAGGGAGACAGAACATGAGAGACTCCGAACTCTGGGAAACGAACTAGGGGTGGTAGAAAGGGAGGTGGGCGGGGGGTGGGGGTGACTGAGTTGCGGGCACTGAGGGGGGCACTTGATGGGATGAGCACTGGGTGTTATTCTATATGTTGGCAAATTGAACACCAATAAAAAATAAATTAAAAAAATAAATAAAATGTACCAAAGTTAACTCATGTGAAGTGCCTGGCTTAATGCCTGGCACAAAGTTAATACTCAATAAGTGTAAGTTCCTTCAAAAAAAAAAAAAAAAAAGCAAAGAGAAAGAAGTAGGTCAGGTTAACACACTTAGAATAGTATTACCTGAATCCTAAATAACACCATGTCCATATGTCCTTATTTCTCTATCTCTGCTGCAGTCTTTCCTGCTGATGATGGGGTTAAAAGGACCAGAACTGAGGGTTAGCAAAGGGCCTCAGCAAAAGTAACACGGGTTTGCTCTGTCAGAAAGCAGAGGCAAGACTGCCTGGCTGTAGCTCTTCTATTAATCTGTTGTCACTCAGAGTCTGTGATAAGCTGGGGTGGTTGAGCAGCTAATGGGTTTAATCTGTGTCCTTCTGTCTGGTGAACTCTTTTATTTGCCTCAGCTCTAGTCCCAATAATTTCAACTCTCAAATAATTTGAATAGAAACTTTTATCTAATATTTTAAGAAAAAAATCAAGGGAATGAATTATTTCAAATCTTCCTTCAAATTTTTACTTGCATGTGGAACTGTCTTAAGTCTCTGCTTAAGTTCCAGCATTCATGGAAAGTTCTTATTTCAATGCTTCTGTTTGTACTTTAATCATTAAGACTAACTAAACTATTTTACTATTTGGTTAGACCTCAGTGAGAATCACTAATAGAGCCACCTATAAATAAGTGGAAATGTGTTTAATTTGCATAGGCAAGCTTAGCTCATATTTTTGTATTCACATGTGTAACTCACATAAACCATACACGAAACTAACAAAATATTACAAAGCAGGTGTTGTCCAATCCTTCTTTCCTGTCGTGGACTTAGGGAATATTGCCCAGGTCTGTATCTGCTCTGGCTTCTGTGGTCACCAGCTCCAGGAGTGGGTGCCATTGCCTGCTCTTGCTGGAGAGTGGACCAGGCCCTGGGGCTGTAGACAGGAGGGTGGAGCCATCCCAAGATTTAGTTCCTTATCAGGAGGATACAGAGTCCTGAAAATCCCCCCACCCCCAGAGTTCGTATTTCCTTTTGGATCTCTGAGCATCTTTTGATCTTGAAACGAACCCATTTTTTCCTCTCTCTCTTCCTATTTCCCCCTGTCTCTTTCCCCTCCTGTCTCAACCAACTTAGGGAAATAAGTGCCTATATGGGAGATAAGTTACTACAAATAACAGCTACATTAACTCTTTCTTTGCAGGAAAGCTCAACTGAGCACATTAACTAGAGCGTATAGCACATTATCAAGTGGGTCAATTGACTAAGGGGGAGTTCTTTGGACTATACTTTTTACTGCTGTTTTTATTCCTCTATTTAATACCAAAAAGACCTAGAAGAGTCTTCTGGTTCTGTATAACATCATACACAGTAAATTTATCACCTACCTGGCTTGATTTCAGTATAGTAGAAGAGTACTAAAGGAGGTGTGCTCTCCTCAGGAGGTGGAAGAAGGCATAGTCACTCAGATTCTGTGATAAGCTGGGGTGGTTGGGGAATGTGAAGCTGACGCCTCCGTGTGAGCATTGAGTTTGGATCCAGATTCAAAATGCTTTCTCCTTACCTGCTCCTCAGGCCCTAAGCAGGCCCTTCTCCAATCTGGGCCCTGATCTTTTGCTCTGAATGTTCTCCAAGGATAGCTGAGAGCAGGTGAAAGTGCTTTGTGTACCACAAAGAGCCTCCCCTAACAGGGGCCTTTTGTCATGACTTGAGTTCCTAAGGCTGGTGGCCTGGGAGCTGTCTCAGGGAGCCATGTGGACAGACTGACCCTTGCCCTGGTCACTCCTGCTCCATCTGGGCAGCAGGCAGCTTCCCAAGGGGCATCTGTGTCCAGGCAGCCTGAGTGACAACGAGGATAGGTTGGTTCTGACCTGCTGCAGGCATCAGGCCCAGCTCTGAATTACCTAATCCCAACTAAAAGCATTTCTGATTGCTTGACCGCTGACCTCCTGCAGCTGGATTATCAGATGTGGCTTTGGGGAATAGGCTTGTTTATAATGCCAGAGACAAAGGGAGGAAACGCAGAGCAGTTAAAACAACAGTCCTTCCTGTTGCCCCAGCGCCTGTCATCCAAGGAGGTCATTATGAAGCAGGCTCCTTGGGGCTGGCGGGGCCCTGAGATGCAATTCAAGGGGGAAGGGGACGAAGAGAGGTATTGACTGTGCAGGGCAGGTGTTGATGTGTCCATGTTACACAGGAGCAGTGACCAGGTTCAGATAGGTTGATTTATTAGTCCAAGTCAAGGCTTTACAGCTGCTAAAGGGTAGCACTAGGGCTTTGAGCGGACGGGGTCTGGCTGACTGCAAATCTGCCTCTCTTTCCTTTGCCTCATGTTGCCATCTCCATGTTGGACAAAGCAACCCTTTACCTACCCCAAATGCCCCCAGTACCCCTCTTCAAGATCCAGACATGAAGCATCCTAGAGTTCTTATTATAGACTCAGAAAAGGTGAGCGCTCAGGACCCACAAGCATCACTGAGTCCAAATAATCCATTTTTTACAGATGAGAAAACTGAGGCCCAGAAAAATGAAGGAACTCCTCCATGCCCACCCAGCACTTAACAGAAGAGGGCAGGTCATCCACAAGGAGTTGTTGATTAAATGACAAAATTAATGGTAGAGCTGGACATGAGCTCAAGCCCCATTCCTGTCCAGTTCTCATTCTGTGCCAGCCCCTTCAAATGGACCTCTGTTCACAGGTCAATGCAATGGCCTGACCTGGGATAACTTCTCCTGCTGCCTCCAAGCATTCTACCCACTGGCCTCCAGCTGATCCCGAGTTTCCACTGTTCATGCTTAAGTAATGAATAACTAATATTTATTTTGCAGTAATCTCAAGCCTATTGAAAGGTTGCTGGAAGTGTACATAAAAACACCCATGCTCTCCACCATCCCTAGTAGGCACCCCATCACCTTTACCAATGGCTCCTTCAACCAACATCTCTATGACAGGTTCCCCACCTGGGAAGAGAAGTGTGGAGGCGATGGGAAGCTCTTAGTGTTAAGTCAAAGGGTTTTTCCTTTTTTTCAGTTTCGTGGTTGCCCAGAGAGTATAGCATTAAATAACTCTGTCCCAAGAAGTTACCTAGTCTTTTTTCTTGACAACATCCAGGTTTCGGTGGATATTCAGTAGGTTTTGCCAGAACAAAGGAATGAATTGGTCTCATAGAATAACATAGGTTTTGTTAATTATGTTCTTTTAGAGCATCTAAGAGAAACCAGAAAGTACCTGAGGCATTGGATATCTAGAGGTGGGTTGGAGGAAACAAGGCATGGTATGGTGAAAAAGACCCAGAGATTAACACGAAGGGTTTTGGATGCCTAGAAGGGGCTCCTCTTGGAGAAGGCAATAGAATCACGGGCTACTGTGCCTCAAGGGTCACTTGAAAAGCACCTGGGGGATGCCTGGGTGGCTCAGCGGTTTAGCGCCTGCCTTTGGCCCAGGGCGTGATCCTGGAGTCCCGGGATTGAGTCCCACATTGGGCTCCCTGCATGGAGCCTGCTTCTCCCTCCTCCTGTGTCTTTGCCTCTCTCTCTCTCTCTCTATGTCTATCATAAATAAATAAATAAAATAAATCTTTAAAAAGAAAAAAAGAACACTTAAAAAAAAAAAAAAAGAAAAGCACCTGGGCTTCTGTATCCTACCCCACTTGTACCCAATGAGGTTAACTGACTTCTTCAAGGATGAATGTTAGTCCATGGTGGGATTAAGATGAAGACCTAGTCTTCTGACTCCTAAGCCTTTGCCTGTCTCTTCCCATTTCACAGTTCAACTGCTCTGTGCGTTTATTATTATTGGCTGATGTTAATTAGCAAAGAGGAGACAAAAAGCTTACAAACACTTTACACATTTTCACTTATGCATAGCAGAAAGAGTGACTAAGAAGGCCCAATAGTACCTAGGACCTGGGTGGATGCTTTCCTGAGGGAGGTGAGTCCCTTATTCTTGGTGAAGAGGGTCCCAAGGAGACTGGAGAGGCCATGTCTATTGGTGCCCCTTGAGGAGAGGAAATCCCATTTAAGAATTGGTGAACTCATACAAGGTGAGAGAGCCGTAATGCCTGGAAATAGATGAAATGGGACCCTTTGGCCTGGTGGGTTCTGTGTAGGGGCTTCAGTAGTAAAATATAACAGCTACCACCAGCCTGTAAACTTGATTCCTTCTGGGATGTCACCAAATCCCTTGGATGGTCTTCTAATCCAGCAACAGCCTAGGGGCTTATTACTCTTCTCCAAGCTTCTCTGCTAAACCCAGAGCCTCCTTTAGCTCCAACAAGCAGTACCCAAAGTCAGTAACTTTGAGGATAGACCTGGAAGTCATGAAACCAAGTTCTCCTCATGCAGCAACATTAGACCCAACACTCCACTTCCATGCTCTTTAATTTGATCTTCCTCAATCATTGCAATCACAAAGAATCAGTTCACATGCTTGTAGAAACCTCGAAGATGCCAGTGAAGATGAGGTTATATAGTAGAATGTATCTTGTTCTGTGGTCCACGTTCTGGGCATCACAGTCATGGTTGCTGCTGCTTCTTGGATAATGGGAAAGCATATATTCTGAACTATTTGCATAAGAGTGAATGAGTGGGGTGTCAGAGAGGAGCCAAAAGGCACCTTTTTTCTTCTGTAGGTGTTCTGTGGCATGAGTGCTCCACCCCCATTTCATGCCCTCATCATCTCTCTTTCTGCTCAGACAACTGCAGTGTGGTTCGCCTGACACTCTGAGCC
This sequence comes from Vulpes lagopus, assembly GCF_018345385.1. Lineage (NCBI taxonomy): Eukaryota > Metazoa > Chordata > Mammalia > Carnivora > Canidae > Vulpes > Vulpes lagopus. The sequence goes on along the minus strand of NC_054831.1, from coordinate 24,175,376 downwards.
CCATTTTCTCTGCTTCAGGGATCTGAAGCTACCTCAGGCCTGCAGTTGGGAGGCAGTGTGAGTTTAGGAACCTGGGTAGGCCTTTAGCCATGCTTCTTTACAGTAGGAGGGCAGGATGTCTAGAATCATGAAGATCAGATTCCCTTTACACTTATCAATCAATTTTCTCATCTGAAAAAAAGGAGGGAGGGTAGAAAGGAATATTAGTTTTTGTATTCTTCATGGTACAATGTGAAGATTATCTACAGTACTATGAAAATGCCTTATAAATAGTGACCCACCTTTAATTGTGGTTACTGAAGTTTGTATGAACCCTGATAGAGGTCTGGAGAACTCTTTGGGGTAACTTGGGTTGCAGTCTAGAGGTTTGAAGCCCCTCTAGCTACTCTAGGTTGATATCAAATTCAAAGATAAAAAATGACATTTTGCTTCTCTTCTAGGACTGTGGACTCCTCTGAGCAGGCTTATTACTTCCTAGAGACTCTCTGGTGCCTGGCACTTAGGAGAGTTGTAGAGAGGGTTTTTGGAGCTGAAATGCACTATGGTCTCAGGCATGTTATTGGTGCCCTGCCCAGTGTTTCCTTTGGCTGAAAGCTGATGTAATTTGGGATATTTGCATTGTCAAATCTCTGTCTGCCCCTCCACATATATTTTTAGATTTTTGACTTCTATGGATTGCCTCATAGATTTCCTTGCCCTCTGACTTCTGGTTGGGTTTGGCCAATGGCAGGTTGAGAAGATAGAGGTTGGGCTATTTGTTTTCTTGTCCACTGCCAGACCACAGCTTTGGCAATGTCTGCATTTTTCTACTCAAGTCCATTGGGTACTTGCTCTGTAGCTTTACCTCTCACTGGTCCAGCAATTCTCTTTCCTTCTCTCAACCTTTCAGGCACAGGGGCAATAGCAACTTCCCACTGCTGTCATCTCATAGGCACACCATTCTTTGTTGGACACAGAGTGTTGGACGCTCTACCCATGTTTCCTCCCTAAACTCTCACAATCAACCCTTTGACTATGCCCTGTGTTTCCCAGGGGAACATTGACTGGCCAAGATGGATACCGTCAGATGCTGACCCTCACTTTCAGAATGTCTCCTGGGGTTCAGAGGATCCAGCTCCAAGCTCCTGGGGGGCCCAGCCCAGCATAACAGTTAAGCAGAGGAAGTGGCTGGGGTGCCACTTACTATTCATCAGTATTAGCCCAAGGAGAAGCGAGTACAAACTTCTAATTATTTTAACTCTGAGTATGGGCTGAGGAGTCTCAAAGACTGTTGAGGTTCCAAATAATGTCAGACCATCAAAAGGTCCTCAAATGCTTTTAAATTCTAACATTGACCTTACCGACTCTATGTCTGGTCAGCCTCAGGTTGAGAATCACATGGCCATTCTGTCCAATGAATGTTCATTTATTTATAGTAGTGTCCCCTTGTTCACAAGGGATGTGTTTGTTCTAAGACCCCCAGTGGATGCCTGGAACTGTGGATTGTACCAAATTTTATACATACTACATTTTCCCCAATACATTCATACATTAGGCCCAATAAGAGATTAACAACAATAACTAATAATAAAATTGAACAATTAAAATAATATACTGTAATAAAAGTTATGTCTCTTTCTCTCTCAAAATACCTTATTGTCCTGTACTCACTTGTTTCCTTGTGAGGATGTGAGATGCTAAAATGTCCACATGAAGAGATGAAGTAAGGTGAATGATGCAGGCACTGTGATGCAGTGTTGGACTACTACTGCCTTTCTGACAATATGCAGAAGGAGTCTACTTCTGGATGGCTGCTGATGGTGGGTAACAGAGATCACAATAAGGTTGGAGGAGGGCAATTGCCTTCATTTAGGCACACAACAGACATTTCCTGAGCACCTTCAGTGTGCTGTTCTCTGTGCATAGCTATGCACTGGGAACCCCAAAATAAATGGCCTAGTTCTCACCCCCAATCATCTCCTAGTGCAGTAGGAGAAATAAGTCGTGGGTACATACTTCAATGATGCAGTCAGCACGAGAAATGAGGGCTGAGAAATAGAGCGCTGCAGGAGTTCAGGGAAGAAAGGAAATCAGGAGGAGATAGGGAATCATCTCCCATGGGTTTTGGGGGAAGATAACCCCGTAATCAATATATTGCATTGTATAGCCAAGAGGCAATTGTTTACCAACAAGCTAAGTCAAAAGGGATACCTAACCTTTATTAGTGTCCTGCTATGTGAGCAATGGCTTCACAATCATCATCTTAAAACTCCTGGTAAACACTATTATCCTCACTGTGCAGGGAAGGAAAAAACTTTGAAGAAACTGAGTGGTTGCTCAGCAAGTTCTAGATTCAAGGTTTGCAGGTTTGCAGTCTCTTCCACCTCCATACATCACAGAAAAATTGCTTCTATCCATTTCCTGGAGGAAAAAAGAAGGTTCTGCCTGCATCCAATGAAGGGTCATAGAGTGGAGAGTTAGCTAGTTGTTGCTAAACCCAAGCAGGAAAAACAGGGATTGCCTACAGTTCTTGCATCCCAGGGTTGCCACAGTTTCTTTTATATCATTTGTCAGAACCAATGTGTGATGAACTTTAGGTGTCACTTTGACTGGGCTAAGACGGTATCCAGATAGCTAGTAAAACATTTCTGGGTGTATGTGGGAGGATGTTTTCAGAAGAAAATAGCATTTGAATCAGTAAACTGAGTAAAGAAGATGACCTTCACCAACACAGGGCGAGCATCATTCAATCCACTGAAGGCCCACATAGAACCAAAAGGCAGAGGAAGGGAGAACTTATTCTCTGCTTGAACTGAGAACTCCATTTTCTCCTGTCCTCAGACATCAGAACTCCTGGTTCTTGGGCCTTCAGGCTCTACTAGGACTGATATCATCAGTTCCCCTAATACTGTCAGGTCTTTGGACTCAGACCGAATTATACCTCTGGCTCTCCAGAGCCTGCCCCTGGTAATGGTGGACAGTAGGACCTCTCAGCCTCCAGAATCTCCTGCACCAGTCCCTCATGATAAATCTCTATATTTCTCTCTACATACATTCTGTTGGTTCTGTTTCCCAGGAGAACCCTGACTACTATACAGCTGTGGGATTGTGGGAAGAGAAACCACCTGGCCTGTATTCCTATGCCTCCTCCTCAGCCTAGGTCTGTCTCCTGTCTTTGCTCCCTTTCCTTCCTTAGTAGGACCTGTCCTCTGGTGGCCTTTTGAAGACTCCTCCCCCACCATCTCCCACCATGTGAAACATGATGACAAAATGACAAAAACATTCTCAAGGAAACGAGCAGTCCCGCTCATGGAGGCCACCGTAAGTGTCAGAGAAAGCAGGATTTGGAATTATTCATTCTACTTCCATGGACCGATTCCAGATCTGCTCTGTGCTAGTTTCCCCCTTCCTGTTTTTGAATCCAGACGCTTGCAGTCACAGTGTCTTCCCCAAGGTGCAGTCTTTAAGGGTTTGTTGTCCTTGGTTTTCATTTCATCAAGGATGGGCTGCTTCTCTTCAGCCTTCAACCACCCCTCAACAGATTGAGACACCCTGACTGAGAGCCGCGGTGTTGGCAGTCTGAAGGCTATAGGAGCCTTGCCTCTGTCATTTGTGACCCAGAGGCCAAGGGACAAACAAACTCTGGAACTGTGCCGGGCCTCGGATTTCTCTTTTGTTCAGTGGGGTTTCCCACGCTCTCCCTTGTAGGTTATGGTAGGAACAATGAGATAATATGTGTGTGTGTATTATTATATTTGTATATAATGTAAATACATTTTTGTATATATTTAAATATATATTACATATATTATAAAATCACTTTATAAATTGAAAAAAGCTTTACATATGTTGCCTTAAAGGATTCTTTTCTTCTAATTTTATGTTTACAAGGGCATTTTATGTCAGGATTATCTATAATAATCAGTAAGAAATACCTACCCATAGGATATTAGCTAAATATATTTGGTAAGTCTATTCAATGGGATATCACAAAGCTTGTCTTTACATTAAACTTTATTTTTATTGAAGTATAACATGCATACAAAAGAGTATATAAATCAGGAGTGCAGAGCCAGCTATACTAGTGAGTTGTCACAAGTACCAATGTAACCACTACCAGCTCAAGCATCAGGAATTATCAGCACTCCAGAGTTGTTCTCAACTGTGTTCCAATCTTCAATCCCACCCTCCCCTCCCCCATAAATAGAATCACTATCCCCTAACAGCATAGATTCATTAATCATATTCTGAACTATAGAAAAGATTACTGCATGATTTCTTATGTGTGGTTAAGGGTTCTTTAGGTTTCATGAACTCTTGCTGAGCTGTGGTTGTTTATTCATTACATATTTCAAAGCATTGTCCCCTGCCCATTTTGTTATTGTGTGTGTGTGTGTGTGTGTGCAGGTACTGTTGCCATGACAATATCCTCCCCACAGGCCCTCTGATTCATCCTGCTAGTTGATCTTGGGTGATCATCATGCCCCTGCTCAGAAGTCCTCCGTGGTTCTCAGTGTGCAGCCACTTTATGTACAACCCTCGCTCCCAAACCAGCAAATGTCACCACTCCTGAGAGTTGGGTGTTCTCTTCCTTGACCAAGGCCCCACTCACAAAGTTGCTGCAGGCCTCACCCTGCTCTGTCATGTATATCTTCCCATTCCCAGAAGGCCCACTGAGAAGTCCTGTTCAAATTCTCTGTCTCAGTGACCAGTCTCTCTCTTTATGAATTTCTGTTGTATTTAGACTTAACATCACTTAGGCTGGCCTGCAATTGCCAATACAATATTGTCCAGGTCTTACTCTAGCTTAGTGATTTTCAACACTGGCTGAGAATCACTTGGGGAGGTTTTGTTTTGTTTTGTGTTTTGTTTTTTTTAAAGAAATTGAAAACCACTTCTAAATTCTAAAAAATTATTTGGGCCTCAGACCAAACCAAAGGCTCAGAATCTCTGAAGGTGGAGTCTGGGTATCAGTACTTTCAAAAGCTCTTTAGAAGATATGGGCTGAATTGTGTCCCCCACCCCTACCCAATTTATGTGTTGAAGTCCTAACCCCAGTACCTCAGAATATGATTATATATACAGGGTCTCCTAAGAGGTAATTAAGCAAAAGGAGGCTCACATTAGGATGAGTCCTAATCCAATATGACTTGTGAAGAGGAGGACACTGGGACACAGACATACTCAGAGGGAAGACCACGTGAAGACACAGGGCGATGATGGCTGTCTTTAAGCCAAGGTGAGAGACCTCAGGAGAAACCAACTCAGCCAAAAATTTGATCTTAGACTTCCAGCCTCCAGAATGATGAGAATGTAAATTTCTTTTGTTGAAGCTGCCCAGTCTGGGTACTTTGTTACAGCAGCTGGGGCAAACTCATATACCAGGTGATTCTATTGCATATCCAGGGTGCAGCATTTGCTGGCCCCACTGATCTCCCTCCAGTTCCCACCTCCCAGCTGCAAAATTGGCTCCTTGAGGCCAGTGGTGGATCTGTACATTTGATTCCCTTGGCATAACAGCTGTCTATTGACCCATCAGTAACTAATGACTTATTATGTCATGGAACATGGGCTCCACGTGCATCTCTTCACAGTGGTTTTTACTTTTTATGCTCCCATCGTACTTGTAGATGGTTTGAACATTTTTTGAATGATGATTTTCTGCTTATCATCTTGGCCACTTTTACATCTTCATAGTTTTCCATAAAAGCCCTTTTTCTCTTCCAGGGAGCTTGACCTGAGTTGGCATGTTTAATATTTTCTCTTATTTTGAGTAAACATCTGACTTTTCTGACCTTCTTTATCTGCTTTTGATCTATTGGTGTTAGATAACTGGCACCTGCGCTAATGACTTGTCACTTCCAGTAGGATTTTAAATCTTATTCAGGGATGCCACTGACCATACTAGCTCCCTTCTCTCTGTGGTTATCATTCTGTTTACTCCTTCTGTTGTACATGAAGATAAAAAACCTTGCCAAAGGGATTACCCACCTCCACATACCTTTTGTTGCTCAAGATCATCACACCCAGGAGGGCTTTTTTTTTCTAGATATGAACCATTTGAGAGCCACTGGATTCAGAGTTTGGAAGTGAACATAGGTATCATTTATTGGTGGGAAACTGAGGCCCAGAGGTGAAAAGTGATCTGCCCACAGTCAGACAGCTAGGCAGTGGCCAAGCCCATATTTACAGGCTGCCTGTCAAATAGTGCAGAGCTCTTTTCTCTGACCCACATTGCTATCTTCTAGATAGGGATTTATTTTCCTGGGAAACAATGTGGGCACAAAGTAAAAACAAAATGCTTCATTCTCCAGAACTTGTCTTGAAGTTTTCTTTCTCTCAATCTGTCCTTTATAGCCCTCAAACTTTATATCACATTCTCTTTTCTTCACTTGAAAGCCAGCAATGGCCCAGGCTGTCATCACTGCTAAACCTTGTTTCTCCCCCTGCCAAGTCATTGCTAGCTGGCCCCCTGTGCAGGTGCAATGGCCTTATAAGTTCTGTAACAGGAAGAAGATGGAAGACAACAACTTCAGGTCAACTTTCTAAGGGGCTAACTCAGTTGGTAAGTGCCTCTGCTTTCCTACCTTATTCCTCACGAAATTTGGATGGGTGGCAAAAAGAAGTGTGCAGAGCTGGAATAAAGCAAGACAGGACTCTGGTTCTTTGCTCTCTAGACTCTGCAAGTGAATGACACTTCAATAGCAAAGGGCTTTTGCCCAGTCCAGCCCCATGACTGAACTCTGAAAAGACCTCTTTTTGGACACCTTACCCTTATTCCACCTGGAACAAGTCTTCATCAAATTATTTTGGGCAGAGTGTGAGGACTCTGATGTTCACTTTTCTGAGATACTTAGGTGTCTTGGGGTATAGACATCTAATACCATGCAAGAGCTCAGGGACTGGCAGTAAAGTTGTGGTAGGAGGTCTTAATGAGCAAGGAGCCAAAGAAGTAGACCATTAGTGCTGGGCTGAATGGATTCCAGTCAAACTGCTGGCCAACAGCAGCCATCTTGTGACCATAAGGAAACTTAAAGAAGGAAATTGGCAAGTATAACAGGGCAGAAAAATGAAGTTGTCAGGAATACTCTTTACTAGCTCAAGAGTGTCTACCTCTAGAAATCTTTCACGTGAGTGATAAATAGACAACTATCTGGTTTAAATCATTTTGGGAGGAGAGTCTCTGTTACTAGTAGCCGAATGCAATTTCTGATACAGCAGTCTTCTTGGGGTGACTCTAGTTGTCTAAAAGTTGCCTCCTAAGCTCAGCTGAGAGCAGCCTCAGTGTCTAAGGAAGGTCCTGGCCATTTTCAGTGCCCCTAATTCTGTCTTCTTAGTCTGCCCCAATAACATCTATCCTTTCGTTCTCTCCATCTTCTGCCCAGTTCCTTCGCATAACTTCTTTATTTGATCTTTACGCCATTGCTTTTACCTGAGATTATATGTTTGTTGGACCTTAGTTGATTTCTTGGCTGCTTGGGATGATGGGTGGCCTAAGCATGTGTGCCCTGTCTGTGTGCCTCACAGGCCGTCCCAGTTGTCTCTAACCCATAGAAGCTATTGGACTTGCATTATTGGCTGTTTGTCTTTTCCATGCACTGGCCTATGAGCAGGCAGGAAAGCTTTTCACCCTCAGGTTATACTGTCCCTATTTTATTGTTATCTAATCTTTCTGACTGTACTCCTCACCCCACTCTTACCACTGCGTGGTTCCCCAAGCATCATTCATTCTGCAAATATTTGTGATGTGCCAAGCACTGCCTGGGGCAGCAGAGACAGGATCAAAAACACTTCCTGCCTTCTTAGGAGCTCAGACATCCCACTCTGCACATTCCACTGTGCATTTTAAGCCCTATAAATCCAGGCCATCTCATTAGCCTACTTCCCTTGTTGATAAGCTGTCTTGACAATATTAGCAAGTGTGTGTGTGTGTGTATGTGTTGTGGAGGTGGGGGCAGGAACATACTCTAACCATGTTTGTCTTTTTTTTAAAAGACAATTTCCAAGGATTTTACTTCCTATGTCAATGTCAGATTTCTACCCTTCCTAACTCTCTTTGCCTGACTTGTCATGGATGTGTCTTTCTTTTATCATCAGGCAGAAAGGAAATCATCTTTGGAAAAATTTTCCCTGTAGCTACAGGTTGAAAAAGAGCATATATGCTCACAAACACCATTTCTTTCCTTCTTCTTAAATCCCACTTCCAGTATATACTGGTCAACCAAAGCTCCAGGTCTTCCTCTCAATTGTCTCTCTCCTCTCAGTTTTCTCATCTCCAAGAACTACATCATAGGTTCTTTGTATATGTAAGACAACATTTAAGTTTTACTCTCCTGAGGACACATAGGTGGTATAGTTGATTGAGCAATTGACTCTTGATTTCAGCTCAGGTGACAGTCTTGGGAGGGTAGGATGAAGCCCCTTGTTGAGACCCTCATTGGGCTCTGTGCTCAGCTTGAAGTCGGCTTGGGACTATTTCTCTCCATCTCTCTCTGCACACCCCCCTACTTGCTCTCTTTCTCTTAAATAAATAAATAAATAAATACATCTTTTTAAAAAGTTTTACTCTCAACAAATTTCAGTTATGGAACACAATGTTATCAACTATAATCATCATGTTTTATATTAGATCCTAAGACCTAGATAAAAAAAGTGTTAACCTGGATTTTGTGAATCTCTGGGGGTCTTCTATGGGTGGGCTTCAGAGGTCCCTGCCACCTAAAATTACATGCGATATTTTGTGCATGTAATTGCTAGATATGTGGAAAATGGGAATGTGCTCATTTTTTTTCCTGGGGTGTTTTTCAAGGTTTTCACCATAATTTTGAAAGGGGAAGATATTACCTGGACTATTTTAAGAACCAATGATTCCCATATTTTTACAAGCGGTCTGCAAGATTCAAGGGTAATCATTTATAACACAGCATTGTGTGCTCTCTTTTCCCATAAACTCCTATTGTAACCTCAGTAGCCCTTTAGTCTGGCACCTTCTTCTTATGATTAGAGTAACTGATGCTCAGAGAAGTCAAGTGGTTTGCTTAGAGAGATCAGCTAGTTATTGGAAATGCCAAAGTGGGCTCATGACCCTGGATCCTCCTGGAAGCAGCAGGGACACTGATTGGGCCCAAAGGTGAAGACCCAGGTACAAATGTTCTGTCTCCTTTCCTGGCTTATAAATTCTGTTAGACATAAACCTGTGACTTCATACCATGCCACATTCCTGTGTCTAACCAAACCTCTAGCAGATAGCAGATTTCAATGTTTGCTGCCAGACTGCCTCACAACAACTACTCTTGTTACACCTGCTTTCCCTTTCACTCTGTTGATTTTCTTCCTGAATTCACCACTCAGAAACTTGAACAAAGAGAGCACCTGGTCTGCTGTGTGGAGCTGGCCTGCTGTTTCCTTCACCCTTTGTCACCTCAGCACCAGATCTGGGAAGTCTCTGTCTGCCAAATCACTTTTCTCCTCACCATCTCCTTTGAAAATTTTCTATTACTATATTTTACATTTTTTATTGTGGTAAAATACACATAACACAAAATTTATGAATTTAGCCATTTTAACTGTATAGTTTAATAGAATTAAGAATATTCGCATTGCTGTGCAATCATCACCACCATTATCTCAACTCACGTTATCTTCCCAAAATGAAATTCTGTCCCCAGTAAACACTAATTCCCCATTCCCCCACCTCCCAGCCCCTGGCAGCTACCATTCTACTTTCTGTCTTTATGAGTTTGACTGCTCTGAGTAACATAAGTGGAATCATACAGAATTTTTCCTTTAATATCTGGCTTATTTCACTTAGCATAATGTCTTCCCTTCCTTTTTAAGGCTGAATAATAGTCATTTGTATGTCTATGCCACATTTTATTTGTTCATCTGTCAATAGATATTTGGGTTGCTTCCACCTTTTGGTTATTATGAATAATGCTGCTATGAACGTGGGTGTGTAGATATCTGTTTGAGTTCCCACTTTCAATTCTTTTGGGTATAGACTCAGAGGTGAAATGGTGGAACCATATGGTAGTTCTATATCTGATTTTTTGAGGAACAGCCATACTGTTCTCTGTAGCAGCTGCACCATTTTACATTCTGATCAGTAAAATCTCCACATCCTTGTCAACACTTGTTTTCCAGATTTGTTTGGTTTTGATAACAGCTATCTCAACAGGTGTGCAGTGGTATGGCATTATGGTCCCCTCCTCTTTTTAGAAAGAGAGAGAGACTGGGGGGTGCAGAGGAAGAGAGAAAATCTTAACCAGGATCTATACCCAGCACAGAGCCTGACATGGGGCTTAATTGCACAACCCTGAGATCATGACTGAAGTCAAAGTCAGGAGTCACACACTTAACAGATTGAGTCAGGCAATCTGGTCCTCTTTTTCTTTTCTTTTTTTTTTTTTTATAAGTCGCATTTGCCCATCTGATCATCATGACATGATTGTCAGGTTGTAGCACAGACTCCCTGATGCTGTTTTCACTCCAACTCAATAGAACTTGAACTTGAATAAGCGCTGTGGCTTTGTCATAGCTGTGTACAACCTGTTCTTAGCTCTTTGTCACACTGTATTTCACTGACTTTAACACATAGAGCTCCCCTCCTTACCCTCATGTTTTATTATTTCTGGAATCAGGATGTATCTTGCAATTAATAGCATGTTTTTGTCTGCCACCTTTTTCTTTCTTTCTTTCTTTCTTTCTTTCTTTCTTTCTTTCTTTCTTTCTTTCTTTCTTTCTTTCTTTCTTTCTTTCTTTCTTTCTTTCTTTCTTTCTTCTTATTGGCTTATAAGATAATGTTGCTCCTTGACAAATTGCAGTTACTGAAAAGTGGTGTTGAAATGGCTCTAGCCCCTAGACACGCTGTATGGACCCATGAGGAGTTGGAGGAACCTACGAAGGGTTTAGCTGTCTAGAATGACATCAGCTCTTGTTCTCTCTGGAGGCTACGTGCTGTAAGCATTTTTCTCTGGGGACATGTACTGTTGACATCATTGTTGCTTCTTTGAGCTGTTGATGTGTAATATCAATCAACCCTTCAAGGCTTTGGCCACAGTGCTCTCTCCACTTCCTGCTCATTCCCTTTTAGGTCTAGCTTTGGTGTCCTTGCCACTTGTAGTTTTTCTCCTGCAAAGCCCAGCCTCCATCCTGCCTGCAGACTTCACCTATTTATTCCTTTCCTGAATCCATCACTCTTGTTGCCTGCTCCTGCCTTCAGCTCCTCACCCTGGCTGAGCCTGCTTCCAGGACTGCCGACAACACTGTTTCCTCCCCTGCTGGCCCAGCCTGCCAATTCCTCTACCAGGGCTGTCACCTTTTTGAGCATTTCCTGTGACTTCTATTTTTTTCTCCTTTGCCCCTTAATCTGTTTTTCCCTACTTCCCTCCCCCTCCCACACACAGCTGGAATGCCTCCTCTGCTTTCTTGCCCTGCTTCCTCCTGAAATCCCCTGGTACCCCTCCCTCATCCTTTGCTGCCCTAAAACAATCCCATAATAGCTCTGACTGGTGTGTGAGCCCTGGGGTTTGCTGGGACCCATTAGCACCAGTGGTTCACCCCTCCCCCCCCCCAGTCTCTGTGCTCACCAGGACTACCCACCAGATCTTGGCAGCCAGCCCCTGAGCTCCTGCGGCACCCTGGTCACCTGGGAAAGCTGACATCGGAGTCCCCTCCAATCCAAACTGCCTGGCATACCTCAGGGAGTCCCTGCCCCCAGTGTGAGTGGGGTGGGGAGTCCAAAAGGAGATCTCCTTTAGAGCTCAGTGGTGGAGCTTGGCTGGCCAGAAGCCCTCTGTTATCAGAGTGTCTCACCTTATCCAAAGCTCCCCATCCCCCACAGCCATCAATATTCCCCTTCTTGACTGCAAGCTGGGAGCTGAATGTGGAGAGCTGGAAAGCAGGCTTTATTTGCTGTCTTCTAGTTCTGCACCCTTCCTCTCTTTGCCCCTTTCCCCCAACTATTCCTTGCATCCAGAAGAGTCGGGCCCCTCCCTTCCTTTATACCCTCTTAATGAACACATTTCCCCCCATTTTCAGGGGAAGGACTTTCTTCTCTTTACCATGAGGAAGGTTCATATGGTAAAGAATTGCTACATGGATTCGGGCTACCCTCTCTCTGGGCCAGGCCTGGAGTCCTGCCTCACTTGTCTGTTAAAGAAGCCCTCAAAACCTGTCCCGCTCCTGCTCAGGGTGAGAAACCTGATTTTACAAGGAGAAAAGCAGTGAGGGAAAAACTGATAAATGCAACTGTATGTGACAACTGATTATTAATCCTTTGTTCCATGCTTGAGGGTCTGTTTTACATTCTTTCCCTTCCCACCCTCACTGGCATGTAGGATTTGGGCAGTGGTTCCATACTGGGAGAGAGTGGGAGTATCTGGCAAGGGCTTGAGGGTCACCCTCCCCACCCAAGGGGACTTCCTAACTCAGAAACCCAGTTTTGGAATCCAGGAAAGGCAAGACATTCACTGATCCTTCTCCCTGGTGGGTCCAAGTCCCTTTCTATTTCAGATGATAGAAACCTTAACACAATCTATTAAGCTAACTAAAGAGCCTGGTTTCCAGTTTGGGTTTTAGGCCTTGCTGAATCCAGGGGCTCAACCAGCTCCACGAGGCAACCTGTGGCTGTGCCAAATTGTTTCAACCTCTACCTCAATAGGGCCAGTGCCAGAAAGAGGCCACCTGATCCTGGGAAACCACACAGACCCCCCCCCCCCCCCACTAAAAGTGACCAACTGTCTGGTTAGCTTTGGACCAGGGGTGGCAGGAGAAGATTGGGTCCTAGCATTTGAGGGGGTGGGTTCAGTGTGAAAACTAGGTCAGTCCCAGGCAAGTTGGGACACTTGGCCACCTTGGCCTGCAATGACATCTTATTTCTGCACTATTTTTGCCAGACTCTCTTTCAGTCCTTTTCTGCACTTACCTGTTCTTGGATCTAATGTAGGAATCCTGAGTTTGTTTTTGCCAAGCCTTGACCCCTGAGACTTCAACGGAGAAGGACTTTTAGTCCTGCTGTTGAGGTTCCTGGTGCCAGAACAGTGTGCGCTGCTTCATCCTCATTGGGGCATTCACCAGCCCAATTAATAAAGTTCTGTCAGATGTGCTCATGTGCTGTGCACCTGCTCCAACAGAGAGGATGGCCCTTCCCAGTGCTCCCTCACTCCTTCCTCCAAACTGCTTCTCCCTCTGCTCCCTTGCAGGGTGGGTAGACAGTGCCACTTCCTACTCAGGTCTCTGAGCCCAAAACTCCCAAGGGCCATGCTGGGTCCCGCAGGGCTCCTCTACCCCATCTGTGGGTCACCAGTCCAGCTGGTACCTTCTCAGCTTCTACAGGATCAGTCCCTTTGCTTCACACAACAATTACCTTCATTCATCAACTTCTTTCCCTCCCTGTCAGGCTCCATGTTCCCTACCTCTGCTAGAGGGATGGGTCTTTCTAAAAGATTAGGATGACATCCTTGAAGGCTCTTGCTGAATATCTACGCTTTCTTCCTCCACCACAGTTTAGCACATACTCTTCCTACCTCATATGCCTGAGCAGAGCAAGGATGACAAGTGTCTGGCCCTTCTCTGCCCAGATGCTATGGCAACATTGCTAACTGATCACAACTCACAGGAAGCCTCAGCACCTTTCCTCCCATCCTTCCAACTGCCCGCCCCAGTGGGTCAGAGTTGGCACCAAGGCCATATCTATTTGGAATGCTGGTCTTAACTTCTTCCTTCTCTGGCTAATCCTTAAGCTGTCCTTGAGGTCTCGACTCAGGAGGCTCCATGTCACCTCTGCCGGGAAGTCTTCCCTGATATGCTGTTCCTCTTAATCTGCTTTCAGTCACACCCTGTGTATAATATATCTATATATCTCAGAATACTTCTTATGCAACATTTTAATAATATACTTGCTTGTCATACTAAAATGTGACCTTTTTGAAAGTGCATGAAATGCCTCAGTAATCTTCATATTTCCCAAACCCAGCACAGAGCCTGGTATACAACAGATGCTCAGAAGTCTTGATTGTACACAAATGAGTGAATGAATGGGTGATTGAATGAATGAATGAAGAATAACCTGGTCGTGCCAGGTTGTTTTGAAGGTGAACGAATCAAAAGTTCATTAAGCCTCTTTGAAAAGGAAAATCAATTTGCTTCTCCCTTCCCCATAGCTGCAAGAGAAGGTCATAGTTCTCAGCAACTTGCCAAGAGATGAAGTTGAACCTGTTTGTTTCAGTCAGTGAGACTGGAGAGAAAGCATTTGCCTCACCTTCCCGTGAGGAGCAGTGTGAGTCATATGTGCCCTCACCTTTCATAGTGCACAGATCTAGGCCACCCTGGGTCCTTCAACTCACTCTCCTGAGTCCTAAAATTTTTTCTAACTTATGTGCGTGTGTATGCACATGTGTGCGCATGTGCGTGTCTGGGTGTATACTTACGCATGTCCAAGCCACCTAGTTATATGCAGAATCTTGTCAGTTATTTGAGTGCAGGTGCATTCAGCAGGGGATTATCAATATTTTCTCTCCACTTCTCTTGGTGCCATGTTCTTGGTCTCATGTTGGAAAGGAATCTTCATGGTGAACTGTGGCTGCTACTAGCCTGGTATTTAATACTTTGGATCTATTTCTCTTTTTATTTCAGAAACCCAGTTGGAGATTGAGAATTCCAATTCAAAAAGATATTATTTCCTAGAAGAATGCCAAAAGAAAAGGGCAGTTTGAGTGCATGTTGCAATGTTACACTTTTATCTGGATCCTCAAGGAGCTACAGAATGGTCTTTGCCTTTGATTAAGACCAGGTTTCTGCTTTCCTGGTGAATGTGCTCCTTCTCACTGCAGATCTGCTGTCCTGGAGGTCTCTAGAGAGGCCCTCTCTGCCTAGAAATGGGCTGCAAGGAGCAGAAAAGCCCTTGGAGGCAGCAGAATGCATAGGGGACATGTGATGCTGGGAGACACGGTGACACTGGGGGACACAGTGACATTAGAGGACACAGTGACAATAGAGAACACTGACACTGGGGATGTGGTGACACTGAAGGATATGGTAATGCTGGGGGATACAGGCACCCTCTTTCCCTTCTCAGTCCCTCAGTAAGGGCCAAGAAGGATGCACATGATCACAAGTGAAAATGGAAGTCAGTGGGAAGAAAAGTTAGTTCTGTAGGAAGACACGCCTGGGTAACAGCGTCTGGCTGCTGCAGGGATATTAGTGAGAGGTTTAAGAAAGAAGCTTTAAAGGGATTAGTTGGTAGGGAGGAGTTTGAAGAAGCTAATTATAAAGTTTGTACCAGAGATGAGAGAGGATTATAAGGCCTCTTTGTGCACCAAGATTTTGAAAATGAGAGAAGAGTTCTTTTCCCTGAGATCAATGGGGATAAATAGAGAGCAAAGGTAAGGAAGGGAGGTGTGAGAACTGCTGAGCCATAAGTGGGGTTCAGGGCTGCAGCAAGGAAGACCATGTTTACTTGCAGTGCATACATCTGTGAGGGTCCTGCTGTGGTCTGAGCCACGTGGAAGTGGCAAAGACTCCTCACCTGATCATAGTTCATCAACTGTCAGCTTACTGACAGGATTACGCATTGTTATGAGGCTCTGTGAAATATGGGTATTATTAATCATTTTGTCTTTCCTGGACCTCTGATCTATGCTAGGTGTAGGACTTGGAGCCCTGGGGAATACAGGTTTGCCTCCTAGGCTTGGGGTACTTGGCCAAGAAGGATACAGGCCTGGGATATAGGAAATGCTGGGGGAGCAGTGCTGAAAATGAGGGTTGTCCCAGACTGGGGGGCTGGGGCAGGCTCCACGAAGGAGGGAAGCCAAGGCAGGGTGCAGAAGGATTGGGGTTGCCATGCGGGGAGAGCCATGCAGCCAGGAGGCCTGATGGGAGTGGAGGAGAACTGTGGGAAAGAAGCAGGAGCTGAGGCTTGAGGAGGCAGTGAGAAGAAAGCGTGAGAGACCCTTGAATTGTGGAGTAATGAGCCTGAGCTTCTTCTGCAGATGCTGGAGAACCATTTGAAGGGTTTGTCACATAGAAATGTCCAGGTAAAAACTGGCTTTCAGGACAACTTGGCCAGCAGGTGCACAGAACACAGCATAGCAACCTGGACAGGGAAAGCCTGTGGGAGGCTTTTCCAAAGTTCCGGGCAAGACAATAGGGCTTCCCTGAGGTGGGAATAGAAATGAACAGTTGGACGAATGGGCTTGCCCCTATCAAGACTGGGCTAAGCCCCATGTTGATGGCAGTGGGCTGGGGTGCTCTCCCATAGAGTTCATCATGCATCTTTGAAAGACTTTGGAGGGATAAGAAAAGGGGGGAGGCATTCTTTTTACCACAAAGCAAGCATTACTATATAATAAAGAGAAGACATGGTGGCATCTTCTTTCAGTTACAAGCCTCATTGTCTGTACTCCTGTCCCTGAGGGGTTTGGTACCAAGGCATTCTGCTCAGCTGGCCCGAGACACATGAATCCAGAGAGCTGGCAATTGCCCTGGGTTACACATGAGACCTTGTACTATGCAAGGCCACTAGGGTTGCATGTTACAGGTGGGATCCATCAAAACACAGATTATGTCATTAACCTCCTGAGTCACAAAGGTAGTAAGGGGGGGGGGTGGGATTTGAATTCATATCTGTCCCATACCAAACCTTTGGCCTTCCTTCTATTCCATCAAAATGGATTAACCATTTTGAGAGGTACAAAATTGGGATGGTCGGGAAACACCTCTGTAACAAATGGGAGAGAGGAAACAAACTCCCTTGGGTTGCTCTCTGACTCCCCTCTTCTTCTGATCCATTTCAGCCGCCTGGGTCTATCTGCCATGAACAGCACCTTGAGAGATGCCCAGGCCCCGAGCCACCGTGAGTGCCTCCTGCCTTCTGTGGCCCGGAACCCCTCTGTCACCCAGATCACGCCAGCCAAGAAGATAACCTTCCTCAAGCGAGGGGATCCCCGGTTTGCTGGGGTTCGCTTGGCTGTTGACCAGCGCGCTTTCAAGAGCTTTGGTGCTCTGATGGACGAGCTCTCTCAGCGCGTGCCTCTCTCCTTTGGGGTGCGCTCTGTCACTACGCCCCGGGGCCTGCATGGCCTCAGTGCCCTGGAACAGCTGGAGGATGGTGGCTGCTACCTCTGCTCTGATAAGAAGCCCCCCAAAACACCCAGTAGGCCAGGATGGCCACAGGGAAGAAGTTCATCCGCTCAGCAATCAAGAGATTTTGAAAGTCGGTGTGAGGCACCAGGAACATCCTCTTCCTGCAAGGGTCCTAAGGCCCCAAGGAGGATAGTGCTGGTTAAGAATGGTGACCCTAGATTCCAGCAGACAGTGGTTCTCAGCCATAGAAATACAAGGAACCTGATGGCCTTTCTCAGCAAAGCTTCAGATCTTTTGCATTTTCCTGTGAAGCAGGTGTACACAACGAGTGGGAAAAAGGTAGGCTATTGGAGTGTGCTATTTCCTTTAAAAAACTATCTGGACCTTAGATGCAATGCGGGGAGCAGGGGGTGGTTACTCCTTACAGCAGGACACTGATTGCCCTGCTACTAATTAAAGGTGAATTAGAGGAGTAGAGACATGCAGTCAGTTAAACAAGCAATTATTATTTGTATTTTGGCTACCATTTAGTGAGTGCTTAGTGAGTGCTAGACACTGTGCCTTGAACGCTTTCATTATTTTCTTTTTTTTAATTTTTATTTATTTATGATAGTCACACACACACACAGAGAGAGAGAGAGAGAGAGAGAGAGGCAGAGACACAGGCAGAGGGAGAAGCAGGCTCCATGCACCGGGAGCCCGATGTGGGATTCGATCCCGGGTCTCCAAAGGCAGGCGCCAAACTGCTGCACCACCCAAGGATCCCCGCTTTCATTATTTTCTTATCCAATCCTTCTATTAGCTACTACCACCTATTTCAGCAAGAGTTCTGTGCAGAAAACAAAAACTCTTCGAAGTACCTTGAGCAGAAAGTAATCTAACACAGGGCATTAAGGGATTTCTGAATCTTTGGACAGTTGGAGGCATGAGCCCTAAGCTGGATCTACAGAAATAGCTCCCAGGGTTTTACAGGAAGCTACTAACCTGGCTGAAGCTACTGTGATTTTTGAGTTCAAGGATACTTCTCTGTAGGGCATCCAAGGTTATAAAACTGGGATCAGGAAACTGCCACCACTGCATCTTGATGCTCTTGACACGCAGGAGCACTGGGGTGCCAGGTCTAGCCGCTGCTGCCTCGACTGCTGTGGCCTCCCGGTGCCCACACATCTGCTTCACAGCAACAACAATCAGAAGCAAGAAGAGATGGTGTCTGCCTCACTTGCTTTCCCAGACTTGATCAAGTGCATCTAATTGATGGAGAACCCCATCTGCATACAGCCCAGACCATGAAGGCTAGTGAATATAATTTTTTGCCTTCCCAGCTTCCGCAGAACATAAATGTACACCATAGGTGGGCAGGATGGAGGTGGCTTGATCTATCCCACAGTCTCACCATAATCTAATCCTATCGCTATTGAACACTGTTGAATCCTATCACTATTTTCCCACTCCTTAAATTTACGAGCAACAGCTACAGCAGCATGTTCCCACCTAAGAGTGTAGCTGTCTTTCCTACAATCAAACATATTCATCTTTCTCTCAGAATCACATCAGCAATATACCGTCCATCCTCTAGGCACAAGCCCATCTTTTGTAGCCTCTGTCTTAAGATTTAACTATCTAGTCCACAGCCACCAAAATATCTTATATGAAGTGCTAGAGGGAGGTAAAGGCAAAACAGAAAATTGATTTGTGCCAGCAGAGCTGTGAAGAAAACTAGGTTATCCTCTGCATCGCCATTGATAGTATGAGGTTTCCTTCCACTGTCCATTTCCTGTTCCCTCTGCCCTCTGCCAGCACCTCAGCTGAATGTGGTGACGGATATGGAGGAGCACTGGACCACTTCCACCACCTAAATTATGGTGCGTTTACTATGTGCTAGTATGTGTTACATCATTCTTGTGGACTCTGAGCCCTTGGAGGTCCTTCCTGAGCTATTGTGGTCTTGTGTTAATTTTTACCATTGAATATGGAAGCCACAGAAAGCACCCAAGGGATTCCTGGGCTATAGATGACTTTTTCCATGACCCTATTTGCATAATAGCAGCTCTATTGCCCCTAACCAAGTTTGAATAGGATTCAAACTCCCATTCTTAGAGACCCGTTACAGAATCAATCACCCCATGCGACACAGAACTCCCCTTGTTGCCTGTTGGTTCATTGTTGCCAGGATCCTCATATGGCCAAGTGACTGTCTCAACTTTCAACTTCACGGATCCACTGTCATGTCTCCTGGTGGGAACATTTTCCCTTGCATCTAGAGATCTTCAAACTAGCAGAGCCTGAAGTTGTTGGGATGGGAAGTAAAACGTTTGCAGCTAGGTCATTGGTGTAATAGTGAAAGGAGCTGCTTGCATTTCCACCCCTTAATTCCAAAGGTACCTGTTGTCTGTGGAGAAACAGCACTGTACTATATGGTGGTTACCAGTCCAGAGCACATATCCCGTCCTGCAACATAATGCCTCAACATTGTAAAGTGATGCCTTTCAGCTGATGCCAAAACTGAGCTTCCCATGGAATGATCCACTGTTCTATAAGTTATGCTGCTTTGGGGTAATAGGGTATATGGCTACACGGTGAATTCCATGGGTGTTAGTGCATTGCCTCACTTCTTTTGCTATAAAATCAGTTCTTTGGATAGAAGTAATTTTCATGGATTATGGCAATGATGCATGAGGTGTTCAGTAAGTCCATGGATGGTGATACTGGAAGAAGGATGTGGGCAAGGAAGGAAATATATATTTAAAATTAGTGAATTTAAAATTCCAGTGAATCCACATTGCTTACCCTCCCCATGAGGGAGGTGTTCAATGTCATTAGCTTCCTACGAGATGGCTGGCTGAATACCTCAAGGTTTGCTGCAAACTTGCTCGCAAGTGTTTTGGCACAAGTTTAGCATGGATCTCTGTTCTTGGCAGAGGGTCCCCCTCAAGCAGACTTGGCAGTCAGACCTACATGAATAGGGTAGTTTATATTTCCAGTTCATGTTATTTTGCCACTCTGTTCATGAGCCAGTTGAGCGCACCTTGGGGTGGCTGGAGGAAAAGAATGACTGACATCCATTGGGCAGGTCATTTGTCCACATGATTATCACCTTCTGGTGAGAATTCAATGGGACTCAAATATTCTCACTTAATGGACCCATTCTGGGAAACCCATTCACAGATTCTTCTCTAGAGTTCCTTGTCACCAACCCTCCACTCTTCTTCCTTCCAAGGCCCTATTGTCAGATTGAATTGCTAACTACTGCCTATGCATTGCCATAGAACCTCCTGCCATTGCTCCTTCCATGAAAAGTAACCAATCAAATCACATTGTCCTTTGTGCTTTCCTACCCCACTGCCCTTTAAGGTCCTGCAGGTGGGTCTGTGATGCTGCAGCAGTCAACTTTTGACTCATGTCAGAATATCCTGTGAAACCATCTGAAACACAGAATTATGCATTTTATTCTTCAGTTAACTGGCCATAGGGAACTTCCCCAGGAAGTTGTAGGTATGCAGGCAGGAGAGATGGCAATGCAGCAGAAGCGAGTGACCTGGAAGTGGGACTCATGCAATTTACTAATGCCTCAGTTCAAATGAAGTCTGGAGCCTGATCTAGTACATACCACTCCCTCCTGATGATGGAGTGCTGCTTTGACATACTTGCTTTATGGTTTGATGGATCATATAACAGTCATTTCAATTATATTTCAACAACTAGAAGAATAAGTTTCTGCACGGGATGTTTGGCTACAAGAGAAAAAAGATTCTTTTACAGTAATAGTAGAAGCATCCAGGTCCTCTGGCCATCCTGAGCTGAGAGTTTAGACCTTGAGCTTGCCATTTTCTTTAAGCCAGAGAAGCTAGCCTACTCCATAGTCCTTGTAGCTCTCATTCTCATTATAAGGGTCTATCATGCCAGTCAGTGATGGTCAAAGTCTTGCTCTCAGTAAGCATTCATCCGACTATCAGAACTAATCATTCAACACCCTGTTTTTATCACTTTGTGCCATAGGCTACCAGTATTCCATTGTGACCAGATTGTCACTGCCTTCAAACCCAGTCTGGTCAGATAACTCTTCCAAGATTTCTATCCTTGAGGGTCTACTGCCTACAACAACCTCTGATATCGTACATTGAATCAGTCATACCTACAGAGGAAACAGAAGCCTCTTAGGTATCTTAAGCATGAAGAAAATAACTTTTACATGTTTCAATTATACATGTATATTGTATACAAAACTTACACATTAGGGGATCCCTGGGTGGCTCAGGGGTTTAGCGCCTGCCTCCAGGATCAAGTCCCACCTTAGGCTCCTGCATGGAGCCTGCTTCTCCCTCTGCATGTGTCTCTGCCTCTCTCTCTCTCTCTCTCTCTCTCTCTCTCTCTCTGTGTGTGTGTGTGTGTGTCTCTCATGAATAAATAAATAAAATCTCAAGATTAGAAAGC
Source organism: Vulpes lagopus (assembly GCF_018345385.1). Taxonomy (NCBI): domain Eukaryota; kingdom Metazoa; phylum Chordata; class Mammalia; order Carnivora; family Canidae; genus Vulpes; species Vulpes lagopus. The sequence continues at coordinate 24,153,884 of NC_054831.1, read as the reverse complement.
TGGAGGAGAGAATAGGCTTGGTTTCTAGAAATAATTTCCAGAGCATCACAGAATTGACCTATCTGGGTGGATTGGATGCCTCTAACATGATCAAGCAAGTGGGTTGTTGGAGTGATATTCCTGGAATAATTGAGTTCAGTATCAGCCCACCATTGTTCTGATTCCAGACCATTGTTCTGGTCTGGGATCAGATAGGTCATGTGACACTGCTGTCTGTTGATATTCAGAAAGCTGGTGATGGGGTACAGGAACAATGAGTGTGGCTTTTGCCATCTCAGCTGCACATGCCCCTTTTCATCTTTGACTTTTTTTCTTGTGGCAAGAGTCAAGAGAAAAAAAAAAGATGGCCTCTGCTTCAATGTCATTTCTCCTAGCTTGTGCAAGTTCATCTAACTGTTGGAAACGATTTCATGGTTAGAATTCTAGCTGCAAGGGAGCCCAGAAAATGTGTGTATAGAGCTGTGTACACTCTGCATTACTGGAAATTACACCAGAAAGGGAGTAAAATAGAGGTTGACTAGTCTAGGACATGACATCTACTGCACAACCTCATGAGGCAATTCATGCTATCGTTTCCTTTGTATAGGTGAGAAAATTGAGGGACAGAGGTCAAGTAATTTGTTCATATTTGCATAGCTAGCAAATGATAGAATTAGTATTAATGATTTCAGAGTCATAAGAAAACTTCTAAATTATGGCACATTTGCTATGTACCAGCATGCGCTACATGCAGAGTATATTGAGAAATAAGGCAGGGTTCTTACCTTCAATTAGCCACAGTTTAGTGGGTAAGGGGAAAGGGAGACAGCAGGTACAAAAATAAGTTAAATGAATAAAAAAATATCAGTGTATTTTTATATAGACTTACACCAGAACTATTACAGTCTCTGTGAACAAAATGGTCTTATTGCTCCCCAGGGCAGGCTGTGGCATAATTATCAGTTTTTAGGTCTTCAACTAAGTGAACACTCTCAATACACTCTAAGTAACTTTCTTTTTTGTGTGTGGATCCTAAAGCTTGACATTTTTTTCTAGAATGGGAGCATCATTTCGCCCTGAGTTCTTTATCTCCCTCTTAGAAAATATGATTTCTTAGAAGTATGACTACATCTATAAATTCATAGACTTGGGTCATGTTTGTATTTTTGTGATAGACTAGAGCTCTAAATCAACAAAGAAATGTACCCAGTAGTTCGAAACAAACTTCTAATTAACTAGATTGAAAGATATGGTGTCTAACTAATTTAATGCCATTTGTGGAGAGAGGTAGCAAGAGTTCACTTTTTCTCATTTCTTTGCTAATGAACACACCCTTCTAATTTGAGAAAATAAAGAAGAACAGATTCAGTCCTTTGAAGATGAAATTAAATCCCCTAACACTGCCAATTACTATATAATGTCATAAATAGTGCAAAGTCTCACATATACAAGGACCTCAGGTCCATGTGAAATTTTTCTAAAAGTAGGGACCTATTTCTTAGAATGCAGTGAATGCTCAGCATCCAGCCCAGGATGTCCTGGGTGGCAGGAGGGAAAGGATGGCACAAATTTCTGAGCAGGAGCTTAGGGAATCACTGGGGGAGCCTGTAGAGAGAGCAGTCTTGCCCTTCTCTGCTCCAAAAGGGCTGAAAGCAGAGGCAATGGGCTCAAGATTATACTGGAAAACACAGATTAGACCCAGGAGAGAACTTTGTGTGGGAAAAGAGTGAAATAGTGAAATCATATCTCCTTAGGGAAGCTGGAGGCCCGTCTGCTCTGGTTGCTTTTAAAAAATACATATTCTGGAGAGTGCAAGTGAGGGCAGGGAGGCAGGCCAAAGACTTCTTGAAATGTTTTCCACTTGAGGCATCCAGAAGAACCCCTAGGAACCTCTGAGGAAACCACAGGCCTCATATACCAGGTAGAGGGAGGGGTGTAGGTGGAGAGGAAGGTCATGGTGGAAGGACCTCAGCCCCCAGCTAGTTATGGAGATTCTATGGCAAGCAGATAGGATCCTTCCCTTGAATCAGAATTCTGGAATGATATGTGTAAACTTTACGAAAGGGCCAGAGTGATGGGATTCTTTCTTTATCTATGTCTCCCTGGGCAGAAGATGGGTTCTGCATACTGGGCCTCCTAACTCAACACTCTCCTTCTTCAGGTGGACTCTCTGAAAGGTCTGCTCCACAGCCCCTCAGTGCTAGTATGTGCTGGTTATGAGTCTTTCAAACCACTGGCAGTGGAAGATGCCAGAAGATATGGGACTGAAACTTTATCTGGGCAGACTTCAAGAAATAAAACTGGTGAGTTAGTTTTGGCATTTCTCCAAATTTGTTTGCACTGGATGGTGGTTCAGTAGGAGTGGGCATATATTCCTTCTAGATAATTTTTAAAACCTGCCTTTTGGCCCCAGTTCTTGGGTATCCCATTTGTTTTGGGTCACCCTTGCCTTTTCTTTCTTAGTGCCATCGACCTTAATTGGGTTGAAATTTGTCTGGCATGTGAGAGAGGGGAGTCTGATATTTAAAAAGAACAGGGACTAGAAGATCTTTAAGTTTCTAGGATCTAAAATAAATTTTATTAAGGACCATAGTGGGCATGACATTATGGAGACAATGGACCATGGGTATGTAGCATTTGCATCTTTCAAGACAACAGAAGAAGCCAAATGGACTAAAACTTGTGATAACCATCTATCCTTCATGCATTCATCTATCTATACATCCAGCTGTATATATCTCCAAAAAGCCTACTATGTGCCAGAGTGTAGGTGTTGTTATTTGAAGACACATTATTTTCAAGGCATAATTAACAACTACAGGTTGAAACTTTAAGCAAAATCATTGGAAATGGACAAATTTGGTGAACAAACAAAATAATATTCTTTGTGAAAAGCTGCTAAGAAATGACAATAATGGTTTTGGTGATCACTGCAGGCCAGGTGCTAGAGGTACAAAGACCTGTTAGCCACAGAGCCTCCTTGGAAGGAGCCCCCAGTCTCATTAGGTGCTTATGGAAGTGCAGAACTTGACAAAACCTGTCCAGACAGATTCTAGGGGGCACATCTGTTTTTTTGCTCACCATAGGCTTAGCCTCCACTAGCTTTTTCCTCTTGCCAAGCATTAGTTCAGGAGATGAAATGAGAAAGTACTAAAGATTTCATTCTTCCTTGGGATCACTTCTCTCTTCCTTCAATGGCTCTTTTTTCTTTTTTTCAAGGCTAGAGTGCAGGCTTGACTATCAGGGCTTAGTATTGTGTATCCACATCCTTCCTTGCCATCATTTATCAACTCCAAAGCTTGATGAGTGCTAGAATGATAAATCACCACTAATAATTGCAAAGCATTTTTACAGTTTACAATCAGGCACCTATGCAGCAGCTTATTGATTTTGCTTCCTGTGTTGGGGGTGGGCATGAGCAGGGCTAGGAGTTAGCTCTGGCTACTGCTGCTCTGCCTGCCAACTCTGCTGTTTATCAAGAATCTACTTTGTGCTAGCAACTCTGCAGAAAGCTTTCTATGCATTGCCTTGCATCGTCAAAACAAACCTGCCATTATTATTTTACAACTCAGTAAAGAGGCTCTGCCAAAAGCTACACAGCAAGGAAATGGCAGCATTGAGACTGAATTCAGATCTCAAGTTCATTTCACTAGATTTTCTGGTTCACAAATTGCAGACTGCGTATTCATTCTAGAATGGTTTCTGCCCTTACTTTGTGGTTTTGGAGGGTGTTTAACTAATGAAAGGCTCATGATTAGCCTTTATTCTCCTACCCTGAAGCTTTCCCTAGTAGCTCACTGTCTTTCCTCTTTTCTCTTATTTTCATTGTGTGCCAGGAGGCTGGGGGCCAAAGGCCAAGCAGAGTGTGATCCATTCAAGGTCCGGGTCGGGCAGCCGGCCACGGCAGTGCTCCTTGCTGTCAGAGAGGTCTGGTCTCAGCGATGCCCCGGGATCCCTGCATTGCGCCCAGACGGGCCCTGCTCCTGACGGACACCTTCAGGACGTGCCTGCCCACCCTGGCCCATTGGTGGCCAGTGACGATGTTGAGAAGAAGGTCTGCATGAATGAGGATGGCAGCCTATCTGTAGAGATGAAAGTCCGCTTCCACCTACTTGGCAAGGATGCAGTCCTGTGGTCCAGGAGGGTGGGGAGGGCCAGTGCCCTGCCGGCAGCCAGTGAGGGGGTCCCTGTCCTGGGGGAGGTGGACTCCCTCCACTGTGTGTGGGAGGGCCGCCTTGGGGGATCCTCAGAGCCTGGGGCACAGGGACTGGGGCCCTGTGGGGCAGGAGGATGTGAGGAAGCCTTGGGCCGAAGCCGGTGGCAGCCAGGGTCCAGGTATGAAATCTGGATGAACCCCCTGTACTCTACCCAGGGAGATGGGACAGACTCTTGGAGGAGATCCAGGCTGACCCAACACTCCCATTCCCGGAGGCCCTGTAGCCAAAGGTTCACCAACAGAAAAAGAAGCAGCAAGGACAGTGTCAGCCCTGCCTCTAGTGACAGATGCCCTAGAGACTCTGAGCCAAACTCCTCATGCTGCTCCAGGTCTCCGGGGAGCAGCATGGGCAGCTGTGACCTACAGTCAGCCTCTGGGGCTGTCTCTCAGAGAGGAGCAGGGTGGGAAGGGGGTGGCCCATCCGGGACGAGTGAGAGCCCAGGTCCACAGGGAGCAGGGCAGGGCAGCAGGGAGTGCCACAGCCGCCTGAAGGCCCAGACCCAAGGCACAGCTGGTGCTCTTTCTGACTCTTCAGGGAGTGCTGGGTCTCATGAGGAGTCTAGTGAAAGGGGTGAGCAACCCCAGGGCTGCCCAATCAAGACAAGGGCTGTGACTACTTCCCGGCCAAAGACCACCCAGAGGGAAGGTCTCAGTCCTCCCACAGTGAGTCCCTTGTTTTTGAGGGATGAGGACTCACAGGCAGAGGAGAGTGGACAGGGTACCAGGCACTCCCAGGCTAAGGATAGGTCTAGGATGAGATGGCACCTGGCTCTACGTCATTCTGGCTCTAGGGACATTGCAGGAAGCTGTTCTCCACCTTCTGCCTATGCCTCAGTCCCAGGCAGGAGAAGAAAGCAGAAGGGCAGAGCCAGTGCTATGTCCTTACCCAGCCGAGGGGCTCAGACAGGCCACCCCAGGCAGCATCACCACCCACTTCACTCACCTGTGCCCAAGAAAATGCCTGGACCTCCCAGCAGAGCCAGGGCCCGCCCAGATGGCCCAGCACCACACCTTTCTGAAAGCTCACCTAGTGCCAGGAACCGGGCCTCCCAGGACACAGGGCCATCCTCCTCTGCCTCTCTTCATTCCCAGGATGCTCTCATTACCCCTGTGAGCAATTCTGAATGTGCTTCCAATTTCTACCCCCCATATTCCCTCTCTGCTGAGACTGAAGGAGACCCTAAACTCAGGGCAAGCTCACCAGCTCCCACACCTCCCAACACATCAGACTCTTTGGGCAACCAAGCTGATGGTCTGGACAAAAAGCCAGGGGGTGACATTCCCAAGCCTTCCTGGCCTTTAGATCCGCCAGGTGGACAGCCTGAGGGAGGGGTGCCAGGAGCCCACCGAGGCTGCAGCTGCTCACCCATCAGCACATCCATGTTCCACGGGACCCCCAGTGATGAGACTCATGCCTCGCAGACCTCCCAGCCATTAGGCAGCCAGGGAGTCTTCTCTGAGGTCTGCTTAGAATGCAGCAGATACTGTCCCACTCCCCCAAGGACATGGCCTTTTGTCAAGAAACACACTTCTTGCAGCAGCAGCTCCAGTGCTGACTGCGGGCCAGGTCGGGGGGAGCTGGGGGAGGGAAAACTTGATGTGTGGCGCCCACAGCCCCCCGGCTGTCAGCCAGGGGCCGTGGGGAAAGCAGTCAAAGCCTCGAGAAGGGGCAGCTCCAGCTGTGGTCCCAGGTCTGGGAGAGTATTCCAGAGGAAAGTTGCTGATGGAGGGAAAAGCCTGGAGGAGGAAGAGAAAGATGGCAGAAAGATGCTGGGTGCTCTGCCCCGAGCCTCACCAGACACTGTGGTCCGTGAATGGTTGAGCAACATCCCAGAGGAGCCCATACCCATGAAATGTGAAATGGTGGGTGACAGCACAGATGTGGCAGGGGATGACCCAGAAGACCCCAAGGAGGATCCCGTTGGCCGACATTCCCCAGAATGTCTAGGGGAGCCAACCCAGGTCAGACAACTGTTGCACGAAGGTGCTGCCAGCGAGAAAGCAGAACCAGATGGAGCCCTCCCAGTGCCTGGTGATGCTCATTCCAAGTCAGGAGAAGGTCTTCCTTGTAGCGGAGTTTCACAAGATCCCAGGGAGGCTGGATCAGGCAAAGGGATGGCTGTGGACCGTGGTGTGGGCCAGTGCGTGCTTCCCCACAAGCTCTCTGCCTCCATACAGGTCATGAAGGCACTGATGGGCTCCAAGCAGGGCCGGCCCAGCAGCCTCCCTGAAGTGTCCAGTGCAGTGGGCAGGAGGCTCAGCCGATCTGCCCAGGCCCTTATCACCTGTCTTGCTGGGCTCCACTTTTTTGATGAAGACCTTGGGTCTCCCACTGGCCAAGTGAGGTTTATAGACTCTCCTCGGTACCAGGAGCTCTTGAGCATCTTCCAGGCTCTGTGGCCAAGGTGTGGACTCAGGCGAGGTGAGGGGAACTCAGGCCTCTGGGAGCTGGGCCGGTGCCAGGCTCTGCCAGGCCTCAGGTCCCACGTCATGACTGAGGACCTCACACCAACGTCCTCATCTGGTGTGGATGTCGGCAGTGGCTCTGGAGGCTCAGGGGAGGGCAGTGGACCCTGTGCTATGGACTGTGCCATGGTCCCTGAGAGGATAACACTGCCCTTGAAGATCCCCTCCCCGAGACAAGATTCTAGAACCTCTGAGAATGGAGAGGATCCAGGAAACCAAGAGCCAAGTGGTTCCACAGCCTCTTCAAACTCCCAAGCATGGGCTTGTGCCACCAGAAAAGATGAGGCAGAAAGAAACAGTGGACAGCAGGTGCTAGGCAGTAACCTGGACCCAGTAGTTGACAACACAGTGCAAGAAGAGGAGGTACAAGTAGAGAAGAAAGTCAGAGAAGAAAAAGAAATAGCAGAACTGCAAGGAGAGGGTGTCCCAGGATTTCCAGAAGAGGAAACAGTCATGGGACAAGAATTGTCAGAGGCCAACTCTCAGGCTGGGGAAGGTGCACCAGAAGATAAGAGTGTGCAGGAAGAGGAAGTAGGAGACCCTGCCTCCCCCACACTTTGCCCTCCAGGGAGGAAAGAGAAACCCACAGAGCCCCCTAGGAGCCTCAGCGAGGGGCATCCAAATGCCAGTGAAACTGAGAGTGACCCCAAAGTCGAGCCTGGTTTGGAGAAGCTGCCCAAAGCAGCTGAGACATGCCATGAGCAAAGCCAGGTGAAATGCACCCAGGGGCCTGGGGAGAAGAGCTCTTCTGCGGTCCACAGGGTGTCTCTGGACCCCGACCCCCTCTGGGTGTCCAGGTTGCTGAAGAAGATGGAGAAGGCCTTCATGGCCCACCTTGCCAGCGCCACGGCTGAGCTCCGAGCCCGCTGGAGCCTGCAGAACAATATCCTGCTGGACCAGATGGTAGCAGAGTTGCATCAAGACCTGGGCCGGCGGCTCGAAGAGAGCATCGAGAAAGAGCTCCGGAAGGTCCAAAGCCGGGCAGGGGGCAAGATGCAGGGGCCAGCGAGGGAGGGCCTCAGGTGGGAGATGTCCCTGCAGACAGAGCAGCGCAGGCGCCGCCTCCAGGACCTGCGCCGCCTCTCGGCCTTCTCCAGGCAGGCTCGAAGCCAGGGGCCGCTGGCCCTCCCCACAGAGGATATGCCAACCCTCAGTGGAGCCCTGGGGGCCTGGCAGGTTGGGGAGGCTGAGGAGGAGGAGTTTTGTCCCTGTGAGGCCTGCATGAGGAAGAAAGTGATCCCCACGTCCCCAAAGGACACAATGGAGGCATCCAGGGCACCCATCAAAAAGGCCTTCGACCTGCAGCACATTCTACAAAAGAAGAAAGGGGGATGCACTAGTGGGGAGGCCAAAGAGGCAGCTCCTGAGAAGAGAGGGATGGAGCCGCTTCAGGGGGACCCCTTGGGGACAGGGACTGTCCAGGAGTCTGATAGAGGCCTGGAGCTGGGGTTAGACCAGGACTCTGGGACAGAGGAGGGGGGTGAGGGTGAGAGCAGTCAGACCCTCGGCAGAGAGGGAGACCCCCGAGTGGGAGAGGGGGAGGCATCTGTTCAGAAGAGAGAAGGGAGCACAGGTGGGCCAGGAAGCATCCCAGAGGGAGCAGGTGGGGAGGAGCTGAGCTCTGGGGGGAAGGAAGAAAACACAGAGGAGGGCTCTGGGGCTGAAGGCAGTTTGGAAGGTGAAGGCTCAGGAGGAGGTAACCGAAGCCCAGGAGATCAGAACGATGGTGACAAAAGTGAAGAGATCCAGGAAGCTGAAGGCGAGGGGCAGCCAGAGTCAGGGGGAGGAAGGGGAGAAGGAGAAGAGGAGAAAGAAGGTAGCCCTCAGGTCGACTGGGGCCAGGGCCAGCCAGGTGAGACTTCTGGAAACAGCAGCTCAGACCCAGAGGGGAAGCCAGCGCTGCCCCCTACCACAGGTGCAGACAGCCCCTGCCAAAGGGCAGGCTGGAAAGCAGGCCTTGCCTCCTCCAGCGTGGCATCGCTGGGAAACTGCTCTCAGCTCTCCCAGAAAGGTTCGGAAGAAAAGCCCTTGAACGGAGACATGAGGAGCATCGAAGAGGAGTCCGAGGAAATCCCTGGTCCAGAGAGAACAGGCACAGGCATGGATCCAGAAAGCTCCACCTCTGAAAAAGAAGGGGGCCCCTCGGGCCCGAGGACTCCAGAGCAGGCAGGCAAGGCCTCCGGCCTAGAAGCTGAGAAGGTAGTTAAAACTCTTGCTTTCACAGAAATGGGGTTTCAAAACCTCCCCGTGGACCGGACAGATGGCTTTGGCCAAGATGACTTAGATTTCTAGAGACCCAGCTGCAAGGCCGGTCATGAGTCTTTTTATTAATATTTTGTCCACGGACCTGAGCGTGGCTCGGTCCCCTGGAGGTGTACAAAGAACATGGAGAAAGATCAGGACTTGCCAAGGACACAGCCACACCACGCTGTCCCTGGCTTCTGAACTCTGGAGCTGGCCAATCCCAGCACGGTGTGACGGAGGGTTATGTCAGATCTGCCCTGTTATCCGAGGTCAGCTGGACCCCTCCATTTTCCTGCTGAGCCCAGGAGGATGGAACTGACTGGAAGTGTTCCAGGAGAGTTTTTGTTTGTGTGTCTTATTTATTTATTTATTTTTTTGCTCTCATTCTTTTGCCTATTGATCTGCAGTTATTTTTCTCCTTGGCCTCTCTTGGCATTCACCTCGTTCGACTTTGAGGTGCTTTTTTCTAGTCTTGAATATATTTGGTGACTCTGCAGATGTGAATACTTAGAAGAAATGGATAAATTCAGGGGTCATTGGATAAAATTTTTTCTCAGCCCAAAAGTCCATGTATATTTCCTTTATTCATGCATATATGCATGAATATACATATTGGCAATGGAAAAAAAAGAAAGGAAAGAAAAAGGATGAAGAAGGAAAATTATCACCCATGGTCCCATCACTCAGAGATGACAAATGTTAGCAGTTGGATATAATTCCTTTGCATTTTTTCCCTAATGATTTAATAGTTGAGCAAACCTTTATACACTTGTTTTTTTTTTTTGATTTAGCAATATAAGAATTTGCCCGATTTCTCTCAAAATCTTCATAAAACTATTTTTTTCATAAAACTATTTTTGATGCCTGAATAATTTATTATGCAGATTTTACCTCTTCATTTCCCTAGTGTGGACCATTTAGATGGGTTTCATTATTTTATTTTATTTTTCTTAACATTTTTCTGCATGAACTGCAGATGATTTCCCTAGAATAGATTCCCAGGCTTGGAATTACTTAGCCAAAAATATCAGCTTTTTTAGGCTTTTGATATCATGCTGCCAAATTGCTTTTCTAAAGGTCTGTACTAATTTACATCACCTGGCCCACCACACGCTCATCAGTGTTTGGTATAACCATTAAAAATGAGAAATCTTTTACTAATTTTATGGGCAAAAAATAGTACCTGATTTTAATGTGGTACTATTTTTGATATATTTGATTGCTAGTGAGATTAAAGAGCTTTCTACATTTATTAAAAATCTATTTGCATATAAATTTTATGTGTATGCCTTTTGCCCGTTTTCAACTGGGATCCTAGATTTTTTTTTGATGAATTGATTTACATCTGCCCTTTATAATTTTTTGCTAATATTCTATTTATCATTTTTGAAGTTAAAAAAATGCCCTTTCTCTGCATCCTTCCACAAGAAGCCTTGGACCAGGCTCTGTCTGAGTAGGGAGCTTCCGATGGGGCAGTTTCTTTGACCGGTTCTCAGCAGTGTTCTCACTCATACATGACATTTTGTGTATTTATAATTATTAAAGTGGAGGTTGATGCTACAAGGACAGGTATTGCTCTCTGGTTGCTTAAATGTAAATATTAATAAAAAATAAGTAAAAATAAGTAAAAAATTAAGATTAAGTGAATGTTGGGTATAGGCTGTGTCCTCATGCCTGTAGTCACCTGGTTCTGTTTCTGCAAACTGGAGATGTTCTTAATAAAATTTGATGTGTTGCAAAGTTTTCTGTGGAGGTAATTCTTTTTTTTTTTTTTAAGATTTTATTTATTTTTGGGTGGAGAGAGGAGCAGAGGGAGAGGCGCAAGCAGTCTCTATGCTGAGTACGGACCCTGACTCGGGGCCTGATCCCAGGACCCTGAGATCAAGACCTGAGCCAAAATCAAGATCCAGATGCTTAAATGAGCCACCCAGATGCCCCTGTGGAGATGAAATATATATATATATATATATATATATATATATATATATATATATATACATATATACACATACATGCACTGGTGCCCTAGCCAGAAGCCCTCAGCAGAATAGATTGCATTGTGAGCTTTGTTTAAATGTGGTGATACACCGAGTTGTCTGGAATCTGTCACTACTAGTTGATATGACCTATACACCATGCACTTCTTCTGTGGCTTGAGATGCCCAGTCATTCCCTAAGAGATATTCCAATCTTCCTACTTCCTAATCTGTGCTGCCCAAATGATGAAGACAGCCGTCCATGGCACTCACTGACCTGGCACGTCATTAAAATGGCACTGTCCATCTCTGAACATGAGAATGCAATGGAAAAGAGTAAGGGATTTAGAGTTGCGTGACCTATAGGCTCAAGTTCTGGTATTAGCACCTCAGCTTCAACATCTGTGAAAATAATGTTTTCCTCACTGCATTGTTGAGAAGTAGATGAGAACATATGAAACTTCATTGCACTCATGTTGGGAAAATAGCAATACTTTTACTAGCACTGCTGTGTTTTCAATGCTTGTTATGTGTCAATTATCATATTAGATGTACATGACCCCCATACTCTTCCCAACATGTTTGTGAAGTACGTAAATCCACGTTGTCACCCCCATGTCACAAGTGAAGTAACCAAGGCAGGGAAGACTTACATAAACTTCTCCAAGCTCAGGAAACTCCTTAGGAGCAAAGCCAAGATTTAAACACAGATGTTTCAGAGTCTGAAGTCCTGTCCTTCCTCCATTGTATCATATTTTCCTCATTTCAATTCAGGCCCATAAATAAATAACTTAACTAAAGGTGATCAACACTTTGTTGAATGAACTTACTGCAAAATAGTTAAGACTTAGAAAAGTAAATTAGATGGGATTGCTTTGCTCAACTGATTGTATTATGTCCTTAGTAATGTTCTACTTATACACAGATATCGAGAGCTGGAGATAAGCTAGTTTTATAAAGCTCAGTTAAACTGGAAAATTATCTCTCTGTGAGATTCTCTTTTTAGTTACAAACTCCCTTGCCTTAAGCTCCCAAATATTTCTGCCCTTTAACTTTCAAAAATCTCTGTTAATGGAAAACTCTGTGTTTTCTTCTGACTTGGAGATAAAGAATTCAGGGCCATCACCAAAGGTGGGGGATCTTTGTGTCTCACCCCCACCTCTCTCTTCTGTACAATCATACTGCACAGCATGGCTCAGACCTCTGCCATGTAGCACCTCGGGAAAGTGGTGGCATTCCTGTATTCTTAGCCTGAATACCTGATTCCAAACTCGATTCATTCATCATTCAAAGTGTTGCCAAAGTGCTTATAACATTTCCAGCCAGAGATTTCTCCTTGAAGTAAGTTGGAGAGAAAAGTGAGTAGTAGTCAAAAGAAGTCCAGCTTTTCTCCCCACCCTGTTATTTAGCTGGTGGGGATCAGAGGCTCTGGCTCAAAAGGACCGTCTTTCAGCAGCTGGGAATCAAAGACCCCTGTGTCCAGGTCCTGTGCCCAGAGATTCTGACTTTATTGGTCTAAGTTAAAGCTTAACACAGATATGTTGTCAGGCTCTGAGATGTATACAATATTCTATTGAGGTGGCTCATCCCTGATTTGGTCCAGCTTCCCTTTTTTAGGTAAAAAGACAGACCCATCCTGAAAAAAGAGGATTGCTTACAGCACACAGCAGGACAAGTGGCCATGCTGAGACCAGATACTATATCTCACTTCAGACTCCTCCTTCCCAAAGCTGAGAGTCCCTGCAGAGGAATGGAATGAGCTGAAAACCCACTCCCTTGTAACCCAGACCTGTGCTCATCTCACCTGCATGCCCACCCACCCTCCTCTTCCCCCCAATTCCCTGCATCTGAGTCTGTCCCTGAGACTCAGGCTTTATCTCCACAAGGGCCCTTCCTAGGTGTCCAGGGGAGAAGTAACCTGACCTTAGTCTGTGAAGCTCTCCAGGCAGGTGCAACTTGGAAGGGTCACTTCCTGAGAGATTTCCAAATGAATCATAGGCCAGGGTTTCTACCTAGAGAGCTTCATTGAAGTGGACAGTTCCACTCTGAAAATTCTGATTCAGTGTGTCTGAGGTGGGACTTAGGAATGTACATTTTCCCCTGGAAGAAACCCCACAATACCCGGCACCTCCACTGCTTCCGCTGAGTTGACTCCTGTGTTCTGTGGTCAGGCCATCCCACCAGAACTGGGGTTTCTCAGAGAGGCTGCACACCTTTCCCCAGCCTTGTCAGCCTGCCAGCCCCACTCCTATACACACAGTTTCCCTGCTTTTCCTCATCATATTGTCTGCCCAGGGGACGTAGCAACCTTTCTCTGCTTCCCTCTCTGGAGAAGCAATTAAAGTGGATAAAGAGAAATCTCAACTCCACTGTTCCTCCCAGCCACCCTTAGATCCAGAGGTGCAGTTGGCAGCCCAGGCCCCTCGGGTTGTCTATGGGACTCACCTGGGGCAGACACTGACCTGGGCAGCAAATACCCCTGAGCTCATGCCCTCTCACTAACCAAGCTATCCCAGGCAGAGGGACCCACACTTCTTTGATGATTTCCACTGGAGCCCCCCCGGGCCTGGCCTCCTGGGGTACTCAGCCCAGGGTTTTCAACCTTTGGTCTGGTGGTCATTCCTAGCATCTGAGCTGAGCCCCAGTATCCAGGGGGAGAGGGCAACTGCCTCATGCTGCTCCACCTCTGGGCAGGTCTCCAATTTCCCATTGCTTCCATACCTTCACCCTAGAGGTACTTGTAGACCTTCACCTGTGCCTTCATTTCTACTGGGATTTACAGAGCCCTATCCATAGCCTCCTGGGTTTTAAGATTTTAGACTTTGTTTGGGGGTGATTAAAACCCAAGGTGCCTGGTTTTTTGATGAGAAGGATGAACAAAGCCCCTGCAGCTCAGGAGCATGAGCCCCAGCTGCTGCCATGCCTCCCCCACATTCATCTGTACCCCCCCCTCCATCTCAACTCACTGTCCTGCACCACACTCTTAACCCTGGAATCATGGCTAATGGCCTATTTTCCAAACCACATGGTGTTTTTTAGTCATCATCTTCCTGATTGGTAGGGCCCAGACTCCTAACGATGTCTCCCTGGCTCGTGACAATGTCTCATCCTCATGGCCTCCCACTAGTCGAGCTCTGGTACTTCTTCCATGGCCTGCATGTGGACCTAAAATGCTGAAATCTCCCCATGCCAGCCCACTGCTCTTCTTTTCTTTTCATCTCCTTGAATGACCTCACTCACTCTTGCTGTGGCTGCTTCTAGTTTTGGGTTGATGACTCCCAAATCCAGGGCTTCAGTCCAGACATCTTCCTGAGCTTTCAGCCCTTACATTTTCCTCAAGAGCAACACTTGAAGAGCAGAACTCATCTCCTTTTCTCAGCCTGTTCTTTTCCCCACATGCTTTGACCTGGCACCATCTCCATCTTTCCTAAACTCATCTCTCCCCCACCACACCATGGCACCACCACTATCCATCCTAGATTCATCTCTTCTTCCACCAAGTCCATCAAGTACTCTCCCTTTATTCTACTAAAACTTCCCAGGCCTGGTGTTTCAGTCTTCAGCATTACTATCACCTGCCTTCTAAGAGGGTCTCCCCATTTCTCACCTTGTTCTACTCAAGTTTATCCTCACCATGGCTACCATCCATCACCTATCTAAAAGATAAACCTCATCATGTTACTTCTAGTTACAACTAGGCAAGAGCTTCTCATCACCCAGAATGATGCTCCTGAGTGCTCACAAATACCCTGCAGATTACAGACTTATCTACCAAAGGCCTTTTTGCTAATGACTTGGAGAAATCTTAAGCATTTACCAAAGTATTTTGCTGGAGCTTTGGGAAGAGGCCTTTTTATTCTTATTTGCTTTTCCCAGGACTGTGACCACAGCATGTTCTTGCCTAGATTATCCTTGAGGCAGCACCAGAGAAATGGCAGAGCACAGTGATTGGTGTTGTGGTCTTTAGAGGTGGGCTGAGGGGCTCTAACCTCACCTCCACCATCAGGTGTCATTTACTTAAACTCCTTCAGTGAAAATCAAAGAAAACAATAGTACTCACCTCCTAAAGTTGTTGAGATGGTTCAGAGAGAACACACAAAGCAATGAGCATGGTGCATGCTCACCTAGAAAATTGTCAATAAATACTATCACTTGTTGTCACTGTTATTTTGTTCTTTTTTTCTTCAGCAGAGTCAGCTATGGGGCATTTTTACTTGGGGAGTGAGGAAGCTTCCCTTAAAACACAGGCTGGCATAGTGCAGTTGAAGGAGAGCATCATGTGGGTAAGATATGGACACTTGACATGAGCAAGAGGCCTTCCAGATGGGCTGTCCAGAAAAGTACCAGGGGGATACTGACACTTGGCCTGAATCTTGAGAGATGAGCTCTGTTGTAGAGAGGTGAAGAGAAGGGCGTTCCAGGTAGAGGTGATGATAAGAGCAAAGGAACAGAGAGGTCATACATGGGTTTGGAGGGTGAACAGTGAATAGCCAGGATCTCTGGAACTAAGTGTGAGTGAACAGAGAGAGTGTGGTCATGTACACAGCCCCATAGTGGAGGCCATTTGAATCCTTTGGCTCCTGGAAAGCCCTGACCTTTGGCCAGAGAGGTATTCAAACAGCCCTTGGGTCAATTGGGCCTGCTCTCAGTCTGCACTCTGGTAACTGGACTTCTATCTTTAGTCTGGGCTCGAGTCCTTGCTTTGGGAATTCAGCTGTCTGAGGATCTACCTTGTTCTTGAAGGTGCAACTTCCCCCTCTTCCCAAGATAATCTTCAATTTCTAATTGCACTCCTAATGTATATCAGGAAAATACAGGCTTTTATGTACATTCTTATCTTTAATCCTTGCCACAACTCTACAAGGCTGCCACTTTATGGATGAAGAAATGGCTTCTGAGTGAGTTGCCAAGGGCATACGGCTGGTAGATGTGAAGTTGTGATTTGAATCCAAACCTGAATCTCCCAAGCCTGGGTTCCCTCTTCCACACAGCCCAATTCTGAACTCCAAGTTCCAAGCATCCTCTTGCCTTATATCTCCTGGGCTGGGCTTCAAGCTTCACCATCTTCCCTTGTGGCCCCACTGGGGAGGCAGGCCAGGGTGGTTGCACTCTGCTGGGCTGCACCTCTGGCCATGTTTCAGTCCTAAGCTTGGTCTGCTGGGCTGAACCTTCCAGGTTCTCCCTTCTTGTCTCAGTCAGTGTCTGCCCCCCTCCTCAGCTGCATCCTTGACACCTTCACTGGCTTTTCCCTAATAAGGAACAGGGAACCCACAGTTTTTCAACTATGGGAAGCCTTGGAAAAGCATTGTGACAATGGCTGGGGGCACTAATGAAGTTTGGGATGCAGGGACCAGGATGATGAACACTCTGCAACATGTGAGTCAGTCTCACAAAGATGGGTGGTTCCACCTTGGCCACCATGGGTATCATTATTGCTGCATTTTACAGTTGAGCGGACTGAAGTTCTAGAGCACCGCATCTTCCCCAGAGGCCCAGGGCTAGGAGTGGATGAGGATCCCTCTCCTGATTTCTGACTCTTCTCACTCTATCCCATAAAGGATGAGATCATTCCTAACATTCCAGCACCTTACCCTAAGGCAAAGAGATGAACTGAGTGACCTATCAAAGCTCCATCAATCACAGTCATTCCAGAAAAGGACAAACCCAGGGACAGATACTAATTGTGTGCAATGGATGGAAGAGTGGGGAGGATAAGACTTGGAAAGTGACTCATTTTCTTAGAAAAGGCTGAGCCCCACATCCTCTTTTGCTCTGCCCCAGCATGGTGAGCTTTTTCTTGCCCTGTGGGAAACAAGTCCTGACAGGATAGGCAGCTCCAGAAAATGTTGGGGACCCAGGGGTAAAGAGAAAGCTTTATAGCTCTGTTGTTCTATGATCAAGGAGCAATTATCTTTCTTACCCCTTTTTGACCCCAGATTTCCAAGCACACCTGACCTTCCCAAATGCATATCAGGATCAAAGTCACAAAAAGTTCTAAATTGAAGGAATGGGAGAAGGATATAAAACATCTACAGGATAAACTGAGTCTATTTCCTCCTGGGCCCAGGGCTCTTTGCCCCTACCATGAAACTAGATGGTATCTAGTTCATCCTGGTCTTGCAGATGGAGATTATGATTCTGCCAGTGGGTTCACTGAAATTGGATGTCACAACAGCACCGCAAAGACTCATTATGATAGAGTTTTCCTGCATTACTTAGACCTGCATTTTATGACATGCTGTATGCTGGGATGATTGATATTTGTTAGTTCTTTCATCCAACGTATATTGAGCAGCTATTTCATGCCAGGCCATGTTCCAGCTGCTGAGGTAAAACCCATGCTCCTGATGAGTGCCTCTCCCTGTACCTGTCTGTGTGGCCCCTGCCTGGGGTTTACTGAGTATCAGTGCTACCCTCTCGACGGAGAAGTGGAATAACAGAGTGGTGTTTCTAGTCCATATGCCCACTGGGGTAGCAACAGCAGAAAACCCAGGTGGTGATTGAGAAAACTGGGAGGTACAAGAAGGGCCTTAAGAGCGACTATGACAGCTTAAAGGCCAGGCTGCAAGGGTTAGTTTGACTAGTGGCAGTGGTGGTGTGGGTGCTTTCCAGAAAGAAAGGACTGGAGCCAAGATAGGATAAGTTTGCCATGAGCTAAGACTGGGGATTAGGGGACTGGAGGATGGGAGTTATAGTAATTAGAAAGAACCGCAGGGAGTCACGTGGTATATGGGGAGTGGGGTTGTGGATAGTGGGTATAGGGCAGGAGGGAGCTGAAAGTCACAGAAATGTTGCCTAGTTGAGGAAGGGGCTCTGATGGTCCCCAGGTCAGTATGACCTGCGAGACACCTGTTCTGGAAGGCAAAAGAGACTCATTACAATGGAAGAAGATGGGCGCGGAAATCTTGAAACTCCTCTGGCACTTTCAAAAAAATAAGATGGAGCTTTGGCCAATGTGAGGGCAGGCCTCTTCCCATGCCTCAAGGAGGACCAGGTTTCAGCCATCCCAGCTGGTAGCTCAAGGCTGGCTCTGGCTCAAAGACCCACCCAGCCACCAGCCTCCTTCCCCAAACCACAGACCCAGGAAGGGGTGACTTGGAATCTAAGAGAAGTGTGGGATGTTGTCAGGTTGGGGAGCAGCCAGGACTAGCAGGATCTCTGGGTTCCTGGGGGATGGGGGCCAGGCCACCATGAGGGGTGTGGTCTTCTCCAGTCCAGGTGTTCCTGCCTGAGGCCATGCCCTCTGACCATCAAGATGGCCTTCCTGCTGCACCTGCCTTCTAGTCCTGGCTTCATACCTAACCAGAAGAGTGACTCAGGGCACCAATGTGTTTGGAGGGCCCAGCTATCCCTTCCTAGTTATAGGAGCCAGGATTGGTGAGGACCTCCCTGTAGTTAACAGCCACAACAAGAAAGAATGACTTCCCATCTTACTCGGAAACACTTGGCTTCTGGGGCTAGTGACAGTGAACCATTGGAAGAGCACTGCTGGTTTCCAATTCTCTGTGTCACAGAAGCAGGGGTCTTTCAGACCTGGAGAGCCATGTACCTGCTGCATCTTGGCTCTGCCATTTATACTTCTGTGTAACTGGAGTTCGCATAGCCCAGTGGCCTGATTTGAAAGATAAGAGCCCGGGGGTCCAGGGAGGTGGTGCTTTGGCCCAAGGTTATACAGCAAGTCAAAGCAGAATCAGGTCTAGAAACGGGATTCCCTGATTTGCAGGCCCGAGTTTGCTCCACAGCTTGAGCATGAGCCTGGGAGTCAGGGCTGCCTCCTCTGCTCATGTGGGAGGAGAGCGTGGCAGGCAGAGAGGGCAGCGTCCCAGCCTAATTAGAAGCTGTAGAGGAGCAGGGACATGGGGGGCCGTGCTTGCAGATTAGTGCCCCCTCCATAGATCATAGGCACGCCAAGGACATAATAAATAATCTGCCCAAAGGTTTTAAAGGTAAAAATCAGCAAACCATTAATAACATCCCCAGCACCATACATCACACTGAAATCTTCCCATTACGCCGCTCCCTGAGCCGATTCGCATTTTCTAGGCTGTTTTTTTTTTCTCTTTCCTTTCCAGTACATTCTCCTACAGCTCTGAAACCCCTCCCCTGCAGCTCACTGAACTTGAGAGAAGAAGAGTGTGAAAACTTTGATGATTTACTATTTACCCTGGTTCTATTCAGGCTTATAGAGGGATGAACAAGGGGGGTGTGTGTCCCTGTACCTGTCTTGAGACCCCATGTTTCTGCTTTCACTTTTCCTTTTAATGGGTAGGATGGAGTTAACCCACCTACTCCTCACCCCCAGGTTTAAGTAGGAATAATTCTGTAACATCTCTCTCTCTCAGAGGCTAAGGAGGTTTAATTAATTAATTAATGCAACAGGGTCACTTTAAATAAGAAAAGTGCTAATGCCTGCACCATCTAATCCCTGGTGTCCCCTCACTTGGCAAGAGGCTGCAGGGAACTCTGGGCCCACCTGGGGTGCATTGCATATGTCTTATAATTTGAGGGTAACCTATGGCATCCAGTAAATCAAGACCTGGGATTGGAGGAAAATTAGTAAGAGAGAAGCTAGGCCAGCTGACTGATGGTCTGTGACCTGGGGCAGCACAGGGATATGGTGACAATGGAGCAGAGAGCCCAGAACTATACCTGAGTCTCCTCCCAGGTGGGAGTGCAAGACATTGGCCCAGTCACCAGTATTTGAACAGTTTCCTCAACTGTGAAGTAGAAGTTTGAAAAGACTTTTTGGCAATAGCCACATGCCACCCTCCATGAACTTGTTAGAGGGCACATGGATTGAGTAGCTCCTGAAACTGCCACAATAAAGTCGTTTCTTGGAAGCAAGATCTACACTGAAGACAGAAGAATCCTGCGCTAGCTAACTGTTGACACCTAGGAAAGAGGGCGACTGTCCTGGCAGTGTGGGGAATGGTGGGGTGGGGAGGGCATTCCCATCTCAGCTCTTCTGTCTTTAGCTGGGTGACCTTAGGCCAGCCTTTTCACCCTTCTGGGCCCATTTCCTCATCTACAGCTTTCCGAGAGTCCCTTTCCACTCTGAACTATCAGGGTGAGTCACCTCCCTGAATTTCCCATCCAGACTCATCCATACCCATGCTGGTAGTTCTGCAAAAATCTCTTGAGCAGTCCTGGGTTAGATCTCAGGATCTACCAATCTCAACCTTTTTCGACCTTGGCTAGAATATACCTCTCCACAGCTCAGAGTTTGGTTCCCGTTCCCGCCAATCCCACAAGGCAGACGGTAAGAATCCACCAGACCACATCTCACAGGTGAGGGGCACCGCACATTTTACAAAGCCCAGCCTGTTTTCCTTTGACCCTTGGAACAACATTGTGAAGAAGAAAGGCAAGGTCTGCTATACTCATTTGATGGATGGGGATGCTGATCTGGATGGAAGAACAGGAGGAGTGAAGAAATCATCTGGTCAAAGGCCTCATGTGGAGGGAGCCTCAGGTTGTGACACAACCAGCAGGGGCTTTTGGAGAGCCTGAAGACATGTACATCTGCTAGACAACGACAGTCCCTCTTCAAGAAGGAACTTCTTTCCCTAGAGCATCCAGGCTCTGGCTCTGATGGGAATCATGCTTTATAAGAAAGGTTCAAATTCCCTAGGCCTATGAATGCCAGCCCAGTTGACTCTATGGGTTGGGCCTCAGGAGTCAGAAAGGAGCCTGGACCCTGTGACCACAAACATGCACTGGTTTCCGTCTCCATTGGAAGGCACTCCTTAAAGCTCAGTGCCCTCCTGAGGCTGGTGGGACTTGCCAGGACCAGATCTTCTCAGCTTCCCTCTGGTTCAGGGTCCCCAGGGGCATATTGGCAGCTCTCGAAGGCTCGGCTGGCTGACTCCCTCATTGCACAGTCCTTTGTACCTACAGAACGTTCAGCTGCCACACTCTGCTTACCAACTGTGTGATCTAGGGTGAGTTACCAATGCCTCTGAGCCTCAGTTTGCTCATCTATCAAAATGGGCTCGATACTCAGCTAAGTGTCTGCGAAGAGTGAAGCGTTGTGATAAATGCAGACATGCCAGAGTAAATATTTAACAAATGATTAAATGGAAAACTTTTTGTCTTGAGAGGGTAGAATGCTACCTACCACAGGTCAGCCTGGAGAGAGAGCGCACACATTCAGACTTGAGGAGAGTAAATTTGGGAAGGTTTCGTAAAAGAGATAGCATTTGATCAGCACTTTGAAGGAAGAGCAGGGTGTTAACGAGAGGACTTGGGAGCTGGGGCGGGGGAGACTCCAGTGAAAGGGACAGACTAGTCAAAAGCCCAAAGGTTTAGGAGACTGGGAGGGCCCATCTTGACCAAACACTGGTGGGTGGGGGAGGGGTGGACACTCAGGCCCAGAGGACGTGCTCTGAAAGGTCCAATGCCTCGTGCTGGGCCTTGTTCCACTGCCGAGGCGTCAATTCTGATGATAGAATGCACTTTGCCAACCAGCTGTCCTGAGAGACTCCCAGCTTCCCTCAACTCCCTGTCACTGTGACAGACCCTCGGCCCCCTCTCGGGCCTTGATGGATGGCCCCTGCGCTGGATTCCATACATCTCCGTCTTCTCCAGAAGCTGTGACACAAGTAATTGGTGTCACCTCTGTTGATTGCATGCCAAGTGCTGACAAAACAGTCCATAACAGGGATCTCCAGTGGCTGCCCTTGATTGGGTGGGCGAGGGAATTGCCGGTAACTGACCTGGTGTGGCCCCCTGATCTCTCTGGGGGTAAGCAGAGAGAGGCAGCTGGCCCAGCAGGACTAGTTAGGAGCATGTGTAAAGGTATCCTGGCTCCAACCTGGAGAATGTGCTAGAAACTTTCTAAACTGATGCAGCTTGGTGTTTGGGATCCATGACTCACCTGCAAGGCTGCACCTCATGCCTGACACACACTTCTCTGGTCAGTGCAGTGCATGGCTGCTCAGCGTCCTGGCAGTGTAGAGGTGGAGACCCTTGAGAGGCCTCCTGGTTCCCACCAGCAAAACTGATATCCTTCCCCTGTCCAGAGGATGCACCTAAGCTTAAATGAGTTTCATCTATAAATACAGATTGAAGTGCTGGCCAGGACAGGAGTTTGGAAAGGGGTAGGCTTAAGTGGGTAAAAGCCGAGTCACCTGCTCATGACCAGGGAGATCTTGCATTAGGCCAGGCCTGATCTGGCCATGCCAGGGCCTTGGCCTTTCTGAACTGCAGGGTGGAGAGGGTGGAGTGGCCTCTCATATATCTTGTCTTTCACAAGAGTGTGGCAGCCTCACCCCATGGCACACGGCTTGGCAGAGAGGGCTGCACTGAACCAGGAACACATACAACAGCTCTCCCAGGTGTTGCCAGAGAAGGAAACCTCCTACTCCGTGTGATCTGATCCCTAAGCAGAGTTCAACCAAGAGAAACAAGGTTAGCTGAGGATTGGCCGGGGGCTGGAGAAACATCCACTTCTCTCAATAAACTAAAATTTGTCCCTTAACATTTTGCCTTACAATTAAGCAGAAACAGCAGACAGGTGGACACATGGGCCATTTCACAGTGGTCTCCTTCTAGGGCCTTTATTGACTGATCCCTGCCCAACACTAAGAGAAGCTTTGAGAAGCACACTCCCCATGCAGGGGAAGGTATTCAGTGCCCCACTCTGAGCTCTCCCAGAGGACTTTGGGCGAGAATTGGCCTATGGTTTTAGTGTCAGAAATAATATTCCACTCAGTATAATAAGTCAATCGGAGAAAGACAGTCATCATATGGTTTCACTCATACATGGAATATAAGAAATAGTGAAAGGGACCATAAGGGAAGGAAGGGAACTGAGTGGGAAAAGTTAGAGAGGAAGACAAACCATGAGAGACTCCTAACTCTGGGAAACAAACAAAGGGTTGCAGAAGGGGAGGTGGGTGGAGGAATGGGGTAACTGGGTGACAGGCACTAAGGAGGGCATTTGATGGGATGAGCACTGGGTTTTATACTATATGCTGACAAATTGAATTTAAACAAAATTTGAAAAACTTAAAAAAAAGAAATAACATTCCAGTGTTTTGTTTTGTTTTCTTTTATTTCTGCTCCTCCCCAAAGGCAACTTGTTTCTCTCTCATGGTGACTGCTACAGCCATGGCTCCCCCAGCCGGCATGCGGGACTTGGTCACAAGCACTGATGGGACTAACCCTGGCTCCTGGCTCCATTTTACCTCCTTTCCCTTCCTCCCTCCCTTGTTTTTATTTTATCCTGTTATGTTGTTGCATCTCACAGTTTCCTTTAAGTCCTTTTGGGTGTAAGATGGGACAGAGCAATGAACACAAATTCAGGATTTTGTAGAGGGAAGAGGCAGATTTTCCTCAAAGCTCATCATTTTCTCCCCAGGCCCCACCGCCTGTGGTCTCCAATGTGGCCTGGGGGATTTGAGAATATATTCTACATGCATTTACCCCATAGCTACTACATGCCATGAACCATAGATGAAGTGGTGGCTGCATGTGAGACATCTCAGCAGTCGTTCCTGAGAGCAGAGGCAGCAACTCTTAGGATTACTTGGTCAGCACCTTCTGACACTCAGCCACCAAACTTGGTCTGTTTGGCCAGCCCCCAGCAAATGTCTGCCTGCTACCCCAGGTGGCTGGTCTACCTGAGTGGTTGGCGGGCCTGCATAGGTGTGCGTAAGTGTACCCAGCCGCTCTGCATGGGCTGGAGGTGTTGAAGAGGGACAGGCAGGAGAGCAGGAGAGTAAGCTGGACGTCAGAGCTGTGGTCATCCTGGGAGCCTCTCTCTCCTTGTCCTAGCTGGATGATGCTTGCCCTCCCGCCTGGGGAAGTCTGGAAGGCCCCTTCTTAGGTTAATGATTCCTTCTCTGAATCTGCCCCACCCACAAAGAGAGACAGGTCTCTCGGGGGTTGGAGTAATGCCAAGGCTGCTCCCCAGCCCTCCTTCCCAGGGTCCCTGGCACACCCCCTTCAACTGCCTCAGCACAGAGCAGTCTCCAGCCTGGCCCCTGGGACCTGCAGATCCTTCCTCGATCCCGCCTGGCCTGGGAGAGTCCCCCTGGCTGCCTCATTGTCCCACTCCTGCCACTTTTCCTCTGCCGCATTGTTCCCGTTATCAGCATCCTCCACGCTTAGCGGCTGCACAGGAAAGCGTGGCTGCTGCTGGGGCTGCTGCGGAGGCCGGCCGTCGGGGCCCAGGTGTCCTGCTGGCGGGCCCAGAGCACCGGCGGGTCTCCCCAGGCCGGTCCCAGAGTCTCGGCCTGCTGTAGCATGCTGGAGCACAGGGCACGTGGCCCTGCTCTCTTTGGGTATCTCGGTCCTCCGTGCTTGAGGTGGGGGGCAGGAGACCCCAGTACCAGCTGTGATGTGGGGAGGTGCGTGCAGTCTCTCCACGTCTCTCCATCAAGACCAGTGCCTGCATTGGTCAGAAGCTCTGTGTCTAAGTGGTTAAGCGCAGGCCTGACTGTGTTGTTGGCAGGATCAGCTAAGGCCCAGGAAATGAGAGTGTGAAGGCATGTTTTGCCCACAGTTCTGAGGCCCCTTCTGCAGTGAGGGGTTGAGATTAGAGCTGGCCTAATAAAGCAGCTCCTACCCAGCGTTTTAGGGGAGATGGGGCTGGGGAAAGGAGAAGAAAGCCTCCTTTGGTTCTGCTCTGGGATAGAATATTCTAAGCATCTCAGGAGAGCTGAGTGGTGCAGATTTAGCAAGTCAAAAGACTGAACTCCCAATTCAACTTGAATTCCAGATAAACAAAAATGATTAATAAAATATAAGTATGTCCTATGTAAGATTTGGGGCATAGTTATGTTAAACAAATTACTCTTTTTTTTTTTTTTTAAATCTCAAATTCAAATCAAATTGGATGTTCTGTATTTATTGATTTTACTTAAGACCCCTTTGTGGGGTTTAGAATGCTGTAGAGCAGTCTTTGGGATGTTTAGACAGGATTGGGGAGATGGGGGTTGGGGAATCTTCCTAGGTCTGTCTGACTCCCTAAAGTTTTTCTGGAGCACCCTTTCCAGAGAAGACCTGCAAGCTGCAGGTGGCTCTCTAGGACACAGGATTCCCAAGCCTAAGGCCTCCAGAACAGCCCAAGCCAAATGTTCAGGCCCAGGGCTCTCTGCAACCTCCTCAGGTGGGACCATCTCATCAGGGGGTGTGGTGCTTAAGAGGAAGTCTGCAGAAGGCATCTGGTAATGGAGGGGGACCAAGGCAAGACCCCTAGCTACAGAGCCAACATTGTTCCTACCATCAGGGATGTCCCGCCCTCTGCTGGCAAATGCAGATATGACAGGATTTCTCCTTCAGGGTCTCAGGGAGAATTACCAGATAAGCCACATTTATAGCTTCTCTTCACTACTTTATCTGTTCTGGGAGAATCGGAATTGTGGCTTTTTCTGGGAAGAAAAATTCACCATGAATATTGGTTGTCTAAAAAACCATTTTTTTTTCCACTCTAGCCAAGCAGTACCTTGGAGAAAACAAACTATGAAGTTTAACCAATCTTGTCTCCCAGAAGGAGTGAACTTGGGAAAATTCTAGAAGCAAAGAAAGTATGTTCCCTTCTGTAAAGTAATGTCTTTCAGTGTCATTAGCAGCAGTGGGAACAGGAGGATGGATGACCACGCTGAAAGGCCTCGTAGCTCCTCTCAACCCAGCTCACCAGGGCGGGATACCATTACCCCATTCACTGTACTCAAGTCACTGGCTTGTGTAGTTCACTATTTGCTGTTCCCTTCTATTGACATGGAACATGGATAATTAGATGCTTCCTGTGATACCCCTTCTGTTTTAGCTCAAGACACTTCCGAGTGACCAGAAATCTCAGGACAAAACTTTCCGTGCTCTACTCAACAGGCCAGTAACACAAATCCTACAGATAACAGCCAATGGAGTATAGTAAGAGGGGGTCTATTAACTCCAGACAGCATATAGTTGTCCTTCATGAATGGAATACACCATCAAGGTCTTTATAATCTGAATGGAAAATGGCATAATTATTAAGTATGAGCTAATACAGCTGCAAGAATTTGCTACCCTGTAAACAGGGCAGCCCCAGGTTTTGTGGGAGCCTCCACAATTCAGAGTCCTCTTCAAGAAACAGAATATAGATTGTGAATGCTAACTAGGCTCAAATGTGAATATTTATTTGGAATGAGTAAATGAATTACAGAAAATTGTCTATTTTTTTTAAATAGACTTTATTTTTAGAGCAATTTTATTTATTTTATTTTATTTTTTTATTTTTTTAGAGCAATTTTAGATTCACAGTAAAATAGAGCAAAAGTCGCAGAGATTTTTAACGTACACCCTGCCCCATACATGCACAGCCTCCTTCCCCCATGAACAACATCCCCTTTAGAGTGGTACATGGCTACAATCAACAAACCAGCACTGACACAGCATTATCACCGAAGTCCATAGTTTTACATCGGGATTCATTCTTGGTGTTGTACATTCTGTGGATTTGGATAAATGTATAGTGACATGCATCTACTGTTACAGTACCAGAGTTTCATTGCCCTAAAAATCCTCTGTGTTTCACCTACTCAACCCTCCCTACCCCTGAACCCCTAACTACTGATATTTTTTACTTTCTCCATAGTTTTGTCCCAATAGCATATTTATAAAAGAAAAAACTCAACAAATATCACAAAGCCAGAAAAATAATTCATGCAAACTTCTGGCTCTGGATATTCCAAATCTTGGGTCTTGCCTGCTTGGTACACACTTCCAATGCTGGGAGCCCTAAAACGTGTGCCCACTGAGGTAAGACCTCTGGTCTTGCACCTTCATTTAATGGTGCTGTTGGTCCCTGGGGTGTGCCTGGAAGCCATTTCCACACCTGGAGAGCTAGCAATGATTAACTACACAGAAGTGACTAAAGTACGTATATACATGGTAAGTATGACGGAGGGAAAGTCAGAGTGGAAAAAAACAATAGTCTTAACCAATTTGTGACTAAAATATCTCACTTTCACAAATTTCACAAAACGCATGGCTGGATTAAGGCTCTTTGGTTAGAACAAGGGATTCTGAAGCTTAACCTTATACAGACCAAGGCCAAATCTCAATACGAGTAAAGTTAATGTTACCACAGTAACATAGCTAATAAATATTTAGAGAATGACACTATGGTGTCTGGCTATTTCCAGTGTTCCAAGTGTCTTGGGTACATTTTTTCCAAGAAGCATAGTCCTGTAAGAGTGATTCTGATTTTTACATGTGTTTCACAGAAGCCAGGTTTCTGAAGTGTAAGCCCAACAAATAATCAAATGCTCTTCATTTGTGGTTTATGCGATCTAGCTTTATCCCAAACTCTCACACGATGTTAGATTTAATCTGCCAATGTTCAAATTAGGCCTAATTTGCACTGCCCCAACCCCACCCTGTGTCCCATCCCAAGGATGTTAACATGGTAGCGAATGCTGGCTAAATGAGAATAATAGAGGGAAAGCATCTTGGGGAAGTAATTCGATCTGCTGCAATATGAACACAAGGTTCAAAGTCAGTGGAACAGAACAAGAGGAAATGCAACACAATGGGTGCAGGCTGGTTTAAGGGTTTCTTGACAAGGAGGACTGCTACAACAGGACTGAGCTCCCGAGTAAGACAAGGGAGTGCTTTGTGAACTTATGACCTTCTCATCTGTTAGGCTGGTTTGGACCTGGTTTGGAAGAGACCAGAGAACCAGTTAGATGACCACTCTCAGCATCAGAATTCGAAGTTTATCTTGTTAGGGCGAGTTCAGGCTTGGATTTTGGGTAAACAATGCCCTCTGCTGCTAAACAGCTCTCATTACAGCTCTCTGGGTGACCGCTTTCCCAAGGAGGCTCTGTCTACAAAGACCCCCAAAGAGGAGTGGAACAAGATGGAAATGGTGTTTGATCCATAGGACACCAGGAGCCTTCAACCAAAACAAAAGTTTCTGTCTCATATTTAGATTCAAGCATCCAGTTGAGGTTGGACTACAGGGCCTTTGGAATTCTATCAGCACCAAGATACAAGAATATACACATTTGTTTGACTAATTAAAAAACAAAACAAAACAAGCAAAGACTTTTCCTACCTCTTTAGATCCGATAGATTGGCTGGCACTTATATCTCACAGATCACGTCTTTGCAAGCAGAACAGAATGCTTTGGAGATTCAGAGCTTCTTCTAAGAATCAAGAGTTAAGCATTTCTCTCCTCTCTGTTCCCCTGTCCTATCACCGCCACTGGGACCTCCAATTTTACTTAATTTAAGAGTGGTTAAAACTGCTGACTCCCATGCTTTATGTAACTTGAAATATCTCTCCAGGAAACCTGCATTTTCTTTTTTTTTTTTTTTTTTAGATTTTATTTATTTATTCATAGAGATGCAGAGAGAGAGAGAGAGAGACAGGCAGAGCCACAGGCAGAGGGAGAAGCAGGCTCCATGCAGAGAGCCTGACGTGGGACTCAATCCAGGGTCTCCAGGATCATGCCCTGGGCTGCAGGCAGCACTAAACCTTAGTGCCACCAGGGCTGCCCAGACCTGCATTTTCTTCTCTTTTTTCTCCTCCCCCTCCTCCTCCTTCTCTCTCTGTCTTTTAAAGACATTTGGAGACTATGATGTATATAGTGATTTAAAATAACCCAGGCTCAATCATTTGAGATAGTCTTGTGTCCACATTCTCTTGGTGCCTTGGGTTTCTGGTTTGAGTGACTGTCATCCCTCCTTACCTGGACCTTTGAGGGGAATGCTTACTCTCTGCTGCCTCTCAACTTGGGCTGGGGGAGCAGGGCATCCTCTTCTGTCACTGCCATTAACTAGCCACTTGACCTCAAGCACTTGACTTTCTTGACCTCACTTTTTTTGCCACAAAATGAAGAATGAATTGAACTAAATCATATCTATACTATCTGCTAGGTCCCTCTGGGACCCAATAATCCCACTTCTTTGTCCCTCAAGCTTCTGCCAGGATCCTTCTGGGTTGACCACTTGCACTCTACTGGTGAAGTAGGGACAGGGTCCCTGCGGGTAGACCTGAGATAGGTAACCTGAGATACTTACTAGTCTCTCTGCAATTTGCATACACACTTAACCTTTATGGATTATTTGACAAAGCTGTTTCCTAGCTTCATTGGTTACAACAGGCAAAATGCCTAAAATCATCTGTTGATGAGATTATATCTGTTTACAGATATAGTAAGGGATCCAGGGTCATTCTCCATCTAGAATTGCATCCCAAGGAACTGCAACCTCATAAAGGTCCTTGAAAGGTCAAATTAGCAGGTTTACCTCACCAGGTAAGGTGGTGAGGAGGCCTGTGCCCTGTGGGAGCACCCAGCCAAACTCTAAACACCTGATTCTCTGATGCGCCAAGTCTCTGTTCTGAAAGAGGCATCTCTCCATGGAGCTCTAGACTCTTCCAACTGTGGTCCATCTGATTTCTTCTCTAAGCTCCTTGGTAGGTGAAATGGGAGAGGAGGACCTGATAAAATCGAAGATGAATCCGTGATATTTAACCACACCCAGGCACTGGTTTAAAAATCTCCAGGCGCATGGGAACCACTCAGAAGATAATAAATAATAGTGACAGACAGAAACAAGGACCGAATGCCTCTCTTTTGATCTTCTATTTCCTCCATAGGGGTCTTGGCGCCTGGGTTCAACGCTGACTTGAGCGTTTTGTTCTACTGTTTGTGCCTTGGTATGAAAACACAAACGCCAACTTCCTTCTAAGTACAAGGCAATCTGAGGAGAACCAGGAGAAACTCTGCAGGAACGAGATCCTGCTTGTGTCCCCCACACCCCAACTTTAGTAAGTCTATATCTGGGGAATCTTCATACCCTAATTTATGCTGAGGTTCAGGTGGAAAGTGAAAAGGCAGTCTTAATATCCTGTGCACGCATACACACACACACACACACACACACACACACACACACACACCACTCTGACTGTAAATACAGGATTCAGCCTATAAAAGAAACAATAAGAGCTAGATTCAATGAGGTTTCCCCGGCAAATGGAGTGTTTAGGCTTTTGCTGGGATTCTATTGTGTAGACTGGAGTTTCTTAACACAGTAAGACAGCAAGCAGCTTCCTGTTATGGAAACAGCCAAACCCTAACATTCAGAAAGTCAATCTATACAGCAACTGGATAAACAACCAAGATAATGATCAGCCATAATGGGCACAATAGCCAAAATGGGATTGCTTGGAGAAAAGGGGCTGGCGTAGACCCAAGCGATGCAGATGAATACAAGCCATCTCCTGCTTAACAATCCCCATTCATTGTGCCCTGGGCTTGTGCACACCACCCTGTACACGGCGGTCGGGAGTGTGCAGGTACAGATCTCAGTGCTATTTATAGGTGGCTTGCTGGGAGCCGTGTGTCTGGTTCCCTAGCTGACCTTCCGGAGATCTGGGGCACTGTGCTAGGACAGGTGTCCTGTCTTTGTCAGCACTGGGATTGGTGTCACACTCCAGGTCTTGCAACTCATAAAGGTGATTGATCTCATCCAAGCCAGTCCTGGCATCTGGGTCTTAGTTTCTCCATCTGTAAAAGGCTCTCCTAATAATGGATTCTGACTGCTTTGTTTCCTCTGAGAGCAGCACATATGACAGTGCCTTTGGTTACAGAAGAAGGGGCAGCAGAAATGGCACTACTTTATAAAGTATTTGAGTGCTGGGCCTGGCCCTTTAGCAGAACTGTGTGCAGGGAGGCCTAACTTCTGCCCTCCAACTTGTTCTATCACTGAGGGGATCCGGACCTTCTATCAACCCTTACTTAACACATGTTCATGTTAACCTGCCCTGCGCATCATACAACTGGCACAGACAATGATCCAGTCTCTTGAACTAGGTGGACTGGGTGATCACGACCCTATGTGTTCTGATGCAGGGTCTTGGAAGGTCTTGATGGAACCCAAATCTTTCACTTACCACTCAACTTTTGTCTGAAAGGAAGTGCCCACAATTTGACTCATCTCTTTGGGATAAACTAAAAGTTGAGGTGCATTTTACATGGGGACATTGTGTCAAGAAAGCCCGTGTCAGTGGGGACATTGCCTGGAAAGGAGATCTAGGCCATTGGAATATCCCATGGCCTTCTCTGTGCCTAATTCCCTTTTCTGGGACAAAAGAGCAGGTCAGATAGGCCTGGGAGGTGTGGTATGAAGCACTGTCAGGGCCCAGGTGGGTCATTCTAGTGTCAGGTGGGACAAAGAAGCCTAACCTACAATGATGAGGACTCTTAGAATTTTTCAGTGGGACAGAGGGGAGGACAAAAACTGATCAGTAAATCCTGAGATCTAAGAGCAAAGGCATTGCAATGCATTTACAGTTTATGAAGGGCAGGAATTTACTTTTCAGAGGTGGCAAGGATCTTAGAGATCATTCCAAAGAGAGGCCATAACTCACCCAGGTTGCGGAACAAGCGAAATCAAGGATGAGAAACTTGGCTTCCCAAGTTCATCCTTCCTACCACACCTCACCGCCTCATCTCACAGAGACTGCCATGGCAGCAGATGACCTATGAACCATACGGTTTTTCAAGCCCCCTGGGGGAAGCCTGACCACGGGCCTTGCTTGGGAGTCTCTGCATCAGGAATTTCCCATTCCCCTGGCATTGTCTGCCTCTAATAGGGAAGGAGGGAAGCCAGGCTCCCTGGGTACTCTTTCCCATCCCTGCCTAAGAGAAAGGCCTGTTGGGGGCCAGGAGAAGCCCCTGATCTGCTGCATCATTCCTGGCAATTCTACCTTCCCTACTCTCAGGGAGGGTGGGGAGACAATAGCCAAAGCCAACAGATGACCTCTTTGAGCAAGAGAGTCTTCAGGCCAAGTAAATCAATTCTAAAACTCAATAAGCAAAACATTTCCCTCTTCTGCAGCACTTCATGGTATATATAATTCTTTTTTAAAAAATTTATTTATTCATAAGAGACACAGAGAGAGAAGCAAAGACACAGACAGAGGGAGAAGCAGTTTCCCTGTGAGGAGCCCAATGTGAGACTTGATTTCAGGACCCTGGGACCATGCCTTGAGCTGAAGGCAGACGCTCAACCACTGAGCCACTCAGGCATCCCACTTTATGATATATAAAGCATGTTCACATTTATATCCCATTCAACTGTGACAGCTTCCCTATGTATATATTATCCCATCATCCCATTTTACAAATAAGAAAAATAAATGACCACAAGGCTAAATAACTTCCTTACAACCATATACCCAGTGGTGAGTTCTATGCTCAGGATCCCATCAGGCCCTTTGATTTCAAGACTCCAAGCCCAATGATTATTTCACTAAATCCCCCTGGCTCTGAACCCACAAAGGTTCTGCCTAAACATACACACATAGCATTCACAATGATACAGGGATGAGTGTTTATTTGTTTGCCTGTGTTCATTATAACTGGTAACTTTCCAACTATATTAGATACCATTGCTCAACTGCTATGGATTCAGACTGAAATCTGTAGTCCTATTAATATAAAATCTTTAAGAGTAAAGTAAAAGTCTGTGCTGTCTCTATTCCCAAACAAGATGAATTTGGCATGGTCCACTGTGGTCCACATTTCTCCATGGTGGAGAAGCCAGCTGTCTTCAATTATATAGAATAATAAAGATGTGGCCTGAGAAAGGGTCCAGAGGAAAAAGAAGCCCCTCTGGCCATACCTCCCTCTCACCCAAGTAGGTTATTTGCTGGACCCTGACTTTTAACCTCTTGTTGAGCACAGTCAGCTTTGTGACTCAGAAGACAGAGCAAGTAGCTTCTGCCATAGAACTGGGTGCAATGGTCCTATTTCCTTACAGGGCTGGGACTGGGCCTGGACCCCACACCTGTATTCTCCTCCTTGCTCTTGCTGATCACAGGTCTCAGATTCCAGTTTTCCAATCTGTGTTCTCTTCTATGGTGTTCGTATCAGGCATTTAAATCCAGTGCCTCCTACAGCAGTCACCTGAGTGTGTTCATGTACTTCTCATAATAGCCCTAAGAGGGCAATATTATTATTACATAGATCAGCAAGTTAAAACTCATAAAGGCTTCATTTGCGTGCTGATTCCATAGCTAAGCAGTGGCCAGAACAGAAGATGAACTATGGATTGTTAGACTCTAGGTTTTGTGCTTTTTCTAGCATACTATGTGCCCTCATCACATGGTCTTCAGTTCATCCTGATCTTGATCCAAGGAAGCCCCTAGGCCTTTTGGATTAGTCAGACCTTTGACCTGGCCTTCTTCTGCTTTCATAGCCTTTGGTACCCACCTCTCAGAATGACCAGTTTGCATATTTCCACCTAGACTAAAGACACCCCACTTGTTCACTCCTTGAAACTATTGTTTTGCACATTCTCAAGGGCACAACTTTCAGTGACTTAATCTGCCTTTCTCTGCTTTTCTTGGCATCAGTCATGTGCTAAGAGTAATGAAAACAAAAATCTCAGTCAGCCAAGCTCATGTCCAAGCTACACACACCTGTGGAGAGACATGAAAGGACATGAGACAACCCTGGGGTCCTTACTCACTCTGCCAAGAATGGATTCCCCATTGCAGGTGCTATAAGTGGGATCTCCATCTTCCCAGAAACCAGTATCAAGAGCTCACTTCTAACAGAAGCCAAGAAATGCAGTGCAGATGACCTCATTGTTAGAAAAGCTTCCACGGTCCCTTTTTGCCTACAGAAAAGACTCCTGCCTGCCTGGTAGTCAAGGCCTTCATGATTTGGCTCCCCTGTGCCCTGTGACCAGCAGAGCTGTTGTCTGCCTCACTCATTTGCATCTGCTTCCTCCTGGACTCTCCTCTCCACTTCTCCAAATCTTACCTGTCCTTCCAGGCCTGATTCAAATGATGGCTTCTTTGCAAAGCCTTTCCTAATGACCCTATTTTGCAAGTAAGGAAATAGGGGATCAGTGGAATTAAATAACCGTTCAAGTTTACACAGCCAGCAAATGGTGAAATACGGATTTCAAGCCACGTCTGTTGGACTCCAAAATCAAGGATCTTTCCATTGAACCCTTCCTCCCTGGGAGGAACACATGGGATGACATACATAGTGCCCTGCCAAGGATGAGATATCAAAGCTTTATAGGTTCTGCTGGAAGGCAAGAAGCACAGCATGAGAATACAGCCAGCCTATGTTGGATATTCAAGCAGTCCCCTTGATAGAGACCACAATATTGATGACACTAGCTGCCATTTATTGAGATGCAACTTTGTATGGTGCACTCTGCTAACTTTAAATATGGTACCCCATTTACTCCTCACACCCCATAAGTTAGATATTATTATTCCAGTTCACAAGAAAACTCTATTTAGAAACCTCACCTAAGCGAGGCATTTTCTCCACTAGTTTTTCAAAGCAATTATGTGAGAGATCTGGATGATTACTTCTATGTTACAGTGGTGTAACTGGGGCTCAGAGAATTCCCAGCCATTGGCCACTGCGCATAGCAGAGCCAAGTGAAAGATATAATAAATGTTCCACTAGGGAACTGGGGTCACTCGGCCCTCACCGATGGAGGATGAGATGGAGACCCTCCAGGAAGGAGCCCTTCACTGACCAGATGCATATCAGTAACTACGGCCTTTGTATAACTGGAATGGGGTTCCCACTACTTAATGGAGTAGAGGAAAGAAGTGAAAGTGAGGATGGGTACAGTGCCCATTCAGAGAAGAAAGTTTTAGAGGACTATCTCATGAGGAATAGCAGGTAGAGATGTGTCTATGTGGACCCAGGGACCCAGGCTCTGGTGCTTGGGGGTACAGAGTAGACTGGATGAGGCTGGTGAAGAAGGGGAAATTCCCCCAGCTGGGAACTTTCACCAAGTTTTGCTCTCAGGCTTAGCATGTAAAAGTCAGGGCTTGACTGGACACCAGCAACCAACCTCCAGCCTCTACTTCCTGGAAAGCAAAGACAGAGACTCCTGGAGAAAGGGAGTCTTCTCTCTGTACCTTCCTTAGAGTAAGTGCCTCGGGCCTGAAAGAAAGTGGGAACTTTGTTGTCAAGGGAAATAGGCTCAGTCTGGGGCCAGCTGAGGACCCCCCTGCATAACGAACCTATCAGACAGGAGGGGCATCTATAAAGAGAGCAGACAATTTGATTCAATTCCACACACACACACACACACACAATCCCACACTGAGCCTGCTTTGGAAACCATGGTGGTTGAGGAACAAAAGAGACCCATAACCTGCCCTACGGTGCTAACCACAGTGAGCCAACCACAGCTGGGATCATTTGAATAAAATCTACTGAGTACATAAGTGTAGTAACCACAAAAGATATTTACTGAAATAGACTCCTAAATAGGGAGGAAAACAGTATAGGTTTATATTAAGCCCTAAGGATAGTGCAATCTCCTTGACTCTTTTGGGCTCAAAAGATCCGAGAAATCCTCCAGGCATCTGACTTGGTCTTGTCACTGTTTTCAAGGACAATAAAACAAGTCACATGATGCATGAAATGGTTAGCCAACTAGAAATCTCAAGACCAGGATAGGTTCTTGCCTCTGTTACTAGCTGCATGTCATGGGCAAGTAACTTAACCTCTTTGGGCCTCCATTTCCATTAACTATAACTTGGGGACTAATGCTAATGATAACAAGTGTTTATTTCTTTGTTCACCAACTCACTTATTGAGTACCAACTGGTACCCTTCTGGGCTCTGGAAACAGCAGCAGATATGACAAAAAAAGGCCTGCACTCATGGAGTTTTCTGTCTGATGAGAAGAAGTAGAAAGTGAAACAGTGAAAAAATAATAAACAAGATCCTTTCAGGTCGTGATAACTTGATAACTGTTATAGAGAATATGAACAAGGTAGAAAGAAAGAGAAAGAGAAAGAGAGAGGGATGGAGGAATCTCTCTCTCTTGACCTTGTCCTCTACCTTACACTCTTTCATAGCTGTACCATTGGAATGAGTTATTTGTCTCCTTATAACCCCCCACAACCAATTCATGTGTTGACATCCTAACATCCAATGGGATGGTATTAGAGGTGGAATCTTTGGGAGGTGATGAGGTCATGAAGGTGAAGTTCACACAATGGGATTAGTGCCCTTATAAGAAGAAACACAAGAGAGCTAGCTTCCTCTCTCTGCTCTCCAGCATGTGAGCACATTGAGAACAAGTCTGTCTGCAAACCAGGAAACAATCTCTCATCAGACATGGGATCTGTTGGCACCTTGATCTTGGACTTCCCAGCCTCCAGAACTGTGAGAAATACACTTTATTGTTTAAGCCACCGGATCTATGGTAATTTGTTATAGCAACCCGAACTGACCAAGACATTGCATTTCTTCTGTCTACTGCCCCCTGACACAAAGGCATAAAAACGGTGGTCTTGCTGGTGGTTATATTCTTGTCTTCCTTCCAAGAGGATTCCATGACTGAATTTTCAGCCCTGGGGATGTTTCTGTGTTGCTGGTTCAGCCACCTCCCTGCC
Source organism: Vulpes lagopus (assembly GCF_018345385.1). Lineage (NCBI taxonomy): Eukaryota > Metazoa > Chordata > Mammalia > Carnivora > Canidae > Vulpes > Vulpes lagopus. The sequence continues at coordinate 24,117,610 of NC_054831.1, read as the reverse complement.
CTGGCAGCAATTGTGAGCCAAGTCAGAGACCAGGTACAAAACTTCAACAAGGTGCATGAACCCATGGTGATCCTAACCCTTCAGTTCTTCCTGTCTCCTATCCTGCATCCTTCAAAGAAGCATCAGGATCAGAAAACATGAGGATCAGAAAGAAATCCGTGACCAACATTGCTGGCCCAGAAGTAGAGTGCTAAGTTCTAGGCCAAGGGGAGCCTGGAGGGGTGGAGGGTGGGGCTGTCTTGGTTTCTAAGTGTGGAGCCTTCTGGAAAGTGAGAATCTGAGCTCAGTTTAGAAATTGCAAAACTGCAAGTGATGTGATTTGTCAGTAGAAAGGTTGAAAATGGGGGTGTGTTGAGGTATGAGGGATAGCTGGGGCCAATGGGACATGGGGGTGGGGATAGCAAGCCCGTGGCTGCTGTAGTTACTATTTCACACCTGAGTCTTGACCTGAAGGGTGGCTGAGATTTAGATGGTTAGAGCAGGTGGTAGGGAAAAACCTTCTCCACTCAGAAAAGCACTTGCTTCCCGCTCTCAATTTTCTCTTCTTCTAGGTAAAGGGATAGTATTCTAGCAGCCTCCACTGTGTGGACTTCTGGAAGATGCTAGTGGCCCCAAAAGGCATGGGAACCATTGTAGAATCACTTAACAATAAAATGGAGAAATACAAAAGAGCATCTAATTTAATTCCCTTATTTGACAAATGAGGACAATGAGGGTCAGAAGGGAAGGTACTCACCTAAGGTCACACAGCCAGAAAGTGAATGTCTTGTAATATGATGCAGATTTTTGGTTTCCAGTGTGGTGTTTTTTTTTTTTTTTACTACCCACACAACATCTCATCTGTTTTGTACCTGGTGGTTCTGTGCCCAGCACATGTATATAGACTAAAGGATGGAGAAAGTGATTAATACCAAAATGATTATCACCATTTTTGAGGGTCCACCTGAAGCTCTGGGCCCTTTCAATTTCTGAGGAGTTGATAGAGGACCAGGGTTCTACAGGGTTATAAGAAAAAAACTAAAGTCACCTGGTTCCTAAGGTGTTTCAGAGCCCAGTAGATTTTCCCAGTTTGGACAAAAGTATTCACTCCACTCAGCATCTTCTGGGTGATGGCATTGTGGTGGGCAGTGCTTTTCAGACGTGGCTTTCTTGGCTGAGAAAACAAAAGGTTGTCTCTACCACTTACTAGTTATGAAATTTCTGACAACCTGTGTATGTCTATGAACCTCAGTGCTCTTACTTGTATGTTAATAAACATCTCTCTTACATCATTTAGTTATTAGACCCAAAAATTCAATATAGGATACGAAAGGGACATAGCTCAGTATTTACTCTGAAGCTGTTTATGAATCATCAACATCACTACTATCACCATCATCATCATTGCCTGGGGAACCGACGATGTATATTATCTTGGATGTCATGATGCATACTTTACTAATTATCAAAGGCCTTAGGCAACTGATATCAACCAAACACCTGGACTGTCCATAGTCAGAACTTGCTCTCCAAACAACAGCAACCAGAGGGCTTCTCTCCCCCTAGTAGGTTCGTAGTATATGTTTATTGCTTGGCTCACCTACCTGCCCTGAAGATGGAACAAAGAGAGGCTAGAAATGGTAGGATATGGGGTTCCCAGTTGAAGGTTCTTCCATCTGTGATAGTGATGTTGCCAGAGAGGAACAATCCCAGCTAACATGTTTCAGTGACCATGCAGTTGGCTATCCATGGATTTCAGGCAGTGTCTTCCAGGATTGGGAGGAGTTGGGCCTTCCTACCTGTGATCGGGTCATGGCTATGGCTGATCCACGAGCTCTTGTCCATCCAGCTGGTGTGTATTGTAAACCATCTACTATGTAAAGAATTAAGCCATTTATGATATATTCTCTACCCAAAGAGAATAAATTCCCCTATCCACTTCAGAATGACAGAGTCCCCACCCCACCATTGCAGCATATCTCTTAATCTGTCCAATTAAAATGGTTAAAGGGCAAAATAACCCATCCCAGTGGCTACCTCAGCATTTGGGTACAGGAAGCCTACCTTGGCAGGGTCCCTCACCTGGCAGGGGGCTGGTGTGTGTTCTGTGGCCTGCATCATATTGAAATACATGACAGGGCAGTTGACTCCTGCCCACCCCGCTTAGTCCCTCTTCTTGCACCAGGCTAGTTTCACTCATCTGTGCCCCTTTCTGGTTTCTGTGGGCATTTGACACTAGAGACTCCTTTTCCCTTTCCGTTAGAAGCACTTCTGTCTTACAGTCTGATGTCGGATCATAGAAGGTAGTGCTAGATGAGCAGCATGTTCCAACCTCCTTGTTTGGGGGCTAAGGAACAGGCTCGGTGGAGGAGTGACATGCTCAAGTCACAGGGCAAGTTAGTGGTAGATTCTATGACAGGCCTCCAGGCACCTGCGTCTAGCTGTTCCAACATGTACCTGTGTTGATATATCGTAGCCCCTCCTTACAGATGGGTGTCCTTCTCCAGCATCTAACCCTAAACCTCCTCATTGCTGGGTCCCTCTTAGCTCCTGGCCTAAGTACCTCACTATGTGTCTGTCACCCATAGCTCATGACCACCTGTCTCCTTATGCATCTGGGTTCCCTCTCATGAGCTTCTCTTACTGAAACTGGGCTGGAGGCTGTAATCTGGTGCTCCCTTCCTCTCTCTCATCCCTTGCCCTCATCTTTACTCTAGAATAAATCCCATAGAATTGATGCCCCAAGGATGAGAACATGCCCATCATGGAATCCCAGAAGTCCAGGCCTGGGTAGCCTCTAGTGGATGGGGTAAGGTCAGGGGCATGGAGCAAGGGGTTGGGGTTGGGGCTGGGGAAGATTTGGCACCCGTGGCCATCCCCAAGCCTGAATGAATAGAAGCCCCGGCGGAAACACCTGGTGGTAACGGAAATCCAGGACAACTTTTATTATCCCTGTTCACAGGTCCATTCAGACTACATTGGGGGCTTCCTATTTCCTCTGCTGGCACTTCACACTCATTCATAACAAGAAAAGCCATTGTGCTCCTGAGTTATGGGCTGAGGATCCCCACGGGGCGGGCATTAAACACACTGGCCCAGAGGCTTATTTTTAAAATTGTATTCCCTGCTGATTTGCAGGTTCTTATTTTTTCCTCCTCCCACAAAGAAAACTTGAGAGGGGAGTTTTCTCTCAACTTCAAGGGTGAAAAATAACAGTGAAATCTGTTTCTGACTCCCTTCAGCATTGATCATGTGGGGACCCCACTCACTAGAAAGGAAGGTCTCCTTAGCTCCAGTTCTCAGTTCTAATCCCAGCTGTGCTCTGATTGGTGATGAGTAAGGGATTGATTTTACCAAATGGTTTGGATCCCAACTGTTCAGTGAGAAAGTGGGCCAGGTATCTAGGATTCTTTTTGAACCAGGTGCTGTGAATACAAATACCGTGTGCTGAAGACTCGAATCTTCCTCTTGGATGTGACCTGTGGAGAGGATTCTCTGTTTAGAGTAAGCAAGACCAGCCCCTAAGTAGTTGTTCCTCCTCATGCAAAAGGCAAACAGAATTTCAGACATCAAAGGTTCCAAAGCCCTTGGCCAGCACCACATGATGACAGAAGACTGTAAGAGGGTGAGGGTGGCCATAAGCTCAGGTTCTCACTTCAATAGTCACCAACAGAGTGGTGGCCTCACTCTGTCAGGGTATTGGCTCCAGGCCTGGTGCCTGGAGCTGCAGAGATTTCTGCCCATGTCTCTAGATTCTTCTCTCTGAAAGATAAATCCGACAGCCTGGGATCATCCACCTGGCCATCGCTCTGTGTATTGCCAAAAAAACCTCATGATTATTCCCCAAAAGTTGATCAGGTAGGCACCTTGTAAATCTCATATGTATAAAATCCTAAAAGAACATATATCTCTTTGTTTGCTTGCTTTTTATATTACCTATTTTTTTTTATATTACCTATTAAAGGAACAATTATTCTGACATTTGTTAAGATGGTAAGGAAGACTTTATTCAGGACTACTGGGATAAGTGTTAAGATTACTGATGGGGCAGAGAGATGCAGTTAACTCTAAATATGACCAGAAGAAGTGGGGATTTATAGACAAGGAGCAGTCTATGGGGTCAGTGGATGAAAATTACTAAAAGGAGATATTAGGGTTAGGGGATTATTGCTAAAACAACCTAAAAGGACTCTTACAGAAGGCAGGTCAGGTGATCTGATTTTACCTGAGGCAGGGTGAGGGGGATGAAGGAATTGATCAGATATTGAGGGTCATCAGATACCAAGTGTGAAGGATTATTTCTAAACTGTCTTAGCAGGAATCTTACCAAAACTAGACTCTGAAAGAATGAACATAGAAGCCCAAGGATAAGGTCTACTTGAAAAAAAAAGGTGCAGAGGAGCCTATCTAAAGTTTGGTTAGGGAGAGATTCTTTATCATATCCTGCCCTGAACATCAGACATGGGTTTGTCTTCTCCTGCCTTGGGTGGGAGTTGAGTTTAGACCCTGACTCAGTTGCCTTTTGATCCTGAGTCCAGGATTTGAGAAGTACTATGGGAATGACATAGGTAGGGCTGCTAGGTTCCCTCCCTCTAGTCAAGGCAGTGTGGGGGAACTTGCCTTTTGCTGCTGTCCTTCATCATTTCCCTCTCACCTACTCAGTTGTTCATGGCTGGGTGGGGAGCCACAGGGACTATTAACTCCAGGGAAATCAGAAGGCTATGTGCCAGGGCCTTGCTGCTTATCCACATAGGGGCTCCATAAGCAGTGAATGAATGCGTCTTGAAGGTGTGAGGGCCCCATGTACAGAGATAGAGATGAGAGGGAAGAAGAGTGGTGGACCATTCATGACCTCTGAGCTGCTGTTTGGCTCACCTCTGGGGAGGTGAAGTTCTGTGAGACTGAGAGACCCTTGGCCCATCGTGGGTTCTGAGAAGGGTCCAGGTTACCCCGTCTTGCCCTCTTAGTTCTGATATGGGATTTTGCTAGTTTGGGAGTCATTGGAAGTGAAAAATGGGAAAGAATATGCTGGTCACTCACTTATCAGCCTTTGGAGGATTAGTTAGGAAGCAGCCTTGAGATGGGACAGCTGAGCAGAGATTTCTAGAGATAGGCAAAGGGACAGTGGACGCTACATTCTTTAGTCAATTCCAGCTGTGCTCTCTGTGACCTTGAGCTAGCCCCATGCCATCTTTGATGGGGAAAGGAGGAGAGGAGGAACTGCCATACCTACTATAAGCTGTGCTTCATGATTTGCATGCTTTAACTTACCAACCACCCCAAAAGTTCTCCAGTGAGCATTAATATCTCTATTTTTTGTATCTCAGGAAACAGGGGTTCAGAGAGATCAATTTCGTCCTAAGACATACATTGCTAAGTTGCTGAGCAGGATCCCAGTCCAAGTCTCCCTGGCTTCCAAGCCCCAGGCCAGCATTTCCCTTGCCCAGCTGCAAAACGGGGATGATTTTGCAGTCTACTGTCAGTACCATTGTGAGAGTCCCATGAAGGAATTCACAGGAACGTGTCTTTGAGTTCTAGAGCAGTGTGATGTGTGTAAGGGCTTCTCAGGGTGCCTCCCATAGAGCCTGGGTAGAATGCACCCCTTCTTTTAAATCCTGATGGTCTCTTCTTAAAGAAAATGAGACCAATAAGGAGCCAGAGTAAGCCTCTGACGGAGTGGGATGTGGGGAGAAGTGGGTGTCCCCGCCTGCTCCTGGGTAAAACTAGATGCTTCCTGTGCCATGACCACCCAATGGCAAAGAATTCTATGGCCTGAATTACAGCCTCCCTGCTCTGACAGGTCCCAAATCCCTTCTTCACCTCATCTGAGACACTTGGCCACTCATAGTGCATGAAGGCACACACACACACACACACACACACACACACACACGTGCATGCAAACATGAGCATCCATGCACACAGAAACATGCATTCATATAGAAACATGCATTCAGGCACAAACATGCATGCAGGCACACATATGCACACACATGACAAGGAATTCCGGGGGTAGATTATGGCTCCCCATCAGCATCCTGGCATTCATGGGAAGTCTTGCTTACCCTACCCTTTGTGTGGCCTCTGTGGGTCAGAATTAGTAGCCTTTCTGGCTATCATTAATCCCTAAATGTCCCAACCCTTTATGTCCCTCCCTGCCAGCAGCAAGACCACTTCTCTCAATGTACTATCCATCTCCCAAAAGTGGCTCCTGACCTCCATTCAGCCTGTTTCTGTCATTGGCATGAATATCATTATCCTTGCATGCAGGCCTTACTGACTTACATGAGTTTTAAGAGCCCTTAACTAAGAATCCATGGGTGGCCATGTTGGGCTTTAGGCCTCCCAAGATGCCAAGGGGTTTTGTACTGAAGAGACTGCTGAGGTGGCAGGACATGCTTCTCTGAGGATTCCAGGGCTTTCTAGTTGTTAGCCCTCAATTCAATTCATTCTTCAACTTCAGATCCCTCTGTCCTTCCTTTCTATTTATTGCTCTATTTCTCTTGCCATTGACTCTTCATAGAATCAATGAGATCCTGGAGATACTCTTAGAGAAAGGGTACTCCATATCCACCATTATGGGCTGAACTGTGCTTCCCCAAAATTCATATATTGAAGTTCTAAGCTCCAGTATCTCAGAATGTGATAGTATTTGGAGATAGGGCATTTCAAAGGATGATTAAGTTAAAATGAGGTCATATGGGGAGGGCCCTAATCCAATATGACTAGTGCCCTTAAAAAAAGAGGAGTTTAGGACACAGACATAGACCCAGTCAGAGGAAAGGCCTCTGTGAGGACTTTGTGAGGACCCAGGGTGAACATAGCCATCTATAAGCCAAGGAGAGAGGCTCTGCAGAATGCAACCCTGCTGACACTTTGATGCTAGACTTCTAGCCTCAGAACTATGAGAAAATAAATGTCTGTTGCTTAAGACCCCCACCCACCCTCACCTCCTAGTGCATGTTGGCATGGCAGCCCAAGCAGATCAGTATGCCGTCTGAATGCATGGACGACTCAGAACACACAGCCCATCAGGTGAGGAAGAAAGGCTGTTGAGGTGTGTGCTTAGCACAGTGCAGGTTGCTGTGGGGAGTCCGGGAAGATGCTGTTGACCTGTGGGTTCCATGAAGGTAGGGCCATCATTCTCCCTATATCCTGTCACAGCCCTCAAATGCATGAGTTGAACTGAGGCTCCGCCTTGTGAAAACTTTCTTTCCAACTACAGAGTAGAGACCTAAATATCAGAAACTTCTCAGAAACACCTGGGACATTTACCTTAGTGGGGGAAAATAAGGCATTTCAAAAAGAGGCTGTACTGTTGCAGAGTGCAGGGACAAGAACTTCTTAGAACCTTTCAGGCAGGAAGCCTCATGGAGGTGGGCATATGGGGGTTGTCAGGTGGGAGGTAGAACAAATTGGCTGAACGTCCAGGCAACCTGTGCATTTTCTGAGCTGGAACCAGGATGTCAGGAGAGAAGACATGAGGCATAAGGGACCAGCTTACGGAAGAATGGATCAAAATGTACAGGGTGTTAGGAAGAAAGAGCAAGCAGAGTAATTCCGAGGGTGAAGACAAAAAGTTATTGAAGCTATAGATCTCACTATGGAAGGAGCCTTAAGGTCCCTCAGGACTGCCTATCATCTGCAGGCTTGCGCCTTGCAGGGCCAGCCAGCCTCAATATAAACAGGTAAGAGGGAGAGAACACTGCTCCAGGAGTCCAGAGCCCTCAGTTGTGGTCCTGGCTTTGCTGTGGGCTCCCTGTTGGGCCTTGAGCTTGTCACAGGGTGAGCCTCTGCTTCATGGTCCCATAATGCCTGGTCTCAATGGTACCTGTCACCCTCTGGCTCCACCTTACCCTGGCTCTGCTTTTAGTGATGCGGTTCACTGCTTTCTCAGGGCTCACTTCCAACAATGGGGAGCATCCTTTATTAATAGGAAGTAGACTTCAAGTAGCTTGCACCCTAGTCCAAATTCTGCTCTTTCAGTTACTCAGAGTAAACCTCCCCCCAGCTCCATGACAGTCCCCAGTATGTCAAGGAACCCCCATTACGGTCCCCTGGCCAAACCCCTCCAGGCCAGAAGTCCCATGTCTACTTCACTACCCTACCCTTGACCCAACTTCCAGGACTTTCTTAGCTTGCAGTCCTCTTCTGGGTCATCAGTGTTCCTCCAAAAGTGTGTTTCCTCTCCTCATGTGTCCTGTGGTGGGTGACATGTCAGCCTCTTCTAGGGAAAGCCCCATATCCTAACAGCCCATTTCTACCTCCCAGGACTCGGGCACTCCAGTGTCTAAATCCACGATCCCAAATTGTTTCTGTCCCCAGCCCTTCCTGGGGTCATGTGTTTCTGTCTCCAACAATACTGGGGAGATGAGTGGGGGTCGGGGGCCTGGGTCCTACTTGGGAGGCCTGTGGTTGAGAAGACCCCCCTCTCCTGCTCTTCTAAGGGTTAACAGAGTCCTGAGCCAACAGGGCCAGGATAGGAAGGGGCTCCAGGAAAGGGGAAGGATATCTTGCCTTTTTATCCGGGTTACAATGCTGAAAGTGAGCCAGTTGGGGGAGGAGCTGGAGCCTGAAAACAACCGCCCCCAAATAAAATTATGAATGGGCTGCCTCTACAACAATACTGAAGGTGTGGGGAGGGGGGAGCATTGGGTCTGTTGACAAGCAGCAAGGTCAGGGCCCCCGCCAGCACCGTAAACAAGGACTCACAATGCCCTCCTTTCCTCCAGGAGCCAGCTCCTCTCCTGGCCCTGGTCCCCTGGGCCTCGACCTGCTCTGTCCCTCATCCTTGCAGGAGTCTGTCACTGAAAAGCCACCGTTACTTCCTCAGGGAAAGGCCCAGCCTTTTGTGAGCTCTTACTTCCTCCTCCTGTGGGAACCACTCTTGGGGCTGTGACATCTGCTTCAAGGCAGCTTTCTCAGGGGGCCCAAGGTGGGAAAAGAGGAGGGGTGCTGGCTGCAGGGCAGGGGGGCTGCAACCTGTCTGGGCTGGGATTGTCATCACGAGGCCTGAGGAGGGAGAACAATGAGGGGAGCCCCAGGGCCCCCCCTCGGGGTAGATGCTGGTGCAAGCTTCCTCTTCCCACAAGCCTGCTCTTTTGTGTGTGTGTTTATTGGGGGGTCAGGGGAATTCTTTTGTTTGCTTTTGTTTCCCTTTTTTTTTTTTGGTTTGGCCTTTGGTTAGCCCCAGGCTCAGACTAGGGAGTGTGGAGGGGCAGTGATGCCACCAGAGTTCTTCGGTGAACTCTCTGAAGGAGTGGACAGAGAGCTGGCATGGGAATGAAGGTAGCGATGGCTTTTGTGGGGGAGAGGTTGTGTGGGGTGAATTTTAGGGTTTCATGGGCCAGAAAAGTAAGATGCTGGGACATAGTCACCAGATGCTTTTATGACCTATAGACCCTTTGAGCTGTGTGTGTGAGGCATCTGGGTAGTGCAACTGAGACCCTTAGCAAAAGCCACACACAAGATAAGTGCTTGATGACTAGCTGAAGGCCATGTGGAGGGGTGCAGGGCCAAGAGCTCTATCTTCAGGGGTATCCTGGAGTCTGTGACTTAGTCACTCCTTAGTTCCATGCTTGGGTCCAAGGAAGCCCTGCCAACATTCTACTATATATGTCACCACCCGTGCTCCCTGTGGCTGGGACATACGTGGTAGACTGATCAAAGAACACCCAAGGGAGCCCAGAGAAGTCGCACCACTTGGGAGAGAGACTGTTTTGATTTTAGTTCTCTACAAGAGCTCAGGGTGCTGAGAGGCTTAGCTATCATGAGAGCTCCATTTTCTAGAAAAGCTTCCAGCCCCATGAAAAGAGTGGCAGGAGTCAGAAGAGCAGTTGCCCCCGGTTGCAAAGTTCAACCTGACTTTCCTACCAGCTGAATGTAGGCAAGTTTTCTACCATGCACTGAAGCTTATATAGATGCAGTGTGGACATTTCCATTCTCTTGAGCTCGTATCTGAGAGGACATGCATAAGTAATTAAGGTGAAAGGAGCAGTCCTTTTTGGTCCTTAGGGAACAATTTAGAAAGATTTCCCAGGAATTATCTCTGAAAAATTGGAATGGGAGACCTCGACTTCCTTAGCTGAAGTGCCCGTGGTTTCTGGGAATGCCTCAGCTTCCTTCCAGAGCTGTGAGTCTTAGCTCTAGCTGCACAGTAGAGTCACATGAGAGGAAAAGCCAAATATCAGATAGCCACTCTGGAAGAGAGTTTGGTAGTTGTTTCTTAAAGGATCAAACATGCAGCTATCAGGTGACTCAGCAATTGCACTCTGTGGGCTTTTATCCTAGAGAAATGAAAAGTTATATTCACATGAAAACCTGTACATGAATGTTCTAAGCAGCTCTACCCATCATAGCCCCAAAATGGAAACAACTCAGAGGTCCTTTGATGGGTGACTGGTTAAATTAAACCTGGTATGTCCACACCATGAGTTACTGGTCAATGACAAATACAGTGAGTTATCAACATAGGCAACAATTTGGGGGCATCTCAAGGGAATTATGCTGAGTAAAAGAAGCCAATTTCAAAAGCCAGTTTCAATAGACTGATTCCATTTGTATCATTCTCAAAATATCCAAATGTTAGAGATGGAAAACAGATTCGTGGTTGCTAGGGCAAGGAACAGGGATGGTGGGTGAGGCTGTAAAGGGATGGTATGTGAGAGCCTCATGGTGATGGAATGGCTCTGTATCTTGATTGTGGTGGTGGTGGTCACACAAATCTACACATGGGCTAAGACTGCATAGAACCACATGCACGTACCTATAAAACTAATGAAATCTGAAGAAGTTCTGTGGATTATACCAATGTCAATGTCTTGGACTGGATATGGTCCTGTGGTTACAATGACATTATCACTGAGAGAAACAAGGTGAAAGGTACACAGGACCTCCTGTACACTATTTTGCAACTTTCTGTGAATCTATCATTGTTTCAAACTAAGAAGTAAAAACTACAATCAGAAATGAGACATTCTGGGCTTCATCTCTACCAGAGTCAGGTGATTGTCAAGCAGACACATAAGAAAAGATCAAGACCTGACTAATCCAAGGAGACACTGGTAGTTTATTTCTTTAAAAAATTTTTTTAATTTAAATTCCATTAGCCCTCTCTTCCTAGGCGCTGCCTGCAGAGGTGGCAGCCACCGATTGCTGGGCATCATGGCTGCCCTCAGACCTCTGGTGAAGTCCAAGATCATTAAAAAGAGGACCAAGAGGTTCATCCGGCACCAGTCAGACCGATATGTCAAAATTAAGCGCAACTGGCAGAAATGCAGAGGCATTGACAATAGGGTACGCAGAAGATTCAAGGGCCAAATCTTGATGCCCAACATTGGTTATGGGAGCAACAAGAAAACAAAGCACATGCTGCCCAGTGGCTTCCGGAAGTTCCTAGTCCACAACGTCAAGGAGCTTGAAGTGCTGCTGATGTGCAACAAACCTTATTGTGCAGAGATTGCTCACAATGTATTCTCCAAGAACTGCAAAGCCATTGTGGAAAGAGCAGCCCAGCTGGCCATCACAGTCACCAATCCGAATGCCAGGCTGCGTAGCGAAGAAAATGAATAGACAGCTTATGTGCGTGTCATATTTGTGTTAATAAAACCATAAAACTACAAAAAAACTAAATTCTATTAGCCAACATATAGTATGTCATTAGTTTCAAATGTAGTGTTCAATAAGTTATCAGTTGCATATAACACCTAGTGCTCATCACACCACATAGACAGTTTATTTCTTACAGTGACAGTGAAAAGAAGAACAAAGGGTGCCATTTCCTAAAGAGCCCTGTCCACCATGCCAGAAGGACAACATGGAGACAAAAGGGGCCAGATGACCGCAGCAGGGGATGTGGGACAGTCTCCTACCAGCTCCTCCCAGGCTCCCATCCCTGGACTGCCATCCCATCACAAGCTGTCTTGCCAAGACTCAGACGAGCTGAGCCTCACATTTTGCCTGCATGGCCTGTGTGGACCTGTGCAAGGTTGCTAGGGTACCTTGGTTTTCAAAGCCCCTTTTCCACTGCTCTTTCAGAGTGGGCCTAGGCATCCAATAGTGTAAAAAGCCTCCCTGTATTCCATCAGTAAGCTGGGATTGGAAGCCCAGGTCAAGCTCTGTAAACAGAGGGCCAGAGGTTTGCATTCTGACTCCACCAGCGCCATGCCCTCAGGCAATTCAGTCTCTGATTGGACCTCCTCACCTATAAAAGTGGGGATGGCTAGCCCTTAAAAGGAAAGCCACTGGTTGTAAGGTTAGGGACTTGCTCCTTGGGACATTCCCGTACTTGCTATTATGAGCACAACCTCTTCCTTGCCAGAGAAGTTCTTAGGACAAGCAAAAGTCACCCTCAGTGAGCACAGGTGCCCGTGAGGCTTTCTCCCAGACAAAAGCAGGTTAATGACAAAGCATGAAGAGAAGGGGTGCTTTGGACAGAACAGGGCACCTGCTAACATATGCCACAGCTGTGTATCCACGCATAGACACTTCTAGAGCAATTCTTCTCTTAGACCAAGAGAGTCTTTGCATACATACACACAGACCTAAAGGAAGAATATCATTGTCTTCACCTAAACATGGAAACAAATTAAAATGACATCCCAGATCCCAGGTTATAAGCTTTCTCCTTCATTCAGTGAATTCATTTGTTCTTTCATTCATTCAACCCACAAACATTTTAAATGTGCCTCATAATTATTTGGTATTCTTTAATCAACTCTCAACTTTTCATTTGGAACTGTATGCTCAGGCTTGAACTCTGGGCCATCCAGAAAGCCCCAAATACTTACTTGATATTAGTTATCAGGGCCTGAAATATACAGAAGTAATCAAGAGCACTAACAAGGCTGGGGGCTGGGTGAAGGAGAGCAGAAGACTAGACCTGGGATATCTAGGGAGGCCTGAGTCCTCCTAGTTGAACAGTAGCCTTTGTAGGAGACTCTCCAGAGCCTTTCCTATGTAACATGCACTGTGTATCCCCAGGATAGAGATGTAGCCATAGGAGTTTCCCAAACCCACCCCAACTCAGAGCATTTCATGACACCTCTTTGGGAAATGCTGTCCGATGCCAACAACAAGATCTGTTGGAATAGGGAGGGTGACCCTGGGTGTCAGGAGAGGCTAGGCTCATGTCAAGAACAGACAGGTCAGGCAGCCAGCCAGGTGAAGGGCAAGGGACTGGTAAAGGAAGACAGAGGGTCAGTTAGGAAATTTTTATAGGATTTGGGACAAATGACTTAAAAATGACAGGGAGATATCCTGTCTATTTAGAGGAGGAGACTATTTCTTCCCCCTGAGGTCTGGGGGACTTGGGTACAAGGGGTAGAGAGAAAGCCTGGCTTAAAAGGGAGGTCAACTCAGGAAGAACCAGAAAAGGAGTGTAAATGTCACAGCTGTTAGAGACTGAGATCCTGGGAGAGAAGGTGCAGAGAGTTCCTCAGCTGAGGAACAGCTCAGGTGGCATGAGGCCTGACTTCCCCTGACCAGAATCCTCCCTTCCTGGTAAATCTGTCTCCCAGGCAGTCCCACAAACGAGAACATCTGCCACCTAGTGGCAGAGAAAAATGCTGCATGACAGTGGATTTGCATACTGCAGATGTACATTTTCACAGATTTCTCGTCGATAATGGAATCTTATTTAGTGCAAGGCATCTGCTGCATAATTATAGGTTGCTGATATGTTCCAGATGATAACATCAGTACATTTGGGAATAGGACTGCTTACTCCCAGAGCTTCACACTCCCGTTCATCCTTCTGTATGTAGGCCCTTGGATTCACAGGAATCTGAAATCTCTCAGGAGAGGGCAGGCCGGAGTCCATGTCCGAAGACCCCCCACCAGTTCTGGGGTCCACTCAACGAGGCTGTCTAGTCTTTGTTGTCCTCCAGAGCCCCCCTGGGTGGTGAGTATATCTGCTTCTAACACATGTCTGAGTTAGGAAAAGGCCTACTTGGTGCTGGGCTCTTTCTCCATGAAAATTGCCCAATTATAGTTGAACTATCAAATTATATTTCCACTGTGGGATGCTAGGAGACTTGAAGGCCCTTCAAGTTTCTAGTTCCTAGGTTTTAGTATCAGTTCTTTGCCAGTGTATTAGGAGCTGTTCTTTGTGGTTAACCACCAGGAGATGTGGCTCTTCTCTTTGGTTTTGCCACTGGTGAAAGCATAGTGTGAAATTCTAGTCAGTGAGGAGACTTGCTTCCTCACCTGCCTAGCTGGACCTCAGAGAAGTGCCTCCTATTCCAAATCCCCTTCACTGTGCCTTGACCAACAATATTTCATTCATTTGTTCATCCATGCTTTTATTGCATGCCTACCAGGAGTGGGGTGCTGGAGAAAGGATAGTGGTCATGAGAAAGTACAAAAGCAGTTAGAACTATGGTGCTAGAAGTCACACTGGAAGTATGCCCAGTTATGGGGCTTGGTGCAAATGTACCCAACTAGGCCTGGGTGACTATTCAGGGTTCCCAAAGAAATTGACAGACTAGATGACACTATAAAACATGAAGAGCAGCCAGGCACACAAAAAGCTGGGGAAGGAGAGAAAAGATTGTCAAAGTCGGCTCTGGCCAGTTATCTACAGAGTTGAGAAAGAGTAAGAACTACTGGGGGCCAGATCTCATGGGTAGAGTCCAGAGGCTGACATGAGCAGCAGTCCTTATGTGCCCCTTGAAACTGTAGGCAAGTCTTAAGGTGGGTCTCAGAGAAGTCTAGAAACCTCACTTGAATGGCCCAAACTCTTTAACGGCCTTGAACTTGAATGTATCTCTTAAGAATCTTTTGGTCTGGGAGTAATACAAGATTTGGTAGGACATTTGGGACTTATCCAGAAAGACTGGGTTTCTAAAATGGAATAGAAATTTGGGAGGGTAGATAAATTGATGGCTTCTCTAGTACCAGGCTAGGTGGGTAAACCAAAGACACAGCCTTCTGGATGAACTAGGCAAAGGAGATCTTTGCGTATAAGAAATCTGCACATACAAGAGTCTGAAGTGGGGGTCAGAATGTTGGGTTTGGTGACCTAGGAACTTGACTCCTAATAACGAGCTTCCTCCCTTAAATTTCTTTTCTTTTCTTTTTTTTTTTTAAGCTTTTATTTTAGGGACAGAGAACGTGCACAAGCAGAAGGAGTGGCAGAGGGAGAAGCAGACTCTCTGCTGAGTGGGGAGTCCAATGTGGGGCTCAATCCCAGCATCCTGGAATCATGAATTAAGCCAAAGGCAGACACTTAACTGACTGAGCCACCCAGGCACCCCCTTCCCTTAAATTTCAATGACTTCTTTTTTTCCATTGGTTTTGGTTTACTCATTTATAAAAATATGAAGATTTGGCCTAAAAAATATTTTTCTAAAAAAAGCAAACATAAATTTATTCTTTCACAGGTGTAGGCTGGGACAAGATCCCTGTGAAAGGGGAGAATCTTTGCCTTTTCCAGCTTCTGGCAGCTGTAGGAGTTCTTTGGTTTGCAGAAGCAGCCCTTGAATCTCTCCCTATCTTCACATGGCTTTCCTCTCCTCTATTTTCCTCTTCTATCTCTTATAAGAACACGTGTCATTCGACTGGCTTAAAAATCTTAAAGAACAATCCATGGAACAACTTGGAACAATCCATGATTGTGAATCAATGCCTTATCACTGTGTTCTTTTATCTGCAAATCTTTCCCTTCCTCCTTCCCTCAGAGCAGCAGAAGATCTTGCCCAGGATACCATTGTCACACTCGTCCGCTTCCTGCATGGTGTCTCTAACATCCATCACTTTGCTAAGAACATTCTGTAGTGAGCAGGGCAATGACACCCTGCTGGGGACTGCAGATTCAAGATCTACAGTCACGAAACTGATGTCTCTCTGGTATACACACATCGTACTCCAAGAAGCTGTAAGTCTTACTTTAGCCCCACTGGAAAATCAGAAAGCCCAGACCTTCCAAGAGCAACCTGGCACTCTGCACTGATGGACGGGGGTTGTCTAGCACCTATGGGAATAGAACCAGACTCCTAGGAGGTAGGATCAGCAGGAACTGTTATGCACACAGAGCTGCCCCATGTGAAGCTCAATGGTCATTTCATGCTGGCCTCTCTGCTGGCCCCAAACCTCTGGCTCTGTGTATAGCCAGCATGTGGAATAATGGGGACAGTCAGGAAGCTTATGGCCAACGGCCACGTCAGTCTGGGAAGAAAGTTCCTGTATCCAGATCTTCTGAAGGATAAGCCAGAGTGTCATGAAGAGGGATAGCTCTAGATTACCAGAGAAAGGCCAATAAACAGGTAGACCCTCCATCTAGAATCCCAGGCAGGCAGTTGGCATTAGGGGAGTGTGCTAGGGAAGGATACAAGGGCCCCAATGGAGAGTAGTTGAACAGAAAAACCAAGATATCTCCAGGAGGCAGTGTCTGGGGATCATTTGGACCCTAGTCTCTTAATCTGTAAATGAGTATTTACAGATTTACAGATAAGAATAGGGGTAAATAACTGTAAATGGAGATGGTGATTAAAAGAGGTAAGGCACATGGAAGTATTTAAATGGGTGTATACTATGGCTATGGTAACAAATTACCACAACTAGTGGCTTAAAACAGTGGAAATTTGTTCTCCCACCATTCTGTAGACCAGAGTCTGAAATCTGTATCCCTGGAACAAATGAGTAAACAAACAAATAAGCAAAAAGCAGAAATGGACACTTAAATACAGAGAATAAACTGATGGTTGCCAGAGGGGAGGATAGTGGGATGGGCAAAATAGGTGAAGGGATGTGGGAGGTACAGGCTTCTGGTTATGGAATGAGAAAGTCATGGGGATGAAAAGTACAGCACAGTGAATATAGTCAATGGTATTATAATGGCGTAGTATGGTGACAGATGGTGGCTACACTAGTGGTGAGCACAGCATCATGTATAGAGTTGTTGAATTACTGTGTTGTATACCTGAAACTAATGTAATATTGTGTGCCAACTATACTTCAGTAAAATATATATATATATGTAAAATCAAATTAAATCATATTAGTATCACTGCACTGAAATCAAGATGTCAGCAGAGCTGTGCTCTCCCTGGAGGCCCTAGGACAGATACTCTTCCTTGCCCCTTCCAGCTTCTGGTGCTGCTGGTGTTCCTGGGCTTGTGGCTACATGACTCCAGTTTTCAAGGCCAGCATCTTCTCATCTCTCTCCATTCTGTCTTCATCTTCTCTCTGTGTGTCAAATACTCTCTGCCTCCTCTTGTAAAGACACCTATGGTTCCATTGGTAATCCAGGGTAATCTTCCCACCTCAAGACCCTTACTGTATTTACATGTGCAAAGACCCATTTTCCAACTAGGGTTACATTCATAGGATCCAGGAATAAGGAACTGATGTCTTTGGGAGCCACTGTTCTCCTGACCACATGGGGATGATGGTATTATATGCTAGCAGGGTTGTTGTGAGGGTTAAATAAGTCCAAGTTCTTGAAAGTGCCTGGCACAATGCAGGGCACCTAGATGGCACCCAGGAATTGCTCATTGGCTTTAAGATGCAGGCTGGGAGTTGCAAAGACTGGGCAATCCCTTACAGCAGAAAAAGGAGCACAAGTAGGAACCCAGTGCTAGGATTAGGCCTGTACATGGGGTGGGATAGGAGCTGAGCAAACAATCCCCAGTTGGTGCTTCCTAGGAAGCCAGTGCAATGGCCCAGCCCATTTAGGGACAGATGGGGTCCATGAAGACAGCTGTTACAAGTTCCTGAGTAATGGCCCTGCCTGGCCACAGGCTTCATTTCCCAACTTGGGATTTAAGTTAAACAAATGGTCCCTTCTCTACAGCCATTTCAGAGCTGTCAGGATTTCAGATGGAATTTAGATATTACTTTGAATCAGGTCTTAGAGGGCTCACAAAGTTGTGAGGTCTGGGCCTCCACTGGCAGCCAAGGTGCTGGACTGGAAAGGCCAGCCTGACCTGCTTCTAATAGTGATCGTGGGGTCAAGTTCTTCTTGAAGAAATGATGACTACTGGTTCTGGAACTCTTTCATTCTGAGCAACTGAGCAGTGCTGGCAGATGTTGGGCTGCTTTATTGGATCTCAGGGTGTGGTATAAATCCTGAAACTAAGGCTCAGTATCACGTACTTCTGTTATGAGCTGAATTTGTCCCTATTCTCCCAGCTTATATGTTGAAGCCCTAATCCTCAATGTGATTATTTGGGGGTAGGATGTTTAAGGAGGTAATTAAGGTTAAATGAAATCATTAGGGTGGGGTTCTAACTAAACAGGACTGGTGTCCTTATATAAAGAGGGAGAGATACCAGGGGGGTGTGTGCACAGAGGAAAGGCCATGTGAGGACATGGTGATAAAGCGGCCATCTCTACAAGTTAGGAAGAGGAGTCTCATCAGAAACCAACCTTGCTGCACTTTAATATTGGACTTCGGCCTCCAGAACTGTGGGAAAACAGATTTGTATTATTTAAGCCACCCAGTCAATAGTATACTGTTTAAACAAGCCAATCCCAGCCTCCTTTGGGAACCAGAGGGTCACTCAATCCTCTTATTACTACAAAGCCTGCTTCCCACAGCCCCTGGTTGTTGATACTGTTTCTGATGCCACCCCAATGTGGCCTGCATGGGGCAGTCTCCTTTTTCCCCAGGGTTGTGAGTCTATGTTGGTTGCATCAGTTCAGTGTCAGTTGTTATGTAAGGCTTGCCCCATAACTAAAAAGTGGGAAACACTCCCTCCCCAATAGAGTGAAGAGGAGGGGATTAAAACAGGAGTTGGCTCACAGGCCAAGAGATGGAGGTCTGTGTGGGATTAGGATGCACCAGCCCCAGGGAAATTCCAGCACTTGCTTCCTCCTGGAGCTAGGGTAGGCAGCACTCACTTGCTCTTAGGGGCCCTTTCTCAAGTTTCTCCAAGTTCAGGTAGGCTGTGGGTTTGGCTCTGCTGGCTGCAGGTGTGGCCTGACCACAGCTGGGATGGGAGCTCTTTGGGCCTGGGTGCATGGCAAGGGTCAAGCCTCTGACTGTGTGGACCTTGGCCTGGGATTCAGAAGCCTCAGTGAGTAAGCAGGATGCTCAGAATGGCTGATGTGTGGAGGTTGTCCCATACAGTGGGTCCTTGCTGGGACTTCTGTGGGTCAGGACAAGGTTTTTTTTTTTTTTTTTTTTTGAGAAGATTCTGTGCCTTCTCTTAGGCCACAGGCCTGAATTCCTCTAGCCTGTGGGTAAAAGCTCTTGGAAATGGGTGAAAGAGGGGAGGAGGCGGACCCAGTAAGATTTATCTTTGGTGAGTCAGAGAATTAAACTGACCCTGTGGCAGCGCTCCATGAAACAGGAGGTTCTGGAACTCAAAGTTAGCTAAGACCTTGTTCCTTAATCTTTATGAAGACCCTAGAATCTGAATGGCAGTTCTGGAGGCCTTGGGAAACGTCAGGGCCTCTAGATATAGATGAGCCCAGGTATGGATTCCTGGGACAAATGGCCTCAATTCTGAATTTTCAGTCTCAACCAGGAGCTCCCACAGCAACCTACAGGGGGCGCCAATCACCCAGCTTGGGTTCTGCATATTCTTGGTCTTTCAACCCTGAGAGAAACTGGAGGCTTGGTGTTTTAGATAGATTTCAACAGAATTTGATCAAAGCCCAGATTTTTTTCCAGAATTGTAAGGGTTTGTGCTCCTAGTATCTGCCTTTATGTTGCATCTATTATTTTATTGCATGTACAGGGTTGTGGGGGTGGGTTGGCAGGGAGCAAGAAGATGTTAAAGGTCATGGAAGTAGACTGAGGAGCCATGAGTAGAATCCAGTAATTGAAGACCTCAGCAGTGGCCAGGGCCTTTGCTGAATGCATAGACTTGCTTCTCTAAAACCCTCCTGAATCTATCAGAATAGAAAGGCGTCGGGATATGCTAACTGCTGGCTGTGCTTGTGAATGGGGAAGCAGGCTGGTCAGGTAATCTTGCACTAGTTTGGGTCTAACTCACTCTTTCTTTCCTGTCTCACAGAGTTGCATTCTTCTCTATCCCGAAATCTAGATTACTTCCTTGCCCCTTAACCATTATCTAGCCCATCATCAAAACACACCGATTTGGCTTCCAGACTAGCTCCTGAGCCTATCAACTTCACTCCATACTTTGAATATTCTCCTACCTCCCCCCATGCTACCTATGCCCCCCAAGCCATCAGTCTCTCCCTGGAACCACATCAAAGCACCTGGCTGACTCATAGGCATCTACTCTATTTCACTCCCAACAGCCCTTCCTGATAGAGCCACACGGGCCTCCCCAAAAATGGAAATTCCATCACATCATCCTCTGCTTAACCCCATCAGTGGCTTCCCCCTGGCTTACAAGAGAAGGGGGCAAAACTTGACATTGTCTTCTTGGTTCTGCCTGCTTTGCCCCTGTCCAGGTCTCCAGCCTGGCCACCACCGTGCATACACCCAAGTTCTCTCCAGTTCTCTCTCCACAGCCACCTGACCTCTTTCAGACTCCCAGATTCACCGGGAGTGTTCCCTCTTCCTGAGCCCTTTGTTGCACATTGTTCCCTTTGCCTGGAAAGTTCTTTCCTTCATTGTTCTCTGACTCATCCCTTCCTATCTCAGTTTCAATGTCACTCGCACGGGAAGCCTTCCAGGATATCCCACAGGCCAGATCCTCCTCTCGTCTCCTCCCTGTCACCAATTCTCTATCCAGAATCACATTTATTGCAGCTGCAACCGTTTTAAGATGCCTGTCTCCCCCACGCCCGTAGAAGCTGCACAGAGTAATGGCTGCTGCTTTTTGCTCGCCACCTAATTGCCCAGCACCTAGCCCATGGAAGGTTGCTCAGCAGGCATCTTTACATGGGCAAGTGACAAAACAGAGGTTCTTCAGGACAAACAAAATGGGTAGTGTAGGCAGGGGTGAGCTTTTAGAGTGAAAGAAGGGATTATAATTAGAACTTGTCTCTCTCTTAGATCCTTTTTAAAAATAATTGTTGGTTTCTTTTCCGGATGATGCAGTGATACATATTAATGTTTTTCAATGTGGGTATCACAGTTGGAGGAATGAAGTTCAGAGGATGCCTCAGGGACAAAGACCGTAAAACAAAGACAGAAGGAGGCCTCAGAGCCCCATTCCCTAAGGCAGGAGACCACATGTAATTCTGAGCCAAAGATTGGCTGGCTTCATGGGATTTGCATTTTCCTGGGTGATTCTCAGCAACCTCTGGGAGTGACCCAGAAGCATCAAGTTCAACTTGCTCCTGTGTGTCCCCTGGACACATTATGAGACCCCTATGTGTCTCCTTTTCCTCCTCTGTCAAATAGAGATCAATAGTAGAGCCTACTGGGACACCTGGGTGGCTCAGTGATTGAGCGTCTGGCTTTGGTTCAGGGCATTATCCCAGTTCAGGGATCAAGTCCCACATCAAGCTCCCTGCATGGAGCCTGCTTCTCCCTCTGCCTGTGTCTCTGCCTCTTTCTGTGTCTCTCATGAATAAATAAATAAAATCTTTAAAAAAAATAGTAGGGTCACTCTCTGGGGTCATATGGAGTTTTAGATGAGATGAGATGTTATAGCACACATGGTGTTAACGGTACATGTAATCTGTGTCCAGTAAATATCTTTATTACATTAATCACTTTCATCGAAGCAGGCTCCCAGCCCCCTCTCTTGCCATGGACGGTAACCAATAGAATCACAATCATGAAGAGACCTAATTCTCGTTATCAGTGCAATGTATTCCTTTTTCTGGTAATTGTGTGAAATTTCATGATTTAGGCAGGGAAAACGACCCCATTAAAACACTTTGAGGCTATTTCTATCACAAAGCAAAAGCATTATAAAAATGGAGAGGCTTAATTTTTCCATTCATTTAGACAGAAGAAGTTCCTGAAGATTTTCAACTTGGGACTATGTGTAGAGAATGTGTTTTCTGCCTGGAAAATGGCTTATATTGAAGAAGAAGAAAAGCACAGAATTTGCAGGTGAAAGGCATGGGATCTACATGGCCTTCATTTGCTAGCTTCCCAGGTTCAGTTCTCGTAAAATGGGAAAACAGCTTTGTGTTTTCAAGCCAATGTTCAGTAGATTATAGTAGGAAGATGTTCCCTGGATCCCCTCCAGCCATCACTGGCTTTGCCATTATTAACACTCCCATGATTTCAGTCTCAAAGAAAGGGACTTCTTAAAAGTTCCAACTTTAGGACATCAGTAAGTTAAAAATGAGATCTCTGGTTTAAACCAAACAGTCCCTAGCCTTCCTATTAAGAGGAAGACTAGGAGCTTCCCCTGGAGCTCCTAATACCTTTTCTTCTAATGCACGAAGATATTCCCTCTTGCACTACTCACATTAAGGCTTACTGAGGCAAGGCAGGATATTAAGCCTTTTTTCCCCAGTAATCTCCAGCCATTTTCTCCAGTGCTCCACCACTTGGTCGCTCCATACTGCCATTATCCAAATGTGCAATGGTTCTGTCATTTAACTGTTCCTCTGGGCAAGAACATTTGAAGGCGGGGATTCTGCAAAGTTCTGCTTTTGGAAGTTATTTGTTGGCACCTATCAAACAAACACATGGAAAGAAAAGAGAATCTGAAATGCTTTATAGTGAGGATAGTTAGGGACTTGACCCAGAACAAAGCAATATGCAATTACTTGTTTGCTTCCTGAAAGGATGGGGTAGGGACTCTGTTCTAACCACTGAGAGACTCTGGGCCAGTGCAGAATGAAGAAACACTGTGTTCCCTTCAGCCCCTCTTGTTGATACCTCAGTCAGCATTGCCAAGATTAGGAAGTGAAACCTGCTTGTGCTGTTCCTGAATCTTAAACAAGATGACCCAGGCAAGCACAGTCACAGGAGAACCTCAGTTCTCTGGGACACATGCCTTAGATCTGGTGCTTCTATTATTGCATCCATTGACTTGTGATGCTCCCAGGGACTCTGCCTCTCCCACCAGACGTTGAGCTCCCCCAAGATGGTAATCATGCACATTCTGTCATTTTGTTTCCCAGCACAGAGAAAGGCACTTAATCCCTCTGATGCAATAACATAATGAATGAATGAATGAATGAATGAATGAATGAATGATTTAGCGCATTTTAGTGACAAGGTATTTCTGTCTCACCAAATCATTGTTTTGTGAGCAAAGAAAGCAAATGAGAAGGAGATCAGTAAGCAGTCCTGTGTGCAGGATTGCTTCCTGTGCCTTTTGACCTTCAGTTATGAAGCATGACCTTTACTGCTTGTTGAGCACAGACTGCTTTTAAAGGATATCCTTCCACTGCCCTCCCAGAAGGAAGGGGAGATTGGTTGGTTCTCAAAGCCCACCACTTTCAGGGCCTTCTCAACATGCTCTGAAACAAGAAGACGCTAAAGGAAGGTGGCAGCAGTAGGGAATTTCAAAGCAGTTTGGGACCGAGGCTGGGTCCATTTGGGCTGATGGGGTAGGAAAAAGCTGATTTATTGAAAGTCAACTGAATGTGGAAGAAGACAGGATAACTGAGCAAATACCTTTCCCTCAAGCTCTCCCTACACCCCTGTACAAATGCTCACACCTGTGCATACCTATGTGTAGCTGTGGGTGCACATGAGCACACACACATACTCCACACATAAATATAAACATATCATGTCCTTTGGGAAGAAGATCATGTGGTAGACACAGGTATTGAATGGAAAGCTGCTTCTTCAGAAGAGGCTAATACATTAAAAGCCAAGATCATAGCCTATGGTGACAGGAATTTGGATATAAAAAGTTGACATCAAATATTGTCATGGACGGGCAGGCTGGGAAGAAAAGGAAAAGCTGGGTGGACAGACTGCAGGTAATCCTGATTTAGAAAGTGAGGAGGCAGAGGATATGTCCCTGTATCTCAACTTTCTCCAAAAAGGCCAACAAAATGGCACAGATTAGGAGAATCCTGGAATCTACCTCTTTCTCAAAGGTCTCACCAAAAGTCCCAGAACCCCAAATCATCATTGGTATTTAAGTCAGAGCAGACAGTCGCAATCAATGGTGCCAAACCAGAGCCTGGGCTGGGACAGACTGCACAGCACTCATTCATTGACTTTGGAACGTCTCAATCTTGCATTTTAGGAACTTGGATTTCTCAGTCTCCACTTACGGCTACCTGTCAGGGTTTCACTAGAATGATTCTTTATGGGACAATGATGATCCTTTGCATATTTAAAATCCTAGTAGTTTATCAAGTGCTTGCCTTTGTTCTACCTCATTGCAAGAAGACTGACAGCTAGACATAAAGAGATCATTACTTGCATCTTGTAGGCAAGAAAATTGTGGTTTGGAGAAATCACAGAGAGAAGGGAGTGGCCAGCTGTGCTTCAGCTGCTTCATGGCCCTGAGCATTCTATCCTTCTGCCCTTTATTGATCTGGCATATTTGCAAAGCTCTGTGTCAGGGGTTTCAAGAGACCCAGGGGTGAAAGAGTGTGTCCCTGCAGTCATGGAGCTTTGAGCCTGATGACCTTTTTGTCCCTCCTCCATCTTTGCTGTTGTTTCAGCACAAAGAGCTGGATCCATTCTGGGACCTTGTCCCTCTGCAGGCTGCAGCCACATTCTCATTGTCACACCCCAGATCCAGGCTTTTCAAAAAGACATTCTCTTAACTAGTTAGTTAAACCAGGGATACCAAGAGATAAAGAATATACCTGAAACGTTCTTCTGAAACATCTTAAAGCATCACTGTTACTCAATAAGTAAGTAAAAAATTCCTTCTATATCAAAATGCAATAGATATACTATGGAACAGAATGCAAAAATCAACTGAATTTTAAAGAAAATCTGAGGCTTCAGAGATCACCATACTTGTGGAGCTCTTTGCTTGCAGACCCCAAGGCCCATCTGTTAGCTCCCCTGAGCCACGGTAGGCAACCTGCGGGAAACAGGGCTACAGTTTCTCTGCCCTTCCCTGCCTTTCAGCACATGGCCTTGGGCTGGAATGTGCTGGGTTTTCAAGGCTCCCTAAGTTCACACAAACTCTGGTCCCACCCGCAGAGCATTCTAATGCGACCATGCCACTGTCAGAGGTTAGGAGACTCCTGGAACATACCAAGTACTCAGTCAGGAAGAGAAAGACAGCCAGAAAGGGAGCACAGAGCTGAAACTGACTTCAGGATGCTCCTGCCTGGCATTTCTAACATAGCCGCGAGATAGCTGGAGGGCTGACTGTAGACCTCATTTCCCCATCTTTGAATGAGGAGCTTCTCTCAATGATCCACATGGTTACATCTACTGCTGCATTTGGCAGGGCTTGGTGAGCTTCATTGTGACCCCAGAGTGGTCACTGGGCCCTCTGGCTCTGCTGCTATCTTCCTCCACTTCCCGTGCAATAGTTCCAGGAAGAGATCATGCCACTCCTGCTCAAGACCTTCAGTGGCTGCCCATGGCTGCTTCGGGGACCTTTTGGGGTCCTAAAGAATAGCATTCCCCTGCCCTCTCCCACACTCCAGCCAAGCTTCATCTCTAACCTGCCCATCTCCATCATAGCACTCATTATAGTGATGCAATCATCTGTTTACTTCCCTGTCTCTTCCTCCAGACCAGAAGTCAGCAAACATTTTCTCTTAAGGGCTAGACAGCAAATACTTACAGATTTGTTGGTCATGTGCTCTCTGTTATGGCTACTCAACTCTGCCTTTATAGCACAAAGCAGCCATGGACAATAAACTAATGGATAAGGCTGTGTTCCAATAAAACTTTATTTATAAAAGCAGGTAGTGGGCTGGATTCAGCCGCCACATTGTAGTTTGTGGTTCCCATTCTATGACCATGAATGATCTGGTTAATGACCTATTTCATTCACCCCTAAGTCCCCAGCACACGGCCTGGTACATGTTGATGTTTTATAAAATGTGTTTGAATGAATATATGACCAGGAAGGCTGTGTGGAGGGGACAGTAGGGCACAACACATTTTCCTACAGATCCAAGTCTAACACGACAGCACCGTGAACAGCCTCAGGCTGTGGGATTGGACTCTGCTGCCAAACCAGGGCTTCTGCTTCCTGCATTGGATCTTGGGAGGAGAAACTGCAGGCTTCATGGATTAGTGTTGGGGAAGCTATAGAGTGAGGCTCACTGGGCACAGGGACAGGAAGGCCTTCAAATGACCCAGCCATAAAGGAACAGAAACCACTTGCTAACTCCCAGTACTGAGCAAACGCTATGGGGCCATGCTCCTTCAAAAATATCTGTCAGCTGGGCACCAGTCTTCAGCTTAAGTCATGATCCCAGGGTCTTGAGATCCAGTCATATATCAGGCTCTCTGCTCCATGGGGAGCCTGCTTCTCCCTCTCCCTCTGCCTGCCACTCCCTCTGCTCATGCTCTCTCTTTTTCTCTCTTTCTTTCTCTCCCACTCTCTCTTGCATATAAATAAATAAAATATTTTTAAAAATATATCTGTCAGGTATAACTGCTCTGGACCCAAAGCCTCATGGTAGCCATTGGGAGGGTGGGAGAATCCAATGGCTCCCAGAAAGCTTCACCTTGTCGTGAGGCAAATAACCTCTTTTTCCCTCTCACCCTTCAGAGCTGTATCTGTGGCTCTGCTGCTTCTGGGATTCCTCCGGGCCTGGCCAAGCACTCCTCATTTGGAGGAAGAAAGAATTTCCTTCCTTGACACCTGGTAGACCTTTTGGCTGAAGTCATTCTACCACCTGGTGGCAATATCTGGAAATTGCATCCCCATCCTGGCCAATCCCAGATAAGCCTTTTTGGCTCAGTTGTTCCACCTCCAAAGCCCTTCCCAGCAACCTCATAGGACTCCATTCATTCTGCAAAATCTGTGGAGCTTTATTTTGTAAAGACGCCCAGTAGCATCAATGATGCACTTTTCCCATGTAGCAGCGTGGCTCTACCCCTCACCTCCTCTAGGTCTGAGCTTTCAGTGAGGTCCTCCCTATTACCTGCTATGAAGGAATCCCAAATTCCTCTCCACTCAAAAGCTTTCCACCCTCCCTTACTTCTTTCCTTTCCTTCACTGTGTTTTCACTGCCTGTCATTTTCAGTAATATCTGTTCGTTTATTGTGTCTGTCCTCACACTAGAATGTAGGCTTTCTGAGGGCCTGCTATCTAGTTCCAGTTTCTATCCTGTGGCTAGAACAGCACTGGCACACAGAGGCTCCCAGTAAATGTTTGATGAATAAGTACACAGTACCAAATACATATCAGCCCATGGTTTTGCTTTCTTTAAACATTTGATTTCCGTTTTGTGACCTGTATTTCATCACGTCCCATCTTGTACATAGCATTAAGTACATGTAATCTCATATTCCCTCCTGGATTGCAAATTCTCGAGAGGATTATGCTTGCATTTTTTAACTGAAACCAAGGTTCAATAAGTAAATATTTTTTATTATAAATACAGTATTACTATCAGTAATAACAGTTCCTCATATTATTATCTATCTTATGGTTTCTACACTTGATCTTCTTGACAATTCTATAAAATATTAAAAATAGGAATTATTGGGATGGCTGGGGGGCTCAGCAGTTTAGCACCTGCCTTTGGCCCACGGCATGATCCTGGAGACCCAGGACCTAGTCCCACATTGGGCTCCCTGCATGGACTCGGCTTCTCCCTCTGCCTGTGTCTTTGCCTCTGTCTCTGGTGTGTCTCATGAATAAATAAATAAAATCTTTAAAATAAATAAATAAAAATAGGAACAATTAGTCTTGTTTTTATATGAAGAACCTAGGGCCCAGTAAGGTTAAATGTCTTGCCCAAGATCACGGAATTCCTGAGTGCATGTGCTAGAACTTCTGGCTCCAGACTAACATTCTGTTCTCTGCTTTTCTTGCTGAGTATCCAAATGGGGAGATGGTCCCTTGGATGAGGCTGCTGGGACAATACGACATCACAGTGTTGTCAGGGGAGATCTGTACAAAGAGCCTGTGATTTGTAGTAAAGCTGATTCTCTAGCATTCCTTGCTCCTGCTGTATTAATATGCTGCTATAACAAAGTACCTGAGACTGGGTGGCTTAAACAACAGACATTTATTTTCTCATAGTCTTGGAGGTTCCAAGTCTGAGATCAAAGTGTCAGCAGAGTTGATTTCTTCTGAGGCCTCTCTCCTTAGCTTGTAGATGAACAACTTCTCCCTGTGTCCTTACCTGGTCTTTCCTCTGTGTGTGTTCATGTCCTAATTTCCTCTTTTTTTATAAGGACACCAGTTATATCAGATTGGGGCCCACCCTAAAGACTTCATTTTACCTTAATTTCTTCTTTAAAGGCCCTGTCTCCAAAGAGAGTCACATTCTGAGGCCCTGGGGGTTAGAATTTCAGCATAGGAAGTTGAGGGGACACAATTCAGCCCTTAACACTCTGCCTCCTGCACTTGCCTCCATGAGACAAATGCCACCTTCTTTCTCCACAGGCCTGTGAGCTTTTTGGAGAGCCTCGGGATACCTTCCTGCATATTCAGAATTACCAGCTGGTTGGCTGGTTACTGGCATGTGGAAGGACAAGGTCCTAGATATCAGTGAGTGAAAGGATGGAAAACCCTAGAAGACCCCTGCAGGAAAAGCAGCTGTTGTAAACTATGACCACTTTGTCTGGCAACAAATTAACAACCCAAATAATGGGGGATTCCTTCTAAGAGGAGTGCCTTAGGACCAACATCTAGGAGAACTTTCTGTGTACATGGATAGAGGAGGCAAGCACTCAGAGTTTAATTTCTTAGGGACCTAAGAAGTTCTCCCAATTTGTTCCAATTAACCCACAGCTGAAATTTGTTCAGTTCATTTTGGAGAAAACCTTTTTGTGACCCTGGAACTCAGTTTTTAAAAAAATATTTTATTTATTTATTCATGAGAAACAGAGAGAGAGAGGCAGAAACATAGGCAGAGGGAAAAGTAGGCTCCATGCAGGAAGCCCGTTGCAGGACTTGATCCTGGGACTCCAGGTTCATGCCCTGACCCAAAGGCAGATGCTCAACCGCTGAGCTACCCAGGTGTCCCTGGAACTCAGTTTCTTAACCTATAAAATAAGGGACTTGGACTAGATCCAACAGTAAGATTTAATAGGAGGGTTTGAGTTCCAGCTCCAATACCAGCTAGCTGTGTGATCTCAGTCAATCTCTTAACCTCTCTGCAACTTAGTATCCACATCTTATAAATAAAGAGTAGGATCAGGTAATCCATAATTCAATGCCATCTCTGAAATTTTCTGTTTTAAAAAAATTTCAAGGAGTTATAGTCTTACAGAAAAGAAGGAATTATAGTTATATAACAAAACCTTTTCCTTCTTGATCATTTGAGAGTAAGTTGCTGACCTGATTCCCCATCATTGTGTGTTTCTACAAACAAGAAACTGTTTGTTGCCTCTATAATCATCTGCCTCTATAACCACAATACAACCATCAGCATCAGGGGACTGACACTAACACATTGTTATCATCATACTCTTCGGACCCCACTGGTGTTTCTCCAGTTGGTCCAATAAAACCTTTCAAAGCAAAGGGATCTATTCAGAATGATGTACTGCCTTAGGTGGTCACTTCTATTTCAGCCTGGGACAGTTCTTTCATTTTTCCTTGATTTTCATGACTTTGATACTTTGGAAGGTTATGGTCCAGTTATTTTATAAAATGTTCTTCAATGTCAGGCCCCCTTCTCAGGGACACCTCACTTGGACTCTTACTTCCCACATCATTCATCCTGCTGCATGGATAGCCTGTTGTCCCATCCAGGCTCTTATTCTCCCTCTGGGCCACCCTTCCTTGAGGATGTCCTCCTCAGCTGGCTTGGGCTCCACCACCCCTCATGAAGCCACCTTTCCTTTTGGGAGTCCTCCTCACTGTTCTCACACAGTTCTGAGACTACAGCTCTCCTGTTCCTAAGCTAAGGACACAATTGGTACTCCACCATACATCATGGTATTATGACTAAAATGACACAATTGGTACTCCACCATACATCATGGTGTGAAAGGGAAGGGAAGGAAAGGTGGCAGCTAAAGACTTTAGTCCTGAGTGTGTCCTATGAATGTGGATGATGCCTGCTATGTGGGAGTCAATAAGAAGGAAGAGAAGGACCAGGAGGCCCCAGGATTTAGGAAGAGGCGGTAGTGGGGTTAAGAACAGAAAAACAAGGAACCTGAGGGCACTGAGACAGGTTTTGCACATTCCAGAGCTCAGAAAGATTGGATGTGAGGTATACTTTTGGGGTCCACAAAGAGAACTCCCCAAGAGCAGGGTGGGAACGGATCTCACTTCAGAAGGCTATCTCACATGGGTGTTTGTTCCCAGGCAAGTGCCAGAATGGTGCAAATTGTAAACCTATAAACAGGAGATGTGATAGGAAGCAAGGGATGTGCAGCTTGGAGAAGTCAATATTCTGTGGAGTCAGAAGCATGGTATATCAAGCATGCACACAGTATCCACATGCTCCCCCAAGGAGCTGCACTAAGTACACATGCAAAAGAGTTACAGAGAGGCTGATGAAGTTCAGCATAGGACTTTCTTTGTTCAAAGCTGTGCAAAACTGAGAAGGGCTGTCTACAGATGGTGAGTTCCCTGTCATTTGTGGCATTTATCTTGAATAACTACTTGTGGGGTTGATATAGAGAGTTTCAGGGGAACTCAAGGACAGGGAAAGGGCATGGGGAGGCAAGAAAACTCAAAAAGGGCCCATCCCAATCTGAAGTCTTGTCATTTAGCTTACCCTATGACAGGCGATTGGTTCTACTGAGAGTTAACTGTGTGCCAACCTTTGCTTTTCACTTCATTTGCATCATTATACTCTGGCATTTGGCCTTATATAGTTCATGTGACAATTCTCCCCATTTTACAGGCCAGGAATGTGGGGCTTAGAGGCTCATGTTCTTGGGGCTAAGACTTGAGCCTTGACCAGTGTGATTCTGGACATGACCCTGTACCTCAGGTCCACTGCCCTCCAATATTCTCAAGGCCAACTCAGGACAAAGGAGCCCAGGCCTGTCTGCTCCCCTGGGTATGGGTCACACTGAGGCTGGCTCTGCTCTCCACATCTGTGCCAGCAGCTGCTCACACAGCATCTGAGCCCCTGGGTGATCTGGGGACAACACTTTGGAAGGATGCTCCAAAAGGAGGGGCAGCCCATTCACACACGCAAGCAGAGAGAGATGAGCCAGGAACCAAAGATAGAAAGTGCCTCTTATTGGGCCTGTTCTGATGTAAAAATGCAGAACTCAGAATTAAACAGGCATTTTGCATTGCAGAGCAATACTGCCTAATTAAGCTATTCTGGGGCCTGGGGGCACTTAGGAATTTTGTGTTTTTATTGCTCAAGACAATGAATAATACATAAGTCTGTACAGTCTCAATTCAAATGATGACTCATCAGTCACACTGAAGGCTTCGTTCCAATCCTATCCATATTCTGATGTGATCTTCCTACACTTCAGAAGGCCTAGGCTTGGCAGCCGCCCCCCCCCCCCCCCCCCTGTTTTTTGGTGATTAAAGTTGGGCTCTTTTAGGGAAATACTTTTCAAAGGTGAAACATGAACTATTGCTGGTCTGCAAACTGCTTGTTCCTGGTCCATGAAGAGATAAGCACAGAAATGGAGAGTAAATGCTAAGAAGCCTTTATAACGATTTAACAGAGTGACTTTGTGTGGGTAGAATCTAATAATAAAAGCGTGGGCTTGCATTTTATATGTTCATTTTTTAGTTCATTTTTCTAGTAATTAAATTTTATTATGTTTTATGAAAATATTGGTTTGTAATAAGTTAGCAATTGAAATAAGTCAATCGGAGAAGGACAAACATTATATGTTCTCATTCATTTGGGGAATATAAATAATAGTGAAAGGGAATAGAAGGGAAGGGAGAAGAAATGGGTAGGAAATATCAGAAAGGGAGACAGAACATGGAAGACTCCTAACTCTGGGAAATGAACTAGGGGTGGTGGAAGGGGAGGAGGGCTGGGGGTGGGGGTGAATGGGTGACAGGCACTGAGGGGGCACTTGACGGGATGAGCACTGGGTGTTATTCTGTATGTTGGCAAATTGAACACTAATAAAAAATAAATTTATAAAAAATAAAATAAAATAGAAAACAAAAGTCCTCGTTCTTCTCCCACAGATGGTCTGAAAAATGCAGGGCCAGGATATGGGCCTTTTTGCTCATCACAGAGTCTGCAGAGCACATAGTCAGCCTTATGACACCTAGGCCCAGTTACAGAGCACCAGGTTCAAGTACTTGGAGAAGAAGAGCATGCCCTGCATTTGCTGCAGGACTCTCTCCAGCTGTGTGGCCCCTTAGCTCAAGACCACAGCTGATCTTCCTGGAGCCACAGTGCCCTCCTAGGGCTTGTGGCTGACTCGAGACCAGTGACTAACTCGAGACATTAAAGAATTTCAAACCCTGACTGCCAGGAAGTAGCTCGGTGACCTTGGCCAAGTCACTTCTCTCTTTGGATTTTAGGTTTCTTGTCAGTAAAATGAAAAAAAAAAATTCATTTCAATGGCTCTTCCAGTTCTTTTATTCTATGACTCCAACATCTCTTGGGAACCACTAAGATACCTATTTTATTATTTTTTTATTATTTAAATTCAATTAACCATCATATAGAACATCATTAGTTTCAGATGTAGTGTTCAATAATTTATCAGTTGCATATAACACCCAGTGCTCATCACATCATGTGCCCTCCTTAATGCCCATCACCTAATTATAATTGGACAGCTACATGTAGAAGAATGAAACTGGACCATTTTCTTACACCAGACACCAAAGATAAACTCAAAATGGTTGAAAGACCTAAATGTAAGACAGGAATCCATCAAAATTCTAGAGGAGAATACAGGGAACAACATTTTTTACCTCAACTGCAGCAACTTCTTGCTAGACACATCTCCAAAGGCAAGAGAAACAAGAGCAAAAATGAACTATTAGAGCTTCATCAAGATAAAAAGTTGATGCACAACAAAGGAAAGAGTCAACAAAGCTAAAAGGCAACCTATGGAATGGGAGAAGATATTTGCAAATATGTCAGAAAAAGGGCTAGTATCCAAAATCTATTAAGAATTTATCAAACTCAATGCCCCTCCAAAATAATCCAACCAAGAAACGGGCAGAAGACATGAACGGACATTTCTCCAAAGAAGACACAAACAGCCAACAGACATGTGAAAAAATGTTCCACATCACTTGACATCAGAGAAATATAAATCAAAACCACAATGACATACCACCGCACACCAGTCAGAATGGCTAAAATTAATGACAGGAAACAACAAATGTTGGCAAGGATGTGGAGAAAGAGGAACCCTCTTACACTGTTGATGGGAATACAAGCTGGTACAGCCACTCTGGAAAATAGTATGGAGGTTCCTCAAAATGTTAAAAACAAGAACTACCATATGACCCAGCAATTGCAGTACTAGGTATTTACCCCCAAAGACACAAATGTAGTGAAATGAAGGGGCACCTGAACCCCAATGATACTAGCAATGTCCACAATAGCAAAGCCATGGAAAGAGCTAAGATGTCCATTGACAGATGAATAGATAAAGATGTGGCATATCTATACAACAGAGTATTTACTCAGCCTTCAGAAAGGATGAATACTTACCATTTACATCAATGTGGATGGAACTGATGGGTATTAGCCTGAGCAAAAATAAGACAGAGAAAGACAATTATCATAAAGTTTCACCCATATGTAGAGTATAAGAAACAGTGGAGAAGATCATAGGGGAAGTGGGGGAAGACTGAATGCAAAGTCATTAGAGAGGGAGAAAAACCATGAAAGACTCTTAACTGTAGGAAACAAACTGAAGGTTTGTGGAGGGGAGGTGGGTAGGGGCATGAGGTAACTAAGTGATAAGATGCCCACTTTAAAACAAGAAAATCAAGGCCATATCTCTAAACAAGTTCTTACAGCACACTGAAAACAATTTATTTATTTTTTTTAAGATTCTATTTATTCATGAGAGAGAGAGAGAGAGAGGCAGAGACACAGGCAGAGGGAGAAGCAGGCTCCATGTAGGAAGCCTGATGTGGGACCTGATCCTGGGACTCCAGGATTACGGCCTGGGCCAAAGGGAGGCACTAAACCACTGAGCCACCCAGGCATCCCTGAAAACAATTTCTTAATCTAGACTCAGAAGAATCACTGACATCCAATACTCACATTTTCTTACACATCTATTAAGGTTTAGTTTAGTGCAATAAGCTGCATGTATCTGAAGAGTATATTGTGTTCAGTTTTGACATATGCATTCACCTGTGAAGCTATTATCTCAACCAAAATATAGTTGACCCCTGAACAGTACAGGAGTTAGATGCACCAATGCCCAAGCAGTTGAAACTCTGTGTATGACTTTGGCTCCCCCAAAACTTAACTATTAGTAGCTTACTTTTGGAAGCCTTACTGATAACACAAACAGTTGATTAATATGTGTTATATATATTATGTACTGTATTCTTACCTTAAAGTAGGCTAAAGGAAGGAAAATGTTATTAAAAAAATCATAAGGAAGAAAAAATATATTGACAGTTCTACCGTGTACAATGTCCTCATATAAGTGGACCTGTGTAGTTCAAACCTGTGTTGTTCTTTGGCCAACCACACTGATCAATTCCATCACTTCCAAAAGTGGTCTTGTTCCCCTTCATAATCTTCTTTCCCCTTAGCCTCTGGCACACATGCAACCAATGATCTGCTTTTTGTCACTATAGATGATTGCATCTTCTAGAAGTTTATTCGAATAGTATCACACAGTATGTACTTTTTCTGTCTGATTTTTTTTCACATAGCATAACAGCTTTGAGATTTATCCATGTTGCTGCATGCATCAATCCTTTTTATTGCATTAATTGGATATACCACAACATTTTTTTAAAATTTTTATTTATTTATGATAGTCACACAGAGAGAGAGAGAGAGGCAGAGACATAGGCAGAGGGAGAAGCAGGCTCCATGCACCGGGAGCCCGACGTGGGATTCGATCCTGGGTCTCCAGGATCGCGCCCTGGGCCAAAGGCAGGCGCCAAACCGCCGCGCCACCCAGGGATCCCTACCGCAACATTTTTATCTGTTCAGTAGTTGATAAAATGTAGTTGATAAAATTTGGGTTGTTTCCAGTGTTTGGTATTATGAATATTACTATCAATATTCATATGGAAAGTTTTTGTGTGAACATGTACTTTCATTTCTCTTGGATAAATATGTAGGATTTGAATGGCTGGATCATATAAGGTAGGTATACGTTGAACTGTTTTATAAATTATCACACCTGCATCAACATTCTTTTCAAATGTAAAGTCATGAATTTTTACTCTTAGAGTTTCTCTAGAGATTCCTTTTACCTAGGAGGACCCAAAGTTTAAACATGTTTAACCAAATCTCTTAGAGAGTGAGTGATATCTGAACCAAGGTATCAGATCCTCAGGCCAGATCCTCATCTTTAACAATGTGCAGAAGTGGCGTGGCCCAGTCATTAAGTCTACTTCCATTGGATCAGACTGTCTGGTTGTGAATACTAGCTCTATCGCCTCTTAACTGAATGACATTGAGCAAGTCACTTCAGCTCTTTGAACCTGGTTTCCCCAATCTGTGAACAAGGCATAATAGTTTTACCTACTTCTTTGGGTTACTTTGATGACTGATGCTTGGCATACAGGAGGCATTATGAAAATGTTAGCTGTTATTAACAAAAAAGGGTTTCATGGTATTTCTTAGCCTGCTCAGAGCCATTCAATCCAGTGTTTGGAGAGGATGGAATCTGAGACATTCCTGATTTCTGCAGCAAGTGAGGGGCTGAGTTAGAACTCAGGACACTGAGGCTCCTGGGGTGTTTTCAGGGCTTCAGTATGGCTCTCTCTCACTGATCCTGATTCTTGGCACTTCACTCTGAATGAATGCGTTCATTCAACCTCTGAGCCTGTTTCCTCATTTGAAGGGAGGAAGTGGTCATCTCTGTCCTGCTACCCACAAGATCAACAGAGATGGGTGAGAAGGTGCTTTTAAACAGGGAAAATGAAAGTTTTCACAATTATTTTCCAAACAAGTAAGTTGTCAGTGGGACAGAGTTTTGAGTAGGAAATGCTCCTCCTGAAAGAAATTGCTGAGAATATGTTTCTTAGGAAATGAGGTGACCTCGAGTGGCAAGTTAACAGTTCATTTCATTGGTTACATCTGTGCCTAGGGTGGGCACTGCCAGCAGAAGTGGCAGAGTGCCCAGGCCAGCAACACCAACACTGGGCAGCCAGGAAGAGGCAGTGACATCTGTGCGGGGGCGGAAGCGGATGCATTTGTCAGGATTTTGCTCTTTCTTTGCTAAATTCAGAACATTTACGGAGAGAACAAGAGTGAGGAATACTGATTTCCCCTCCAAGAAAGGATGATGGATGGCAGGAGATGGTGGAAAACATGGCCACTTCCTCTCCCTCACCCACCCATCCATCCCATCTCCATCTCTTCCTTGAAGGCTGTCTGCTTGTTGTCTCCCTTCATTCTCCTTCACTACCTCCCCAGGCTATCACACTCACACTCTGCTTCTTGCTCTCTCTTTCCTCACTCCCTGACCACAAATGCTGCCTGGGTTCAAAATTATACCATGTGTCTCAGAGGAGTTATTTCCCCTGCATGTTATGAAATCGGCAACAAGACAGGTTCAGATCCCAGACTGGGTCATTTGTGAGACCAGGCAGCCAGGCTGGTTTTCCCAGGGGGCCAAATGGTCATAGCTACGTGGTGAGCATCCTCAGAGGCTGGACAAGGGCAGTACGGAGTTCACCTCTACCTTTTTGTAGGGAGACACATGGCTGGGAGGAAGGAAATGTGAAAGTGAAGGCTGTTAATGGAGACAGTCCAACAGATAAGAGAGAGGGTGGAAAGAGAACAGGTGGGTGTTGGGAGAAGGGGTCCCCAGAACAAGGGCTGGCCTGGATGTCAGGAGTTGTGACTCTGAATTCCAGCACTGATAGCACCTACCTGACTTTGAAGAGTCACACTGCCAATCTATTATCCAGTTAAGAGAATGAGAGTCTACACTAGGTTTTCCCGACCTTTGCACTATGGATATTGGGGGTGACATAAACCTTTGTTGTGGGGTAGTCCTGTGCATTACAGCATTCCTAGATAGATGCCAGAAGTAACCACACCCAGTTCCCATCTGTGACAACTAATATGGTCTTCAGGCATTGCCAAGTGTCTCCTGAAGGCAGGGGCAGCAGTGGGGGGTGGTGTTAGGAGAGATGTGTGCAAAGTCCCCACTGGGTTGAGAATCACAGAAAAAACAACTTCTGTTTAGAAGTTACCTCCACTGGGACAATAGGCCTTTAGCATTTTATCAACAGATATTCAAATCCTGATTCTATGAATAACAATTCTGAGATTTTTGTTGACCTTAATTCTGGAGGTAACAAGCAAAATGGAGATATTTGGCACTGGGCAACACAACTGACCTATAAAAGAAGATTGGCCAGCTGAGTGTCCACTGGGCACCATGTCATATGGTTAAATCCATATGGATTAGGCTGCATAGGCTTTATGTTGTTTTGTTTTGTTTTACACTGACAGATATTTTGGAACTAATTGAGAAACTCCACTATAAAGATTGGATATTAATTCAGGTAAACTGAGGCACAGAAAAGGAAAATCCTTAAGTAATTCTAGTTAGAACTAGCCTTGGGTAGCCTGCTGCAGATCTCAATTATGTGCTGAGGGAGGGAGGAATGCATAGGAGAAGCTCTTAGAGCCCTGTGTCACACAAGCCAAGCAAATTCAGATACCTAGTTTCCAAAAATCAAGAAAATGGATCAGGAAGAGAGAAGGAATCTGGGTTTCTGGGGCATAACCACCATAAACTACCAATCTCCAGACTTTCTTTACATCGAATAATAAACCCTGTGTGTCTACCCACTGCTTTTTAAATTAATATATCTCTTGGACAATTCTGTTAATTAATCCAATCACAGAAGTTCAGCTCAGTCTTTGATGCTGGTTCAAGATCCTGCTCATATATTGTCTCCTCAGTTCAAAGATTTCCTTGATCCTTGAAACCCAAGTCACTGTGTCCTCTTACTTTTCAGAGCCTTTGGTCAGTTTCCCTCCCACACCCAGCACATCTTTCCCTTTGCACCATTATTCATATCCACCACTCAATTGTCCCACTGTCTTTCCATCTTACCTGCCAGCAAAACTCCACCTCTGGACCAGTCCAGCTGTCTCCTTTTCCCCCTTTCCTTTTCCTTCCTTCCTTCTTGCCTACCTGCCTGCCTTTTTCTGTCATTCCCTCTCCCCATCCTCCTTATATCTCTCTTTCTTTTTCTTTTATTTAGTCATTTAGTCAACAAATATCTAGTGAATGCCTGTTCTATTAAGTGCCAGGATGGCTCTGAGTATTCAATGGTGAAAAAAAATATGGGGGATCCCTGGGTGGCGCAGCGGTTTGGTGCCTGCCTTTGGCCCAGGGCGCAATCCTGGAGACCCGTGATCGAATCCCACGTCGGGCTCCCGGTGCATGGAGCCTGCTTCTCCCTCTGCCTGTGTCTCTGCCTCTCTCTCTCTCTCTGTGTGTGACTATCATAAAAAATAAAAAATAAGAATAAAAAAATAAAATTCAGATTATTAAAAACAAAAACAAAAACAAAAACAAAAAACATGGTCTTTGCTCTCCTAGGCACTCGCTAAAGTTTACAGTCTAGTGAGGATGAGAGTCATTAAGTAAGCTTAGTACTGTGATAACTACAGCAGGATATTTAAATGAAGAGTAACAAGAGGACCAAATTATATAGGAGAGTTAGAGACACATCCTTATAGTAGGTGACATATCAGAACTGAAGGGTGAGAAGGATCTATTGATGCAAGGCAGGGGGAAGGTGGCTGGAGGACATTCTAAGGGCAAAATGTCATCAAAAACAAAGAGATGGGGACAAGCTGAGTGTGTTCAAGGAGTGGAAAGAAAGCAGTGTGGTTGGAGTGAGGGAGATGGAGGTGTGAGCTGATGCAGACCAGGCAGAGCAGGGATAGACAGTGATGTAAAGAAGTTTGGACCATATGCTGAGTCTACTTGGAAGTCATCAGAA
This sequence comes from Vulpes lagopus, assembly GCF_018345385.1. Lineage (NCBI taxonomy): Eukaryota > Metazoa > Chordata > Mammalia > Carnivora > Canidae > Vulpes > Vulpes lagopus. Next base: position 24,078,656 of record NC_054831.1, on the reverse strand, counting down.
AGTTTTGAGTTGGGGACTGACATGATCTGATTTACATTTTTAAAAAAATCATTCTGAGACTTCCAGAATAGTAGCATGGAAAGTATGGCAAACTTTCTCCCTGAGTAAAGCAACAATATAATTACTAAAAATGATTTTTAAAAATCCAACCATTTAAAATTTGCAGAAATTGTCCCCAAAGAATACCATAAATGGAGAAAGTTACTCAAGGAAATCTACTAAATCTCAGTAAGGACCATGAGAGTCTGTGGCCTTCCAACCATGATCTACTTATATTCCCTTCACCAGCTAGTGTGACAGGAGTTCTACTTTCAGAATATGTAACCAAGAAGTTGAGGCTCCTGTTCCATCTAGTTCCCAGTCTAGGGCTATGGTTTTACCTTGGGAAGGCAGGCCACTGGCATCTCTTCTGGTCTCACACTGCAGAAACTATTCTGAGTAGATGTGGCTGAGAGGAAGAGTCTCTCTTCCCTCACCCACTCTTCACTCAGAGTGGAACCTCTACTCCAGGGGCTGAGAACACTGGAACTCACTCTGGTTGACTTGTAAGGCAAAGTTTCCATGGAGGGAGGGAGAAGCCAAGGAACCAGAGGCTACTATCCCTACCCAGAATCCTCCTCATAGAGCAAAGGGGTCACTCTGGGAGAAGCTGGTCACTGTAACCACCCTTCACTCCCTTACAGTGTGGCACAGAGGTTTTGTCCAGAGAGAGGGGTGGATATTAAGAACAGTTCTGCTTGATAGGACTGACTTATTTGGGACAGACATCAGGGAAGTTCTTACTAAGGACATTAGTGAAAACAATGGAGATCTTGGTTGTAAACAATTAGAGAAGGCTATAGTTACGTGGTACTCATAGCAACAAGTGAACCAGTATACAGATAAGAAGTTTAACAGAATCAGGGAAAGAAACAGCTAAGAGGAGCCTTCCTGGAGTCAGAGCAGCTCAAATACAAGCAACATTCTATCCCTATAAAGGGGATCTACTTTCATTGAATGAGACTGTGGAACATTTTATGTCCCAGAGTGTCATCAAAAAGCAATAGAGCAACCAGTTAGCAATTCATAGAGGCTAACAGCTGAATGTGATGCTAATAGTGAAAGACACATCCAGGAAGACTATGCTCATGCTCAAGTCTACACCGTTTGAGAAGAGACATCAGAGGCTACACACTGTGAGAAAAATAAACTTCACTGAAATAGTCCAATTAAGTCAATAAAAAATAAGCAGAAAAATGAACAATAGTAAGCCCTGGGATAAGTACTCAAAATTATTATAATCTTTATCTAAAATGACCAACTTTCAACAAAAAATTGTCAGACATGCAAAGAGACAGGCAAGTGTTACACATATACAAGAAACTGCCTGGAAGGGGGCCCACATGTCAGGCTTAGCTGACAAAGACTTCAAAGTAGCTATTAAAAATATATTCAAAAAGCTAAAAGAAATCATAACTAAATAATTAAGGAAGGCATAAAGACAATATCACATCAAATAGAGAATATCAATAAAATAGAAATATGTTTTAAAAGAATCAAATGGACACTTGACGGGATGAGCACTGGGTGTTTTTCTGTATGTTGGTAAATTTAACACCAATAAAAATTAATTAAAAAAAATAAAAGAATCAAATGGAGGGGTGCCTGGTGGCTCAGTCAGTTAAGCATCTGCCTTTGGCTCAGGTTATGATCCCAGGGTCCTGAGATCAAACCCCATGTTGGGCTCCCTGCTCAGTGGAGAATCTGCTTTTCACTCCCTTTGTCCCTCCCCCTGCTTGTGCTCTCTCTCAATCGCAAATAAATAAATAAAATCTTTTAAAAAATAAAAGAATCAAATGGAAATTCTAGAAGGGCTCAACAGCAGATTTGGAAGAAGGAATAATTAGATAACTTGATGATAGATTGATAGAAATTATGCAATCTGAAAAATAGAAAGAGGGAATGAGACATCCATACCCAGACACATCAGTCAAAACCCTGAAAGTCAAAGACAAAGAGAAAAACTTGAAAGCAGCAAGAAGAAATAACTCATTACATACAAGAAAAATTCACTAAGATCTATAACAGACTTTCATCAGAAACAACACAGGTAAGAAGACCATACGATGAAAAAAAAAAAAGAAGAAGAAGATCATGGGATGACATGTTAGCAGAAAAAACTGTCAGTCAAGGGTTTTCTATCCAGCCAAACAATGTTTAAAAAATGAAGACAAAATAAAAATATTCCCAAATAAATAAAACAGAGAATTAATTGCTAGCAAACCTGTTTCACAAGAAATACTGAAGGAAGTTCTTTAGGCTGATAGCAAGTAACAGCAGATAGTAATTCAAATCCAAAAGAATAAACAAAAAGTGTCAGTAAAGGTAAGTGTGTAAGTAACTGTAAAAAATAGTCTCCTTCTGATAACTGATTTAAAAAGTAATTACATAAAACAATGTACATAATTGTATTGTTGGAGCTTTATCATTAGAAATGTAACATATTTGACCTTAACAGCACAAATAGGAGGATGAGAACAAAACTGTATTGGAGTAAAGCTATGATACTTGATGGTAACTTGAACACATAGGATGAGATAAAAAAAATAGCCAGAAGTTGTTGGTTAATATAACAAAGTTAATACAACAAATTTTATTGATAAACCTTTAGTTAGACTCATCAAAAAGAGAGAAGACTCAAAATCAGAAATGAAAGAAGAGAAAAAAAAGAAATGAAAGAAGAGAAATAACGACCAATACTACAGTAATACAAAGGATTATAAAAGAATATTATGAAAAACTATATGCCAACAAATTGGACAACTTAGGAGAAATGGGTAAATTCCTGAAAATATATACCACCCCCCTTATATTGAATCAGGAAGAAATGGAAAATTTGAACAGACTGATTATCAGCAATGGAATTGAATCTGTAATTTAAAAACTCCTAATAAGCAAAATCCCAAGACCAGATGGCTTCACAGGGAAATTCTACCAAACATTTAAAGAAGACTTAATACCTATTATTCTCAAACTATTCCAAAGAGGAAGGAAAGCTTTCAAATTCATTCTGCAAAGGCAATACTACCTGATACCAAAACCCAATAAAGACACAACAAAACAGGAAAACTATAGGCCAATATCTCTGATGAACATAGATGCAAAAACTCAACAAAATATTAGAAAACTGAATCCAACAGTTCATTTAAAACAATCATTCACCATGTTCAGTGGGATGTATCCCAGGAAGCAAGAGTAGTTCAATATTTATGAATCAGTCAATGTGATACATCACATCAATAAGAGAATGGATAAAAACTATATAATAATTAAACAGAAGCAGAAAAAGCATTTGACAAAATACAACATCCATTCATGATAAAAATCCTCAACAGAGTGAGTTTGGAGGGAACATTCCTCAACATAACATAGATCATATTTGAAAAATCCACAGCTAACATTATACTCAATGAGTAAAAACTGAGAGACTTTCCCCTAAGGTCAGGAACAATATAAGGATGTCCACTTTCACCAATTTTATTCAAAATAGTACTGGAAGTCCTAGCTGTAATAATCAGACAGGAAAAAAAAAGGCATACACACTAGTAAGGAAGAAGTGAAACTTTTACTATTTGCAGATGACATGATATTATACAGAGAAAACCCTAAAGATGCCACCAAAAACTATTAGAACTGATAAATGAATTCAGTAAAGTCACAGGATACAAAATAAATGTACATAAATCCTTGGCATTTCTATATGCTACTAATGAAGCAAGAGGGAAAAAAATTAAGAAAACAATCCCATTTACAATTTCACTAAAATAATAAAATACCTAGGAATAAACTTAACCAAGAAAGTGAAAGACTTGTCCTCTGAAAACTATAAAACACTGATGAAAGAAATAAAAAAGAAAATGGAAAGACATTCCATGCTCATGGATTGGAAGGACAAATATTGTTAAAATGTCCATACTACCCAAAGCAATCTACAGATAGAATGCAACCTATCAAAATAACCCACAGCATTTTTCATAGAATAAAGAGAATTATACACCATAACAAGTGGGTTTTATCCCAGGAATGCATGACTGCTTTAGCATCAATCAATGTAATGCATTATATTAATAGAATAAAAGACAAAAACAAATATCTCTGAAAAAATTGTTTCATACATATAGGAAATTATTTCATAGATATTTCATAGATATAGGAAAAGTATTTTACAAAATCCAACACCCTTTCATGATGAAAACACTCAACAAAGAAGAAATAGAAGGGAACTTCCTTAATCTGATAAAAGACCTTTATAAAACCCCACAGCTAACATCACACATGATGGTAAAATACTGGGTGCTTTTCCCCTAAGATCAAAAACAGAACATGATGCTCATTCTTACCATTACATGCTCTGGTTCTAGCTGGGGAAATTAAAGGAGAAAAGGAAATAAAAATCAACCAGATTGGAAAGGAAAAAGTATGACTATACATACTTGTAGATGACATGATCTTGTATATAGGAAAATCTAACAAGTCCATTTAAACATTATTAAAATTAAAGCTTAGCAAGCTTACAAGATATGTGATTGGTATACAAAAATCATTTGTATTTCTATATCCTATAATGAATGATCTGAAAATAAAATTAGAAAACAATTCTGTTTAAAATAACACCAAAAAATAAAATACCAAAGAATAAATTTAACAAAGTGCAAGACTTATCCACTGAAAACTATGAAATACTATTAAAAGAAATTAAAGACAATCTGAATAGAGAGACATACCATGTTCATAGAGCAGAATATTTAATATTGTTAATCTGGCATTACTCTACCACAGATTTGATAAATCCCCCCCAAAATCCCAGAGACCTTTTCTGTAGAAATTAACAGACTGACCCTAAAGTCATATGGGAATATAAGGTGCTCAGATAGCCAAAATCATCTTGAAAAGGTAGAACATATAACATTATGTGTTCTCATTCATTTGGGGAATATAAATAATAGTGAAAGGGAATATAAGGGAAGGGAGAAGATATGTGTGGGAAATATCAGAAAGGGAGACAGAACATAAAGACTCCTAACTCTGGGAAACGAACTAGGGGTGGTGGAAGGGGAGGAGGGTGGGGGGTGGGGGTGAATGGGTGACGGGCACTGGGGGTTATTCTGTATGTTGGTAAATTGAACACCAATAAAAAAAAAACATTAAAAACATTGTAAACACAAACACACACACACACAAAAGAAAAGGTAGAACAAAGTTGAAAACTCATACTTCCTGATTTCAAAACATACTACAAAGCCATAGTAATCAGGACAGTATCATACTGGCATGAGGATAGATATATAGATTAATGGAATAAAACAGAGCCTAGAGTAGTGCCTGGGTGGCTCAGTTATTAAGTGTCAGACTCTTGATTTTGGCTCAGGTCATGATCTCAGGGTCCTGAGACAGAGCCCTGCATTGGGCTCTCTGCTCACTGGGGGGGAAAATCTGCTTGAGGATCGTCTCCCTCTCCTTCTGCCCCTCCCCCAACTTGCACTCAAGCACACACACAAGCTCTCTCTCAAATAAATAAATAAATCTTTAAAGCTGAGAGCCTAGAAATAAACCCTTATGTTTATATTCAATTGATTTTTGACAAGGGTGCCAAGACAATTCAATAGGAAAAGGACAGTGTTTCAATAGATGGTGCTGGGACAACAGAAAGGAATGGAATTACTCTTTCCTTATACTATACATAAAAATTAACTCAAACCAGGTTGCAGATCTACATGTAAGAGCTAAATTTACTAAATTCCTAAAAAGAAAATAAGAGTAAATCTTTGTGAATTGAGGGTGAGGCAATGATTTCTGAGATATAACACAATGGCTTCTTAGACACAAAAGTGACTAAAGAAAGAAAAACAGATAAATTGAGCTTCATTAAAATGAAAAAATTTTGTGAAAAGTGTTGCCATCAAGAAAATGAAAAGACAACTTACAGAATGGTAGAAAATATTTTCAAAGAATGCATCTTATAAGAGACTTGTAGAATGTATAAGGAACACTTTCATCTCAATAATAGAAAAATACATATCCCAAGGATCTGAAAAGGTATTTCTCCAAAGAAGATATCTAATTGGGTAATGAGCACATGGAAAAATAGTCAACATTATTCAGTCACCAGGGAAATGAAAATCAAAACCACAGTGAGATACCACTTGTACACACTAGGATATAAGATCAAGAAGATAAGCAATAGCTGTGTTGATGAGGATGTGGGAGAAATGGAAATCTAATATATTGCTGGTAACAATATAAAATGGCCCAGTTACTCTGAAAAAGAGCTTGGAAGTTCCTCAAAAATTAAACATAGATTTACTATATGACTCAGCAATTACTCTCTTGGGATATACCCAAAAGAAATGAAAACACATCCTTACACAAATATGTCTATGAATGTTCATTATTAGTATTATTTGCAATAGCCAAAATGTAGAAACAACATAAAATATTAATCAACTGATGAATGGATAAACCAAATGTCGTATATTATGCAATATTATTCCACAATAAAAAGGAATAAAGCTCTGATACATGATATAACATCATTAAACCTTGAAAATATTATGATAAGTGATAGAAGCCAGTCCCAAAACAGCACATTTTGTATGATTCCATTTATATGAAATCCCAGAATAGGAAAAACTATAGAGGCAGAAAGATCCCATTTAGTCATTGCCTAGGGCTGAAAAGGGAAGGCAGCTGGGAGAAATGGGGGCATGACTGCAAATGGGCATGTGGACTCTTTTTAAGATGACAAAAGTGTTCTAAAATTGGATTGTGGTGATGGTTGCACAACTGTGTGAATATACTAAAAGGCATTCATTTGTACACTTTAAAAATGTGAACTGTGTGGTATGTAAATATATCTTAATAAAGGCACTTAAAAATCCCTCTAGTATGTAGCAAATGAGAGGTAAGAGAGGGGAGAAAAACTAAAAATCATAAACCACCCCAAACCCAGAGTGATCCAGGCAAGAAATAGTGGCTTAGCTTAGATTGGTGGTGGAGGTGAAGAGAAATGGAAATATTTCTTATTTTGGAAGAAATACCTAAAAAATACGAAGATGGGATTCACATGGGGGATGAGACATTCAAGAATGTTTTCCAGGCTTCAGCTTTGAGCAACTGGGTGAATGATGGTGGTGACATTTACTTATCTTGAGGAGACTGGAAGAAGAAACACATTTGGTGGGAGAGAGTAATCAAGCGTTCCTTTTTAGTGTGGAATTTGAGATACTAGTTAGGCACTTAAGTTTATGCACCTGGCCTTCCTGGGCCCTTCTGAACAATCTCACATAGACTCATTGGAATGGAAGCACCCGCTTCTACTGAGTAGTCAATGGTGCCTAGAATTTCTGTCCTCATTTTCCAGTAAGTGTTCTATTCCAATCTCTGCAGTTAGCTTTTTTCAAAGCTTCCCATTCTCCTAAAACTTCCTACCCCAATCTCTTTCCCTTCACTCTTAAAGCTGATTTTTGACTCTCATTTCACCAAAGATTAGAAATCAGTATTGGGAGTTCCTTCAACTTCTGGACACAGTGGCTACTAACGTCTCTCCCCAGGCGCTCTTGAATCCTACCTCAACACCCAGAGGTGTGCTGGGGCCAGCTCTTACTGGCCTGTGAAAGTCATTTGTAAAATATTCAGGAATTTTGAGAGCTGATTGTTTCACCAACAGTGACTTGAAAATCAGCCAACATGGTAGTCTTTACATAACAGAAATAAGCATATGCAATAAATTGTGCTTTTTCTTTTGTTTAGAGGGATCATTTATTAGAATGCCACCTGCACTATTGTTTCATCCATTATCACCATTCTAATACCTTCAGCCTCTTTCCTACTGACACATTCATATGAGCATTTAAACATACTCTCCAAAGGGGAAAATACTCTTCATTCTAAAATCTCCCTCTATTATTATCCTGTTTCTCTCCTACCCTTTCCAATCAAGGTTCTTGAGTCGCCCACCAATACCATCTCCAGTTGTTCACCTTCTAGTCACTCCTCCATCTACCACAATCTTGCTCTATCCTCACCATGCCATGGAAATTGACCTTCCCAAGATCATGAGTGACCTTCTTATTAAGTCCAAGGGATATTTCCTTGTCCTTATCTTCTGTGACCTCTCAGCCACATTTTTCTTTAGAATTCTGTCCTCACCCTTATTTCTTTTCATTTATATGTTCCCTTGGCAATATCTTTCACTCTGTTAGACAGAATCTGCAATCCAATCTTCCCTTTACTGTGGGGATACCCTGGGAAAGAAGAATCTTCTGTCAAAGCCCCTTGTAACACAGTAATGCCAGACCTCTTGGAAAATATACTAATGATATTTTCTAGTGGGATATTTTCTACTGAATGCATTTGGTAGGATGTAACTGGTCTATCTAGTATTACTCATAGTAAATATACCTAGAATCTATAGGCACGATGCTCTGGAAAATATAATGTAAATCACATACCTAGCTGAATAGAAAATGGAGAAATAGCTTAATGAAAAAGTTCTTTGCTGTGTAAAGTCATGTTCCTACAGCCAGTATTTAGAGACTTCATATGTTAAATCCAGGCCAAAACTTATCTCATGGCAGCCAAAAAGTAGCCTCAGATTGCCATGCTTTGCCTGTACCCTTCAATTACTTGTATCTTTGAAATTATTAGTGAAACTTGTAACTTGTTACTGGGTAAAAGATCTGATTCATGAATCTGATTTGACAGTCTGCCCTTTGTTATGGTTTCAATTAACTTTTTATGTGAGTAACTGTTAAATTACTTTCTCCTGTTCAGTCCTCTCACCTGAACTCCAAACCATGTATCCAAATACCTATTAAACATCTCTACTGGAGGTACCACTGAGAGCTTAAATTCAACATATCAAAATACAAACTGGACATTTCATCTCTTCTCCTCCCTTTCCCTTTCCTGCCTTCCCACTCACCTTCAATCAGTGGAAAAGGAACTTCAATTCCCCCAGATACTCAAACAATAGCTTGGCTCAAAGTCAGCAGAGCCTGGGGCTGAAGATGCCACTGCTCAGATTTAAAGTGCTAAAGGTTCCTACATCTTGCCAGGCTGGTTTGTGACTATTTCCAGACTTGAATGACTCCTGGGACTTTCCTATCTTATCTGCCCCTGCAGTTCAGTGTCATGGGAAAATTTTGAGTTTAAAGTGTACAGATTGGAAGAATTAATATTGTTAAAATGTCTGTTCTACTCAATGTGATCTACAGGTTTGATGCAATCTGTATCAAGAGTTCCTAGGCATTTTTAACAGAAATAGGAAAACCAACCATAAAATTCACATGGAACCAGGAAAAAAAATAACTAAAGCAATCCTGAACAAGAACATAGTTGAAGGCATCACAATTCCTGACTTCAAGCTATATTACAAAGCTATAACAAACAAAACAGTATGGTGTTGACATAAAAACAGACACAGAGACCAATGAAACAGAATAGAGAGCCCAGGAACAAATCCATGCATACATGGTCAACAAAATTTTGACAAAGATGATAAAAATATACAATGGGGAAAGGATAGTCTTTTCAGTAAATGGCATTGAGAATATTAGATATCCACATGTAAAAATAAAATAAGACCCTTATACAATACACAAAAATCAACTCAAAATGTATTAAAGACTTAATCATAAGACTGACATTATAAAACTTCTAGAACATTTAAGGCTAAAGCAAAAATAAGCAAGTAAGACTATATCAAACTAAAAACTTCTGCAAAGCAAAGGAAACAATTGACAAAATGAAAAAGCAACCTACAGAATTGAAGAAAATATTTCCAAAGCATATATGCAATAAGAGGCTAATATCCAAAATAAATAAATATAATTCAATAGCAAGAAACCAAAAAAAATAGGTGGAATAGACAAAATAGACACTTTTCTAAGGAAAACCTAAAAATGGCCCATAGATATATGAAAAGATGCTTAACTAGTCATTGAATCATCAGGGAAATGCAAATCAAAACCACAATGAGATATCACCTCACACTTGTTAGGAGTGCTATTATCAAAATGTCTAAAGATAGGAGGTGTTGGCAAGAACATTGAGAAAAGGGAACCCTTGTGCACTGTGGCAGTAATGTAAATTGGTACAATCACTGCAGAAAATAGTATGGAGGCTCCTTAAAAAATTAAAAATTACCCAGCAATCCAATTCTGGGTATGTATCCAAAGGAAATAAAATAACTATTTCAAAGAGATATTTTCATCCCCATGTTCTTTTCAATATTTTTTACAATAGCTAAAATATGGAAACAACCTGTCTATTGACAGATAAATGAATTAAGAAAATGTGGTATATTTATGCAGTAGAATATCATTCAACCTTTAAAAGGAAGGATAACTTGCTATTTGCAACAACATGGGTGAAGTTGGAGAGCATTATGGTAAGTGACATAAGCCAGACAGACAAATATCACATGATATCATAAGTGAGATCTAAAAAAAAAAAAATTAAGTAAAACTCTTGGAAACAGAGAGTAGAATGGTGGTTACCAGAGGCTGGGCGCTGGGGTGGGGCAAGGAGAGATATAGATCAAAGAACACAAATTTTCAGTTATAAGATGAATAAATTGTGAGATCTAATATACAGCATCATAACTATGGATAAAAATTATATGTTGTACCAATACAATGGTACTCTTGAATTTTCCCAAGAGTAGATCTCAAGTATTCTCAACACACACACACACACACACACACACACACACACACAAACACATGTAACTATGGGAAATGATGACTGTTAATTAGTTTGATTTTGGTGATAATTTCACAATGTGTACATACATCAAAATATCACATTGTACATCTTAAATATATAGAATTTTTATTTGTCAAAAATAAATTTAAAAAAAATTAAAAATAAAGTGTGCAAGAGTGAGGCTGGTCCCGTTTGTATCAGTTAGAACACTTCTAGTTGCAAGATACAGAAATCAAACTTGAACAAAAAGAATTTCATGAATTCATAATTTAAAAATCTGTGCTTCCTTTTAGCATCTTGCAGTACCAGAAAGTAAGGAAGTGCTTAAAACACACACACACACACACACACACACACACACTGATAAAGGTATGTCAAAGGTGCACAGAAACCAACAGAGTTCCCAATGACCACAGCTGGAAAATTTGAGCAATAAAATAATAAAAAAAAAAGTTTTAGATTAAACCTAAAGTAAAAAGTGAATCTATATTGGTACATGTAAGTGATTAAATAAAGTAATAAATGGGGTACAAAAGACAAATTTTCTTTGCAGAAGAATTATAAATAAATATACTCTGCATTAAAGGAGATGGAATATAACTCCCCACTCCTTCAGAGTGCACTGTTCATTGTAACTTCCTTACAAAGAGTACAGTATGGAAAAGAGGGGAAAAGAGTAACTTTATAGTAGACAGACTTGACACATATTGCCTCAGCCTGGTGATCAAAGTCAAGATTAACAGTCAAAAACCACATGGATAGTATGTACTCTTGTTATGATGTGATAAAAATACACTTAACCTCTGTGATTTTCCTCCCCTAAACCCATAGCTCTAGTCTTTTTATAAGAAAAAGTCAAATTCTAATAGAATGTCATTCAACAATATACTTAATTAGTACTTCTAAAAACAATTAAGTTCATAAAAAACAAGGAGAGTCTGAGAACCTTGTCATAGCCAAGATCCACAATATTACTAAAACAGCTCACACTTTAATACAAAGTATTAACATAGCACTACCTCAGAGGTCCCCAAAGTTCCTTAGTTCATGGGCCTTTGGTGTCGTAGTAATTTTTTTCACAGCATACTAGGCCAAAAGAACTACCAAATGACTGCATTTATTAAGTAGTTAGGTCCAAATAACTTAATAGCAGTAGCTCACTCAATGTCTGACAGATGTTGCTACTTCTATTTACGTCAGACAGATGTCTCTGTACATCCATTGAATCCCTACAAGTTTGTAGTAGTAACCTGGTGCACCTCAGTGCAGTTTAGGAATTATAGTTCTAGGTATTAAAATTCTGATGGGACACACATGACAATCATGTGGCACAACTAATAATAAGTCAATTGACTGGATAACGTTTAAACTTATAGTTTCCATATCATGATAATTATTATATTGTTAGCTAAATTTTAAGTGGCAACATGGAAGCCATGTTGCCCCTTTCACTATACTGAGAATTGTGTTACTTAAGGTCCTCGGGAAAAACAGAAACAAAAGGAAGTGCATATAGAAAGAAAGAAAGAAAGAAAGAAAGAAAGAAAGAAAGAAAGAAAGAGAGAAAGAAAGAAAGGTTTGTTATAAGGAAATGGCTCCTCTGACCATGGAGACTGTGAAGTCCAATCTGCAGTGGGAGTTGGTGGGCTTAAGACCCAAGACAGCTGATGGTGAATCTTTGTTTGATCAAGGAGGCCAGTCTTTTTGTTCTATTCAGTCCTTCAACTGATTAGATGAGAATCACACGAGTTATGGAAGAAAGTATACTTCCTCAAGGTTCATTGATTTAAATGTTATTTTTTCCCCAAAATACCACCTAAATGGGCACATAAAATTAATCATCCCAAGTCTACCCTTTGTCACCCAACACACTCTTTAAATCATACTTAATCTCCAAATAAAGGCAACAACAAGGTCATACTTCTACTGACAGGCTACAACTATTCTACATGCAATTGAAAGTCCACCCTTTCTCTAAAACAGGATGCAGTGTCTTTACTGTTTAGTTTTCTCTTGATATTTCATAACTTAAATACTATTTCCATACTATTTCCAATACTATGTCCATGTATCTTTTCCCATACTATTTCCAATACTATGTCCATGTATCTTTTCCATGTAAAGTACCGTATAAAGTTAACAATACTTAAATTCTGTGATATCAAATCAACACATTTTATGTTACATAATAGGAGACAAGAAGGAAGAAAACAAAAATAGTTGCTTGATTTACACATACACAGACATTCATAACAAAATAAAGGAAAAATACAAGTTACAGTTTTTCTTTCTGTGACTGGTTACATGGTCATATCTGGTATTTATAACTACCTTCTTCCACTACCCATTTTGTACTTCCTTTGCCCTTAGCAAGCATTTCAGTTGGTCATAGTTCTTTACATGTCAGGGTGACCTAAATTTTCACTCCTGAAAGTTCTGGGCCATTAGCAGCCTTGTTTGGATTGGGTTGTTGTAGTTTTCTATTAACCTTAATTTCAAAGATTGCTGGGGTTCCAGACTTAACTCCTCTTGACCCTCCATTATAGAGTAGTAATTCAATTTCCCCTTGGGAATCAGGACTCATTGCCTCAGCCAGCACAGTAACTCCCTTATTTGCTTGTTGTCGATTCAGAGGCATGAGGAGTCCAAAATGGCCAGGTAGCAGTCTTATCTTCCAGTACAAAGAAATCACTGTTATGTCTCCTGGTGGAAACATTCCTCCAGTTAAAACCAAAACCTCTAAGTAGAAGTTGTGAGCACAGGAAGCAAAAATTTTACTAGCAGGGGAGTAGTGCCACTCCAACTTCTAGCCCTAGATTCCTAGACCTGTGAATCCTGGCTTTGGAAGAAACAGCGTCATATAATGGTTGGTTCAGAGCAGATACAACTCCTACAAAGCCTTTTCTTAGCTCTACAAAGCATTTCCACCTGCCTGTCATCGAAATTAAATCTTCAAAAGGTTATGCCAATATTTTATAAACCCAGATGCTTCAGGATGGTAGGAAATAAGGTAAGACCAGAAATTCCATAAGCATGGACCCATTGATACACTTAATTTGTTGTTGGTTCCTTGATCAGAAACAATGTTTTGTGGATTACTGTGGATACTAAATTCTGTAGGTACATGAGTAATATTTTTGGCAGAAGCACTGCATACAGGATAAGCAAATCTGTACCCAGAGTAAGTATCTATTCCAGTAAGAACAAAATTCAGTCCTTTCCATGATGGAAGTAGTCCAATGTAATCAACCTGACACAAGTAGCTGGCTTATCGCCCTGGGGAATGATGCCATATCAGGAATTTATTGTTGGTCTCTGCTGTTGGCAGTTTGGCACTCAGCAGTGGCCATAGCCATGTTGGCCATGTTGCTGACCCCATGCATAATCTCTATCCCAGCCACTATGGCTGCTTTGTTCATGAAATGATTGGGGGATGACAGGGGTAACTGGGGAAAGCAGCTGACTGATATTCACAGAATAAGTCATCCTATCTATTGGATTTTTAAAATCCTCTCTGCTGAGATCTCCTTTTGGTGGACATTGACATGGAACACAAGAATCTTCATTTTTTCACTCATTCAGAGAGATCTAGCCACATATCTCTTCTCCATACTTCCCTGTCACCAATCATGTTCAAGTCCCTGACCCTCCAGCCAAATCATTGCCCACAGCCATGAATCTGTATATAATTGCAATGTGGCTTTTCTCCTTCTAAGCAAATTGAGCAAACAGGTGCACTGCTCAAAGTTCTGGGAGAATTTGTCTCCTTCAAGGATATCCCAAGAAAGAGCTATAGAGCTACTGCTGTCTACTTTCAGATAGTGCCTACATATCATGCAGAACCACCTATAAATCAGTGCCAAGATTCCTTCTTCTTGGTTAACTGATGGTAAAGAACTCTTCATGAGGCCATACATGCAAACTGGAGAAAGAATGTAGTGTGGGTGTGTTGGGGTGAACCATGGGCGTTAGGACACTTCTTTACGTAACTTGTTTCTTCAGGGATTGGGCCACTTGAGCCCAATCTCATATTTACTATTGTACATTAGATGATGGAGTTCTGCTGTATGTACATGCCCAATTTTATTGCATGATGTCTCAGCTAACACTCAGTTCTTGATGGGCAGCTCAGGTCATATGGTAACTTCATGGCCCATGGTTAAGTGTTAAGTATCTACAAGTTCCAGTATCAGGCCAAAGGCTGCTTCTCAAAAGGAAAGTAGTTACCTGCAAAGGATGGCAGTACTTTGTTCCAAAATCCAAAATTATGGCATAGTGCCTATGCCATAATTTACCTTTAAGGGCCTGACATTGTCTTCCAACAGTATCCCTATCTGTCACTAATACTTCAAGTACCATTGGGGCCTGCTGGATCATATGGCCCAAGTGGCAGAGCAGCTTGTAGGGAAGGCTGGACCTACTGCAGAGCCTTCTGTTCTGGGCTTTGTTTAGCAGCTTTTTGGGTCACTTAGTAAATGGGACCAAGTAGCATATTCAAATGAATATGTTCCCTCCAAAATCCAATGAGGCCTACTAGATTACATGTTTTTTGGTTGTAGGAGGGGAGAGATACAACAATGTATACTTTACCTTAGAAGGGATATCTCAACATGTCCAACTCACTGAATCCCTAGAAATTTCACCAAGGTAGGAGGCCCTTGAAATTGGCTAGATTTTTTTCTTACCCCCTGGCATATAAATATCTTATCAATAAGTCTAGAGTAATTGCTACTTCTTGCTCACTAGGTCAGATCAGCACAATGTCATCAATGTAATGGACTAGTGTGACATTTTGTGGAAAGGAAAGGGCTCTTATGATCAAGATCCTTATGAACTGAATTATGACATAGGCCTGGAGAGTTGCTATACCCCTGAGGTAGGGCAGTTAAGTGTAATGCTGGCCTTGCCACTAGACAGCAAACTGCTTCTGGAGAACCTTATGAATAGGAATGGAGAAAAAGACATTTTCCAGATCAATAGCTGTATAGCAGATACCAGGCCATGTGTTAATTAACTCAAGCAATTAAAGCACATCTGGTAGAGTCATTGCAATTGGATTCACAATCTTGTTAAGTTTACAATAATCCTCTGTCATTCTCAAAGATCTATCAGTGTTCTATCCAGGCCGGATAGAAGAGTTGAAGGGGGATGTGGTGGGAATCACCATTCCTGCATCCTTTAAGTCTTTGATGGGGCCAGTAATCTCTGCAGTCTCTCCAGGAATGTGGGATTACTTTTGGTTTCCTATTTTCCTAGGTAGAGGCAGTTGTCTCTTGGCCTTCTCCACCATTATGTCCCTTACTCCATAGATCAGGGAACCAATGTGAGATTCTGCCAGATTCTCAGTATGTCTATTCCAATTACACATTCCAGAACTGGGGAAATAACCACAGGGTGGATTCAGGGACCCCCTGGGCCTCCTGTGAGATGGACCTTAAAACCCCATTGATCACCTGACCTCCATAAACCCCTACTCTGACTGGAGGGACCACAGTGATATTTGGGTCTCCAGAATCAGTGTCCATTCAAAGCCAGTGTCTAGTAGTCCCCCAAAGGGCTGATTATTTCCTTTTTCCCAGTGTATAGTTATCCTGGTAAAAAGCCGCAGGTCGTTTTGAGGAAGGCTGAGAAAATTAACAGCATAAATATTTGTTCTATGGTCGGGCCCTTCCTCAACGGTACCCAGCTTCCCTTTCATTTAAGTGGTTCTGGGTTTGTTAACTGGGCCAAGTCTGAGGAGGAGCCATGACCGTTTTGTAATTCAGATTAGACTTTTGTTCACTTGACCTAGAACTTCTCTGCTTATACAGAACAAGTAAGAATGTGTTAGACTTCCTACCTATTTCACTTCCAGGCACATCACGACCACATAGCTAACACCATGAGTCTGTGCATGTCAGCCTATTCTGATCACTGCATTGACCCTGCTGTCCATTATGGTATCCATGCTGTCCTTGCCTTAGACAGTTGAATGCCACCTTTGGGTATCCACCACCCCAGGATCCAATTACTCTCACTGTGGTTGGGTTTCTCAGTTCAGTGACTGTGGTTCCCCCTGTGAGGTCTGGCCTACAAAGAATGATCACAGAACTCTTCAAGGATTCTAAGACTCTATTCGCAAATTTATTTCTCATAGTCATGGTGAGAGGCATGTCTTCTGGACCTTCCCAAGGTGGGTGAGTGGGTCTCAGATGACAAACCCACTACAACATCCCACCTTCCCTGTTTTTGAATCCTGTTCTTTACATGAAATCAAGGAGAGCCAGAATTTCATATTCATTCACTGTAGGTCAAACTTGGGCCTATGTTTTAGTCAACCCACCAAACAAACTGTTAGACCCTTTCTAACTCCCTAAGATGTAACATTAAATAGAAAAATCTGCTTAGCTCATAGAAATAAATTCTCTAATGCAATTTTAATGTTTCTTCCACCTTTATCCCACACCTTTTGTATCCATTACCACAAATACTCCCCAGATTGCTGTCTGTATGAATTAGAAAACTCAGGTAGTTCTTTTGAAGTATAGCACACCTCCTCATGGGTTATACTTTGTACCTCACCTTTAGGGTCCTGCTGAGAACCTGAGTCTAGTTATATGTCTAGAAGCAAAGAGGATGGTGGGGCTGGGTCCTCAGGGGGATTCAGCATTGTTTTGCTTGGCAGTGCCTTGGGAAGGCCACTGCCCTCTCCTCAGTGAAGGCTTCAGATAGAGGTTGAGAGGTCACTTTTACTGGAGGTGGAGAAACTGTTTCCACTGTCAAAGATGACTTATCCAGTGTCCCCAGCTCCATCAAGGTCTTCCCATATATCCTCATTCCAACTTTCAGGATCCCATTCCTTCTCAGTCAATGTGTTTAACAGTAGATACCCTGTGAGGCTAGGAGTTCAACTCACATCATATTTTAGCCAGTCACAGGATGAGACTGTGAATTTGATTATTAGCAATCTCTGCCTTGTGGCTGTAGGACAAAGGGTCTCTTTCAGGACAAATTGATACGGGAGGGCTAAGGTTCTTTTTTCACGGCTTCGAAGAATGAATCTCATGGGCAATAGAGAGTGAGCAAAGCAATAGAAGTTTATTAAACAAAGATACAGAGAAAATTCTGAGAAGTGAGAGGGGTCCTGACAGGGTTGCCACTGAGGGCTTGTAGTAGTGGTCTTTTATTGAGAATTGACTGGGAAACTTGTGGCCTTGAGATTCTTGTGCTGTCTTGGTTTGAGTTAGGACTTGTGATAACATCTTTAATGGCTTACTTCTTCTTTGGGGTCTGGTTATTCTTTGTTGGTCACAAATGACTGTCATAAAAAAGATACCCCCTCACATTTAGGGCAGGGTGGTCTGGCTTGTTCCCTTATATCTGGTTTCCTTACACCTCAGCACTTTTGGGATTTCTGTGAGCCTGATTGTGTGGCCCCCTACCTAGCCCTGCCTAGCCCTGTTTGTTCCTACCACAAAATGAAGATTTCAAGTCATTTCTGGGGCACTAGAGCTGGGAATTTTAATCGTGAATTCATATTTTCTTTCCCTGCTTTGTCTAGCGACATTAGGAGCAACTGGCCAATCTCATTATACTTATTAGTTTGATGAAATGTTTCAACATATCAAATATATTGGTCACCTAGATCCTAGTTTCTTTCAAGTGTTGGACAGGAATAAACAATGGTGATATTTTGCTTATATCTATTGCCCCCACACCATGGACTATTATTGCTTTCTTCACTACTGGAAATGGAGTTATTAGTATCTTTAAATCTAATCAGATCAGAGAGCCAGTTCCAGAAACCCCAGAATGAATTCAGGAAATTCATCCTTAAGATTTTGTACTTCTAGAAGAACTCTCAGTACCAAAATCTGTACTAATCAGAATTCTCCAGAGAAAAATGTGTGTGTGTGTGTGTGTGTGTGTGTGTGTGTGTGCACATGTGAGTTTGTGCTATAAGAAATTACCTCACATGATCATGGAGACTGGTAAATCCTAATCTGCAGTGTTGTCTATCAGGCTCAAGACCCAGGAAAGCTGATTGGTGATAAACTCTGAAGGCCACTCAGGGAAGGTGGCAGTGCAGGTGAATCCAAAGGCTGTGTGCTGGACAAATTCCCTCTTTCTTGTGGAGGCTGGTCTTTTTGTTCTATTTAGACCTTCAACCAATTGGATGAGGCCCACCCACCTTATGGAGAGCAATCTGCTTACTCAAAGTTCACTTATTTAAATGCTAATCTCATTCAAAAACAGTCTCTGAGTTGACATATAAAATTAACCATCATACTCTCCCAGGTATCTTTTCCATGGTATTTTGTTTCTCCCATATGTTAGAACTAATAATGTGCCCATACTTATCCTTACTTTGAGGAAAACTCATTTTTACCCTTCTCTTGAGCAACTGTAATTTTTTCTCAGGACCCCCTTCTTAAAAATCATATTTTCATTCTCTACCTTGGAACTCTTCTTTTTGGGGACAGAAGGGTCTGCTGTCTTTCCTCCTTGTTTTCAGCTTGTTATCAATTTTCATTTAAGTTTATTCTTGAGTCAAATTGACAGTGCTCATCTCCAACCTGTCCTTCATTTGCTCTGTTTGCCACACTTGAACAAACCTCACTTCTCCCTTCAGCAGATTCTCCTCCATGTTCAGTCTCTCTGAGGAGACTTCTGGGTCCTGCCAGCCCATGAAGATGGCCCCTTCTGTTCTCTGCAGGATTCCTGGGTCTCACACCTTCTAGCACTCAATTGGAAGGGTTGGATGTGGGACATATCACTGCTTGCCAAGAAACTTCTTGAGGATGGGATCCTGCCTTCTGCTAAATCCTCCAGCATCTGACACTGCGAGCTGTCAATATAAGACCAAATTACTGGGTGTTTCCATGTTCCTCTTTCCTCTGGCCACAGTCTCTGTTGGATTTCCTGGGCCACACTAAAGATGCAGTGACAATTTAGGAAATGCAAAGTTTTAAATGGAAACTTGGACTTTTCCCATGACCTACAGCATGGCTGATACTTTTTCAGAAAGAAAGAGATTGTGAGACAAAACACTTCCTACTTCTCTTTTTCCTCACTATAACCTTTCTCCCCCAGTGGTCCTGAAGCAGCAATTTCTGGACATAATTTCTTCAGAAGCTCCTGGGAGCCTGGGATTTGGCTACCTTGGAGGTCAACCAGCCAGAATGTCCACCATCAAAGGACATCTTCAGTACATAGTCCCCTTTTCCTGTTCACAGTACTCTTATTTCTGTGTGGGGCACCACCTGCACCCATTATCAGTGTACAGAGTTCTGAATGGCTGGCCCTTTGCTGGCTCCTGGAGTGGACTTGTGATTTGAGCCTCACCTAGAAGAATGCCACTGTTAGCCACAGTGATTGGAGCAGCAATGGGCTGTGGGCTTATGAGTCACAAGAATTAGACCACAGACATTTGCTGGAATTATTAGTAACAAGGCTCTCTCTTTTTATTGGGGCTACTAAGGTGGTAGGATGCAAACTGGAGGTACTACTACTAGTCATTATGGCCACCACTTGGAAGCGCTTTTTGAGGGTGATAGCTATAAATAAAAAATAGTTTCTGTCAATATCTGTTGAGCCTCTAAATTCAGCCATGCCTGAAGCCAAAAACCACTCCTGGTGTTTTTGTGTTTTGTAGGTCTACATCTACAAATAACTGTTTTTGGTTTTAGATGGTTTGAGATAGATAACTGACTTGCAGTGGAAAGAGTCCTGACTAATGCAGGGACCCAAAGCCTAGTCCCCCAGCCAGGGCTCCAGCCTGAATTTCTGGTCCCACTTTCTATTATCACCCTCAGTTCCTGGTCCTTAGATCTAATCTGTAGCCAGTCTGTCTGCTGGTAGCACATTTTCACACACTTTCATTGGTTAAGGAATAGCATCTGCTTTATTATCAGTAGAAAATGGCCCAGAGTAACATGTAGGGCAGAAGTGAAATCAGAAGCCAGAATCTGTGGCTTCCTGGCTCTGGAAATTCTGCTGCATGGGACCTCATTTGTTTCCTATTGGGAGAACCTCTCATTTCCTCAGCATTAAAAGGTCTTCCCTCCATCTCAGTCACCTTCTTGATCCAAAGGGTGTACTTTTCTAACAAAGTGTATATCCCTGGCGTGTTCTTCCTTCCACAGCTCTTGCCCCAGCTGATAATGCCCACCAGGTACCAGGTCTTGTCAGACTCTGTGGTGCAGGCCAGAGGCCCCCCGCTGTCACCCTGTGGACAGAGAACACAGTTCAATAGTGAGTCCCATTCTAGACTGTTCATTTGAGGCAAAGAATAGCTCATGAATTAGGGAATGCACTGATCTCCCCTGCTCCAGGCTGCCAAAGGAGATGTCATTGCTGACCAATGCCCACCCCTCTCCTTTGTCCACAGGAGCAGCATGCTGCTGTCAGGCTTGTTCCAGGAGTTATAGACAGTGGAGAGGACAAAACTGAAGAGAGAGGAGAGAGAGAGAGAGAATTGGTAAGAAAATCACTGCATGCAGCACAGTGAAAGGTGAGCTGGAGGACAGAGTAAATGCTGCACAGACCAAGAGGAGTGAGAACTAGTTTTGTGGACCTTATCAAATTAGAAGCTCTGTAAAGGGCTGTAAAAGAAAGGAATGAAAGCAGAATATGAGAAATATTGTTAGAGTTGTAGATATGCATTGAGTCTTCTTTGGTGTTCTTCCAGAGGCATGAAGGAGAATGATGTCCCTTTTTTATTCTTTGGTGTGGGTGTCTGCAAGGCATAAGTGAGCTAAAGCTTTTCTGAATGCATGATTCCTATGGGGTGGACTCACATGTGCCTATGACTCACATCATTACATATATAGAAAATATATACCAAGTCCCTACCATGTACCATGCATATATATGGCTTCCTTTTACCCATTTCTATACATGCGAACCGAGGCATAAGAATGCTTAATCGCTTGATCAGGGCTACACAGTAGGCCAGACTAAGTTGGAATCAGGACTTCCTGATGCTAAACTAAGGCACACGTTCTTTTCACCTTGCTACTTGCTTTTCATGGAAGTTGCTGAGTGGTTTTAGGAGGCTTTTCTGCAGCAGAAAGATAGCCTCCTTTTCCAAGATCATAAACGGGTGGCTAGAATTAATAGAATATTATACTGAGTTCTAATAGGAGGAGGAGGATTAATATTTCCTGGACATGATACGTGAGGCATAGTGCTAGCCCCTGGACTTCTGTTTCTCATCAATTGTGCTCCGTCACATCTCTGTGAGGTAGTTATTTTGATTCCCATTTTATAATTCTAAAACTGAAGGTCAGAAGAGGTTTGATCATTCCCATTTAACAAATCTGAGGGAAAAATTATCCGGCCTTTGGGATACAAGACCTTATGTTCTACTGGAAGAGATAAAAATGTTAAACAAAAAGAATCAGTTGTGTTTGATGGGACAGAGTATGCACACAATATGGGTGGAGTACAAAGCAGGGAGTAAATTGATTCAGTTGAGGGAAGGTATATCAGGATAGACTTCAAAGCATTTAGTTTGAAGGATGAATAGGAATTTGACAGGAAGAGTGTGGGGGCTGATGGAGGGGAATCAGACAGGAAATAGAGGGACTAAGATGAGGACATGAAAATGATAAAAATCTGAACCAGGGATGACTTTGGATATAAATGATGGGGATTAGTTCCAAGGTCATAGGGTGTGGATAACAGGGATAAAGTGTAGCGAGAAACAATGAATAAATATGTTCAAATGGAGTTTGGGTTGGCTGAGGGACACATCGCCAAGCAGAGGGATATACAGAGCAAAGAGATTGTGGCCTGAGGGACACCCAGTAAATATGGGCCAAAACAAAAATTGCCATTTTCAGTATAAAATGTTGCCTTTAACACTTGTCTGGTTTTTTGTGTGTGTTTTTCTTTGTGCTAAGTTTTGTTTCCGTTATTGGGGAAGAACTATATCAACAGGATTTCCACACCAATAACTCCTTCCATAAATTTTGTTTTTACAACTTTCTTCATTTTATGAAGGAATGGATGTTATTAAAAATCTTATTAATCTGTTGCCTTGATTATTTATTATTTTCTTACACAACAAGGAGAGAACTGTCCCTCGGCAAATAACTCTATTAAGCTTCAGTTTCCATATAGTTCAAATGGAAATAATACCTTGGGAGTACCTCCCAAGAGAGTTGGAGGATGAAATTTTAAGAATCTATAAATCACCAGGCACAGGGTAAATGCTATGTAGTAAATGCCCTAGAAATGTATTAATATTGTTGTTTTGCCCTTATGTATTACAAATATTGCTTATATATTTAGGAAATAGGATTCTCCTCACAGACTGCTAGGACCAAGAAGGACATCTGTAAATACGTGTCCTTTTATGCATAAACTTAATTTTTTTCTTCCTTTTGGAAAGAAAAAGCAAGCATTGCCTCAAAATAGGGTCTTGCCTTAGATAGTGGTTTAGCGCCTGCTAAACTCCAGGGTGTGATCCTGGAGTCCCGGGATCCAGTCCCACATTGGGTTCCCTGAGTGGAGCCTGCTTCTCTCTCTGCCTGTGTCTCTGCCTCTCTCTCTTTCTCTCTGTGTGTCTCATGAACAAATAAATAAAATCTTTGAAAAAAATCTTAAAAAAAAAAATAAAGTCTTTGATCCTAAAAGTCAAAGTTTCTGTGGAGTGAAATAAGACTTCTGTGAAAGCAGCAGGGATGATGAGCTCAAGATAACCCAGGGCAGTGAAACTATTCTATATGATACTATAACGATGGCTATGTGTAATTATACTTTTATCTTAACGTATAGGATATATAACACCATAAATGAACCCTAAAGTAAACTGTAATCTTTGAATGATAGTGACATGATAGTGTAGGTTCATCAGTTGTAACAAATGTACCCCTCTGGTGAGGGATGTTGATAGAGGAAGAGGTTAGGTATGTGGAAACGGGGTGCATGGGAAATCCCAATATCTTACTTTCAAATTTGCTGTGAACCTAAAACTCTAAAAAAATAAAGTCATTAGAAAAAAAAAAAAGCAGCTCAAGTCTAAATCAAGTCATCTTCGCAGTCCCATAACCAGACTTCCTGGCAGCCCAACCAACTGCCCACTCTTAACCTCCTCTCCACCTGCAGACTCTTAGCCTCCTTGAGGACCTCATTCAGGTGTCCTCTCCATTAGGGATACTTTATGGGCAGATAGTTGCTGGCTTCCTTGGAATGTTCATCTACTTGACAAAGATCTGTTGAGCATTTTTCATGTGCCCAGCATTGCACCAAGCACTGGGAATTTACACACAAATAAGACAACATTTCTGCTGGAGCGGAGAAGACAGCTAAGAAAATAGTTCATTGCGATGACTTGCTCCAGAAAATTGCTAGTCGTTCCCAAAAGTATTGCATTACTAGCTGGGGATATGTTTGATTTTACTATGCCATTTAAAAATTATCTTTTAATTGAGCTTTTTTTGTTTCATAGTATAACCTTAGTAAAGGTATTACAAAGAGGAAAAGTGTTGGGAAAAGTACATAAAAAACCTGGTTGTTTTCCATTTTATTTTATTTATTTATTTTTTTGTTTTCCATTTTAACATTTAATTTTGATTTGCATTTTAAGTATAGAATCATCTTATTGCTATTATTTTGAACATATTTTAATGTTTTCATTATAAAATTATCACTTCCCTGAATTATGTGATGACATGATTTTTAAAAGTTTGCTAAATTTAAAAGTATGATTTTATTTTTAAAGGCAATTATTTTTAAATTCTAGGGGACAGTCTTCCTGGTTTATCTGTTTTTAAGTGATGATAATATCGTATAATTTCGGAAAAATTTCCTCGATTGCATCACCGTCAGCTTATTGATAACAAGAGAAAGCTCTCTAAACAGAGAGCAAAGCTTTTCACTCCACAGTTTTAAAAACAAGGCCTAAAATGATAACACATTCATTTATAATACTCTTAAATAATAGATAATTAAATTTAGAAGCTTTGACTAAAGTACATTTTGAAAAAAAAAAAATAAAGTACATTTTGATTGGAGAGGTATTGAAGCAAAACTCCTAGACTCCAGATGGTAGATCCAGCCACAGAAGCAAAGGTACAGAAAATGTCATCAAGGATGACACTTGATTATTTCAAATTTTGTCATAATTGACTTTGCCCATTTGAACGTGGGATGGTGTTAAATCAGAGATTGAAATGGTCAGGTTGGAACGCCCATGGACCCTGATTCTTATATTCTTGGGTGAGCAGTTGGAGTGACAACCTAGGAGAATAGCAAGTCTTCTATGCCTGGTACACACCTCCCTAGGTGATTTTTGCTCTGTCCACCTCTCCAGACTCCTCTTTTATTACTTCTGGCTTCTGAAATATTGGAAATTCCCTAAGCACATGATGCTGTTTCAGGCCTTCGCAATTTTTTCCCACATTCTCTATGACCAACCTCTCTTTCCAATCTTATCTATCAAATGTTTTTTCCCCATTTCTTTTTTTTTTTAAAGATTTTATTTATTCATGAGAGACACAGAGAGAGGCAGAGACACAAGCAGAGGGAGAAGCAGGCTCCTCACAGGGAGCCTGATGTAAGACTCCATTCCAGGACCCCGGGATCACGCCCTGAGCCTAAAGCAGATGCTCAACACTCAGGCGTCCCTTCCCTTTTTTATTGATATTGGAGCCCTTTGCCTCTTGTTTCAGTATGAAATGGTTGCTCTCTGAGTCTGTGGCATGGCTATGATCTGAGATCTTTCTGGAACTACTATTATTGGGAAGTTTTGTCTTCTCTTCATTATTTAATTTTGATATCACTGTAGATTTATATGCAATATAAAGAATATAAAGAGATCCCATGTTTCCTATAATAATAACATCTTGCAAAACTATAGTACAATAGCACAACCAGGATGTTGGCATTGATCCAGAGATCCCTTGTTACCCCTTTTTGTGCTACCACCCTATCCCCTCCTACCTGCAACACTTCCTCAATCCCTGGCAGCCACTAATCCATTCTCCATGTCTATAATTTTGTCATTTCTAGAACGTTATGTAAATGGGATCATTCAGTGTAGGACCTCTGGGGATTGGCTTGTTTCACACAGTGTGAGTCTTAGGAGATCCATCCACATTGTTGCACATATGAATAGTTTGTTTTTGTCACAGCTGAGTGGTATTGCA
Source organism: Vulpes lagopus (assembly GCF_018345385.1). Taxonomy (NCBI): domain Eukaryota; kingdom Metazoa; phylum Chordata; class Mammalia; order Carnivora; family Canidae; genus Vulpes; species Vulpes lagopus. The sequence continues at coordinate 24,052,776 of NC_054831.1, read as the reverse complement.
TGGCATTGATGTACCATAGATGGTTAAACATCTACATCTTTAAAGATATTTGTTTTCGATTCTTGGTTATTATGAGTGCTGTAACATTCCTGCACAAGTTTTAATGTAAACATAAACCTTCATTTATCTGGAATAAGTGCCTAGGAGTGGCATTTGCTGGGTTGTATGGCAGGAGAGTGTTCAGTTTTTTAAGAAACTGCCAAACTGTTTTCCAAATTGTTTGAACTATTTTAAATTCTCATTAGCAATGTATGAGTGCTCCAGTTCCTCTGCATTTTTGCCATCATTTGGTGACATCACTATTTTTTTTTTTAGCCATCCTGAGAGATATGGAGTGATACCTCATTTGTAGCTTTAGTTTGCATTTTCTTAATGGCTAATGACATTGAACTTCTTTTCATTTCTTTTTTTTCCCTAAAATATATAAAATATATAAATATAAATACATATTTTATTGGAGTTCGATTTGCCAACATATATTATAATATAACACCCAGTGCTCATCCCATCAAGTGCCCCCCTCAGTGTCCATCACCCAGTCACCCCATCCCCCCGCCCACCTCCCCTTCCACTACCTCTTGTTCATTTCCCAGAGTTAAGAGTCTCTCATGTTTTGTCACCCTCTCTAATTTTTCCCACTCATTTTCTCTCTTTTCCCCTATCCCTTTCACTATTCTTTATCTTCTCCATATGAGTGAAACTATAGAATTGTCTTTCTCTGATTGACTTACTTCACTCAGCATAATACCCTCCAGTTCCATCCACATCGAAGCAAATGGTGGGTATTCATCATTTCTAATGGTTGAGTAATATTACATTATATATATATATATATATATATATATATATATATATATATATATATAATTGGATAAAGATGTGGTATATTGGTATATACCACATCTTTATCCATTCATCTTTCAATGGACACCGAGGCTCCTTCCACAGTTTGGCTATTGTGGACATTGCTGCTATAAACATTGGGGTTCAGGTGTCTTGGCTTTTCACTGCAACTGTATCTTTGGGGTAAATCCCGAGTAGTGCAATTGCTGGGTCATCAGGTAGCTCTATTTTTAACTATTCAAGGAACCACACAGTTTTCCTAAGTGGCTGTACCTCTTTTCATGTTCTTATTTGCCATCCGTATATCTTGTTTAGTGAAATGTCTGTCCATGTCTCTTGCCCATTTTCTAATTAGATAGTTTTTTTCTACTGTTGAGTCTGAGAGTTCTCTATATATTCTAGGTAATTTCTTTGTTGGATATCATCTCCTAATCTGTGGCTTTGTTTTCATCCTCTTGCAGCAACATTTCAACCAGTCTTAAAGGTTGACTTGCTTCAAGTTAGCACACTCCTTGCTTGTTAACCTAAGTCCCTTGATCTGTAACACAATGAATTTACTTTCCTTAGGTATGCAGATCATGGGCCTTAAGGATTGAAGGACCAGAACTTTTCTAGGCCACTGAAGCTAGGAAGTCTGTGTGAAGCTTCCTTGGCTTTCTGAGTAGCTAACACTTTTTTTTTTTTTTTAGCACAATGGTTTTTGTTTTTCTTTTTTGTTTTTTAGTTTGTTTGTGTGTTTTTAGGTCACACAGGTGATTTTACTGACCTCCCTCTGCGCATCTGTCGACCTGGCCCTCCTTTGCAGAAAGAACAGAATATTTCCAGTACCAGATCCCCTTGCATTGTTTATAGCTACCATGTGATCAAGAAACATTGTCGACCACTGAACTTCCTTTGCTGATTAGCCATCCTAAACCCCTTTAAAACCCTTGGGCCACACAGAAATTCCAGAGTTGGCTTTTGGTCAAGACATCATCTTGGGTTGCTGGCCCCCTGAATAAAGCACAATTTTTTTTCCAATCAAAAACTCATCTCTTTGGCATCTTGGTGGCTCAGTGATTGAGCGTCAGCCTTTGGTTCGGGGTGTGATCCTGGGGTCCTGGGATAGAGTGCTGCAAGATCCTTGCAGGGAGCCTACTTCTCCCTCTGCCCATGTCTCTGTCTCTCTCTCTCTCTGTCTCTCATGAATAAATAAATAAAATCTTAAAAAAACCCAAACAACTCATCTCTTGAGTAATGGCCTTTCAAGCGACTGGGCAGCTGAACTTGGATTTGGTAACACTCTTAATAGGGTCTTTCAGAGGGCAAAAGTTTTCAACTTTGAAGAAGTCCGGTTTATCAATATTTACTTTTATGAATTGTATCTTTGATGTCACTCTATGTCTCACGGATTTCCTGTGTTTTTTTTTCTGAAAGTTTTTATGCTTTTATATTTAAGTTCATCGTACATTTTGAGTTTTTATTTTTATTTTATTTATTTGAGAGAGAGCATGAGCAGGGGAAGGGGCAGAGGGAGAGGGGGAAGCAGGCTCCCTGTTGAGGGGGGAGCTCGTTGCAGACCTCCATCCCAGGACCCTGAGATCATGACCTGAGCTTAACTGACTGAACTACCCAGGTACTCCTTGAGTCAAGTTTTAATTGGATTTATTCTAGGAATTAATGGTTCTCAATTTTCTTTTAAAAAAATTCTTTACTCTGACTTTTGGCTTTAGTTTTCCTGATTTGCCTTATCCTATGTTTATCAATAAGTTAAATCCAACTCTCTATTCTAGCTATGACAGATCTTGCCTAGAGTTTTGCCTTGAGTATTAGGTTATAAGACTGGTTCTCATTTAAATCTTCACCTTTAACAGGTTTCTTTGAAACTGGAGTGGGGGATAGCAACTCTACCATTGGATTGGGGTGGAAGCCTGGATTCCTCCCTCAGGCCAGTGATGACACCTAGGTGAGAAGCAGGAGTGCCCAGTTATACCTGAGTGGGATACCTCGTTGGGATGGAAGCCCAAGTTTCTCAGGTGGCCTCCACTGGCATCAAGGGGGGGGGCAGAGGATGGCTGGTTACTACTAGATGGTAGCTAAACTTCTGGTTCTCCACTTAGCTTCTTCTGTAACTACCATGGTGGGCAGTAGAAGGAAGTCAAGGTTGTCCACTTGACCTTAGTTGATGGGGTAGGGCGGACCATCAATTTTTTCTTGGTATTTATTGGAATACAATATTTAATATTTATTGTCAAAAAGTTTCTGCCTTGCTAGGTTGCTCTTTTCCTAGTTCAGAGAGAAGGAAGTCTTTCTTATTTTGTTAGTTTTCCTCTGTGCATATTGGCATTCTGGGTTGCAGTCTTGTCTAACATCCAGTCTAGAATATATAAGAGGCAAAAAGAAAACCCAAGGAACTCACTGTTGGGTCATTCCTTAAGCATTAGGATATGCAATATGCATCTCTATCTTTCAGAGCCTTTATTTTTGTTTTTACAATATAATGTCCAGTACTTTTAGCTGTACTTAGTGGGAGGGATTAGCATAATATGTTCCATCTTGTCCAGAACCAGAACTCCTGATTCTCTTTTTTGTCTTGTAATGTTTTAAATTGTCCAGAATGTGAAGAAAACACAAGGTTAATATGATATTGATATCATTTCTCTCTTTGGTCCTCACAGTATTCACCACATGAGAGACTCCTAAACAGTGTCATTGCTGCAGGAGTCCATTCTTTCTTACCTCAGGCCTCTTCTTCATTTTCTTCTCCTTTGATTCCCTCAACCCCTATTCTCAGCAACTCTCTCCCTAGACCTTATCTCACAGTCTGGCAGGGAAAGCTACCATTTCCTTTTTTTTTTTTTACCATTTCCTAACATTAAACAATAATAGATAAGTCTGTAGGTAAATACTCTCCCCATCCATGAAACAGCATTTTCACTCTACACAATGTTTAACATCTGCATTCATAGTTTTACACCAGTGATGAGATTCATTACTCAGAAAATGAGTAGGATTAAGTGGAACTCATCAAAGTGATGATGAACAGTGCATCTCCCAAGAAGAAGAAAGTAAAGACAGAATGCATAGTTCATCCTTAGAGCCATAGAAAGTTAATTTCTGAGGATTTTTCATATTTTTTTTGAGCATCAATCAAAACTGTTTTTCTTTTTAAATGGTTGTGTTCATTACATTAAAACTAAGATACCAGTCTTTAGTTGAGTGAAATCCACATGTATTTTCCAAAATATTACAGATCTTTACTCAACTGCCTGCCCAGGAGATTGTAGACTCTTTTTGGTGAGAAACTATCTCATTCATGGTTGGATTCCTCAGGGCTTAATGTGCTCAACAGTTAATGAAATAAAATGATTCCTTGTATGAATCTCAAATTCTGCTTGGCTTTTTGTTTTCAAAGAACTCCAAGAGAGCAGCCCGGGTGGCTCAGCAGTTTAGTGCCGCCTTCGGCCAAGGGCATGATCCTGGAGACCCGGGATCGAGTCCCATGTCAGGCTCCATGCATGGAGCCTGCTTCTCCCTCTGCCTGTGTCTCTGCATCTCTCTCTCTCTCTCTGTGTCTTTCATTAATAAATAAAATCTTTAAAAAAAGAACTTCAAGAAATGGAAAAGTCTTGGAGCCCTATTTATGTAGTATATCAAGAGAAGAATAGAAATATTTACACAGGGTTGCTATATAATGACTCATGGCTATGCATTAACATTCCAAGGATCTGACAATGAGTACTCCTCAATTCATGTCCCCATTCCCACGGTGGAGCTCTGATTCCCAGGGCTCTCAACAATAGACTCTTGTTGTCTATTCTCAGTGGAAAGAAGATACCCTTGCATTGGAGCCCTGAGATGATAGGAGCCTGTAGGTGAGGGTGGGAATACTCCTTAGTTACCTGGCAAGCATCAAAGCTCTCATTCTCATATCCAGCACACAGCATATTCTTGGTAAGTTTTGGAAACGCCTTTAAACATTTCTCCCAATCCGTGATGATCATTGGCACTTTCATCAGCTCAGTTTTCATAGAGTATTTGTCATCTAGCCCACAAAGAAAGCACATTATAAAAGTCACTAGATAACAGTCCCAGTGCAACTAGATCACCCTGTGCATCCCTGCATCCCACCAGCCACTTGCTTATCTTTCTCTACATCCTCCACTCTCCACTTCCTTCCAATAATTCTATGTTATTCACTCATTCTGTCATCTCAGACTTTTCTAAAGAATTCCTCACCTACTTGAATTATTCTTCTTATTCAAAATTATATTCCTGCTTCCAAGCAGGCTTCCTGCTTGACTCCAACCGACCCTACAGACTTGACTTCTTGGAGCTGGCTATTGATCATTTTTCAGTATAATCCTGCCTCTTCAGCCTATATACCTATTGCTACTTTTTAGTATGTGAGTATGATACTTCCTTAGCACAAGGCTGCTTAAAGTAGGTTTGTGCTCCCAGGAAAAAGGCTTTCAGGTCCTCCAGGCAAGGACAGGTTGACTAAGAGTCTTTATAGGAGATTTGCCACAGCCCTTTCTGGACTCCAGCTTCCAGGAATTTGTCTGAACTTTTTTCTGTCTTGTTAACTCAGACCACACAGATTTTCAAATTCTTCTTCTTATTAAGTACTTTTAATCTTACAGATACCCATCTGCCTCCTCTTTACTTCTAATTCTCCAGTAGTAGCCTAGAAACAGTCTTACTTTAGTTTTTCTCTGGTTACTAAACCCCTGAAATTCCTACCATCTTCCAGGCCCCAGCTGGTTGCAAAGTTCCCTATTGTACCTAGAGTCTTGTTCAGTCCTGAGGCAGTGCTATGCTGTTCCCATCTCTTCCCCTACCTATTTTCATTGGGGGAAGTCCAATGGGGCTTTCATAATCCCTTTTTGCCCTCACATAGTTCCTCCTATTTTGGCCAAGTAACAATGTAACAACAAGTAACAACACATTCATTTCTAAGAATGGCTGGGCCACACTCCAGGACCATCAGAAGTCTAGGCCAGGACAGGTATCTAGAATGCCTGTAGGAGCCAGGTGGGAAACATCAAGGTGTGAACCAAGGGAGATGTGAGAGAATAAAAAGGAAGGGGGCCCCTGGCAAAATGAGGAGTTTAGATTCAGTTAAACAAGCAAACAAGACTTCTCTGTGCTGGCTGAATATGACCACACCTGGCGAATGGCTTGGACCTGGCATCTCAGCCTGGGGCTTCGAGGAGATGCTTCCTTGGCACTGGGAAGGGGCTGAGATTTGGCCTCTGTGAGCCTCAGGTATGCAGGGATTTGCTCCAATGCAAGTCTTTTTCTCCTTTCCCCTTAGCCCTCTCTCCTTTCATGTTCCTGACCACATCCTTAGATTTACGGGCCCAACCTCAGATGCCCGTGATATGGCTCCTCCCTCAGAAGCTCTCAGGAGATGCTGAACAGTCACGTACCACTATTGGTCTGACCCCATCCTGCCACCCAGCATTTGTGCCATGTGGAGGGGGTGGGCTTCCTGGGTATGCAGATAGGCTCCATCTGTCCATTGAATGTGATAGGCGAGGCCAACAGCAGCAAGGCAATATCATTGTCCATGTTGACTTTTTGAAAGTCCTTGTGAAGAACTATGCTGGTAACCTCCTTTATATCCAGGGATGGGCTGCTTAAGTCATTGCTTCCCAACACAACACTCAAGTCTGTTGGGCTGTGGCGTAGAACCAGAGAGAGGGAAGTAGAAGGCGAAGAGGAGTCATGAAGCACACAGAATTTACTCTGCCCAAAAAACCTAAATCCCATATAGTTCTAGGAGCCTTTAGAACTTGTCCTACTGGAGCTGTTGCTCAGAAGATGTAAGGATTTATTTATTTATTTATTTATTTATTTATTTATTTATTTATTAATGTAAGAATTTTAAAGAGGTCGAGGGAAGTGAACTCCAGGAGGGGCAGACCACGGCCACATTGCTGCTCCAGCAGTCTTGGAGATGTGAATGAGATACTCCTGGCTAATGCTACAGAGGAAGTACTCAACTTTGGGGACTCCAAAGAATACACAAGAGACCACTTGGCATAAATCAAACTTGCTTCAGATAGTTAAGGTGTTAGTACATTGATTTGTCTACCAGCAACTTAGAGACCCAGGCACAGAATTTAATCTAGACCTACCACTGATTAAGCAGAAAGAATTTTTAATAATTATTTAGGCATTCCCTCCAGGGAGAATGGCCAGAAACTTCCTAATAGCCAATCCTTAAGTATATCATGGAAGCATATGCAACAAGTCTCCTTGGTTATGTCATGGTGAAATTTTCCACTGCTTTTTTTTTTTTTGTTATTAACTTTTAAAGGTCAGACTTTCTGTGTATCTTCCAACTTTCTTTCTTTTCTTTTTTTTTATTTTAATCTTCCAACTTTCTTAAGAAACTTTCCAACTTTCTTCCAACAATCTTAGCAGGTATCACAGAAAGCATAAGCACTGGGGCCTGGATTTAAATCCTATTTCTGTTTACTATGTGTGCACTGTGGGTGAGTCATTGGGCCTATTTCCCTCTCTATAAAATAGGATTGTTCATTCTACCTGCCTCAGAGGATTGTTGTAAGATTGAATGAATTAAAATGGGGATTATTCATCTGCCTTCTTCAGGGTTGATATATAAATAAGTTAATGAAGGTTATTTCTTAGCAGGTAACTGACTCATGATTAGTAACCAGTAAATGCTAGATTTACAACCAGTCTCCTGGAGTGCAGAGACAACTCTGCAAGGAGCAAGTAAATAGAGTGTCAGATAGCCTAGGATCCCAGACTTCCAGAATTAACAGAATTTCCTCCTAGAAGGACTTACATGTCCTAGAAGGTGTGGATGGACCAAGACTTTGACTCTACCAAACCACAAATGTTCCTGAAGAGGATAGTATGTGACCTTTGGGGAAACCATAGTTATTGGTCCTTGGAGGCAATGTGTAGGGCACAGTAGATGCCACCATCAGGCTCACTGCCTCCTCTTCCCCGGGAAGAATGTCAGATTTTGCAGGAGAGGCAAAAGGCTTTTGGAACTATATAAATATTTTATAACATACAGTCAGAGCTGATGGAGAAACTCAACTAAGAAAAAAAAGAACAAATGAACAAATTTATACATTGTGAAGAGGAGAACTGAAATAAAGCATTGGACAAAGGGCTGAAGGGTTGGGTGGTAATCATTTCTGTCTGACTCAGGACTGACTAGGGCTAGGGTTTCCCTTAGCAATCAGGTCTTGCTGAGTGTGGGGGGTGTCCTGGGAGTGAACACTGCCAGAGGCAACAGGGATAGGCTCTTGATACTTACAGTAGCTCTTCAGAAATTAAACAGTGAGCAGCAGTGACAATCCACCACTTGTTGATGATTGCGCCACCACAGAAATGTTCATTTCTTGCCTGAATACTCACCTGCCATGGGAACTCACCCACCTCAGCCTCCATCCCCCCTATGATTCTGGAATACTGAGATCCTCCCTCAAAAATGGGTCTTTTACCACATTCTGGTAGAATGAAAGAGAAAAAAAAGGGAAAAGTAGCAACACTTAGTCAATATCCATGGAGGCTTATAAGTAGCTATCATTATATCCATTCTAGAGATGACGCTTTCCCTTGAAGCACCCATAGGAACACAAGTAAGCCAACAGATGCTCTATTTTGTTGCACAGAGTCTGGGACATGGGTCAGAAGTGTTGGCTCTGTCCCCTCTCCAGCATTATGATCTCAGGCAAATCACTTCACTGAGCTTGTTTCTGCAATAGTCTAAAATAAATCACAGGAAAACACTTGTCCAGAGCCACCCCTGGAGTGCTGGGCAAAATAATGCTCCCAACCCCAGTAGATGTCAATGTCCTAATGGGCCATTCCCTAGAGCTAAAAAGTCAGGATAAAACAATCATATATGAACTTATGGTTTCAGTCATGTTAACAAGCTGGCCTTGTGCATGTGGGAGGCAATGTGCCACAATACTAAGAGTGATTATGAGCCTGAAGCTTGATTGAATGATGGATGACAGCTTTGGGAACCAATTGTGTGACATCTCTGAGACACAGAGTATGGCATTTTCTAAGAGGGCAGGCTCTGGGGCCCCACAGCCTGAGTCCAATCCTGGCTCTGTTGTTTACTGACTAAATGATTTCAGTAAGCATTGGGGAAAGCTACTTATCCTCCCTTGCATAGAACTTTTTTTTACAGATTAAATGAGAGTGTGGGTATTGAAGTGTCCAACACAGTGCTTGGCATAGAGTAAATCCTCAAGCCACATTAGCTGTCAGAATTTCTCATATCATCTTGCACCAAAGGCTCCATGAGGCTGGCAGCTGAGCCCCATTCTCCATCTTTGTCTTAAGAACAACTGATATCACAGGTATAAACTCCTGTAAACTTAATAGTAGAGCACAAAACCCCTGAGCTGTGATGGAGGCAATGCTAAAATGGGTGAGAATCTACTGCAATTGCCCACACCAGAGAGAGGCACATTCTGTTGATTCTTTCCCGACAACATGCACTACCACCCACTCACATTTCAGCCAATGCCCAAGGCCAGAATGAGGGAGGGCAGGTGAATAGGCTGTGTTCTTTTCATGGGGTAGTGTGCAGAGAGGGAAATGTGAGCCCTAGAGTCAAACAGGTACAAAATCCCCGCTCTTCTACTACCCTGCTGTGTGACTTGGGACAAATCTTCAACTTTCATAAGGCTCAGAGTTCCTCACACATGCATGAGGCTGAGTGTGGAGAACCCACTGTGATGGTATGGAAGTTAAACATGGGGAATTACCTGACCCATAAGAGCAGGGAAATAACCCAGTTTCCTTCCAATCTCAGCCACACCTGGGAGAGAGAACCCATCAGGTTCAGAGAACCTTAGAGAACCTGAGGTTCCTCAGAGAATCACGAGGGGCTGCCTATTGAGAACAGAAGGCCCTGGCCTTCTTCCTGTGTGCATACATGTGAATGTGCCCAGCTAGACTTTTGCTCTGTATCTGTAGTACACCAGACCTCCGTCATTTTCCTGAGCCCCATTCTCTTCTTCCCCTGATTTGGAGTTCTAATGCTCAGCTCATTCTGGGCCCTTGCTTCTAGGCACTCTATTACTCATTCAAGAATAAAGGTTAGTATTTCAGAACTGAAACTTCAGGTCAGATGGGTTGAACTTTTAGGCTCAGGAAGAGAGGAGAAGAAAGGGAAATAAGGGAAATCTTTTGGGGGAGTATTTGGGAAAACCTGAAGCTACTGCTCTTGTGCTCTTTTGGGCCAGCCTCTCAGTGACCAATTAGCTAATTAATGAGCTCAACAACTGAATCTTTCCCTTAGCCCGTAATGCTCACCACTGACTGGATGGAAGTGATGTGAGCAAGGTCACCATCATGCCCAGCCCCACCTGGGAGAGCTGCTCTGGCCACTGGGAGAGGAGTCCACATACCAACATGTACACCCTTGGCTTGAGACATGAGCAGCAGAATTGATAACAGAAGCATGGCCCTTGGCTTTGATGTTTGCCTAGGAGGTGATGGAGGCCAGGATTGAGGGAAATGATGTTGGCAGAGCCTCTCTTCTTATAGTCAGTCCCTGGCTGATGATGTCACAAAGGGCTATGGGTTTGGGTAGACACTACTCAAGCATCCTCAGTACTGCCTTCCTGGCCAGTGGCCAGGCCCAATGCTTGGAAATGAATTGTACTAATTTCAGTTCCCAAAGTGATCGCAGTTCATTTTCCAGGCCACATTGTCTACTCTCCACAGCCTAGCTCCCTTGGTTTTCATCATCTGCAGGAAAGGAATAATAGGGTCCATGAAGAAAGTCATTGTGAAGCTCAAAACAAGATCATGTGACTTGGGTGATGGACCCTCTTTACCATACCAAGGGTATGGCTCCATCTACTTCCTGAGAGGGGAAATTCCAGGACAGATGACTTACTCCTTTGCTTGTCCAACAGACCCCTGCAGGCAACTGCTCCTCAGCACCCAGGTGTCCACTCTGAGGGTTGACCCAGGGCCTGTTGTGTGGCCATGGGAAGGTACAATTCTCATCTGTTCTGAATAATATGTAATCTGTCTCAAACAGAAGAGGCCTGGTGAAGGGATAACTTTTTTTTCTCTATTGGCACATGGGTAAAAGTACCAAAGCATGCCGGGTCACTGGGCCCTAGTCTTGCCACCAAGAAACTCCAGGCTTTCCCTTTGCTCTTCCTTTAGACTCAGCTCTCTCCTCTCCTGGACATGCTACACCCACCACTGCTAAATGCTGGTGGCTTTCCCCTTTGCTCAGTTTAGGGGTGGGGTGTGGAGGTGAGGAGGAGCCTGGGCCCTAGGTCTGATTGGGAGAAAGGAGGATGACTGCTAATCTCACTTGTGGGAAGGTAGGGATAATGGAAAACTCATACTAAATTGTTGCTCATTTTCTACTAAAGTATCTGGACAAAAGCCCAGCTCACCTCTAGGAAGATCCATTTCCTTCTGGGTCTATAGCCCTCCTATTAACATGACTGAGCCCTATTTCTTGTGAAATACTCATTCACTGCCCAGCATTATTATTTAGTGTGTGTGTGTGTGTGTGTGTGTGTGTGCAAAAAGCTCTTTTACAGTAACAACAGATCGCAAAATGCTTGAACTGATGGAGGGGAAAGATGGGTTTGGACAGAGCTACTGTGCACAGCCACATCTCCAGAGTGCACCATTCCTAGAGGCTACAATGGGAATACCACCCCCCTGGAACTGGGCAGACATGAGAGCTTAGGTGTGAAGAGAAACTTCAGTGCTCTATAAGGAATCTATAGAAATCCAAAAAGGAAAGAATGATACATGTCACATGATGACATAGGTTACCCAGGGACTGCTGGCTGGCTGGTACCTCAGACACCCCCAGGGTGACCTAATCCTGGTGACTTTATTTACCACAGTCCTGGCTAATAGATCTCTAACTTTGGTGTGCAGCCCGGGGAGCTTGTTCAGTGCAGATTAAGGTTTGCCAGATTTATCAAATAAAAACACAGGCTGCCCACTTAATTTTGAATTTCAGGTAAAGAACAAATATGTTTCTAATCTGTGTGGACCCCATGCAATGTCTGAGAGATACATACACACACAAAAAGGAAGAAAGAAAGAAGAAAAAGAAAGAAAGAAAGAAAGAAAGAAAGAAAGAAAGAAAGAAAGAGAAAGAAAAAGAAATTCACATTGTATATGAAATTCTAGTGTATCTGGAATTATATATTTTACCTGGTAACCCCAATGTTGATTTCCAAGTTTTTTCCTTCAGATGCTGATCCAGTGAATAGGAGAGGGGAAGGAGGACAACAGATTTAAGCATTTTAACAGCTGCTCCCAGATGATCCTAGTGCAGATCATCCTGAACCATGTTGAGAATTGTCAGTCAGGCCTAGGGTACAGAGCTTCCTGGGGCCCCTGGGAAGGTGGGACTAGAGTCTGACTCTATCCAGGAACTCTGGAGAGCGAGAGTGTCTGGCCAACCACTTAGGTTCTGGGGAGGGATGGACTGACCCTCTAGTTTGTGCAGTGTGGGCCGCACAGGGGAGAGAGCCAGTCGGGGGTGTCTGAGGATCCACACATAAGGCTTCCTGGAGGGGGCAAGAGGAGCCCAAAGAGGTGGGGTTGTGCAACCAGGCCTGGGAGCTGCAGGACAAAGGAGGCTAGCAGGAAACCACAGAAGAACCCAAGAGACACTACCTTAAAAGTCAGCAGGAAATGCCTCCTAGGCCCAGAGGTCAGGAAGCTGATGTTTGGACTAGCTCACCTTTATCTGTACCCTCTCCTCAACTTTGATTCCTGCCAGGAGTGAAAGAGCTGCTCAAGGTGGGGGAAGGTGAGCAGAACCAGAGGTGAGAAAAGGCCCTTGTTCCTAATTGGACCCAGACTGGAAGAGGAAGATTTAACAGAGTCAGATTTCAGCCTCTGTAGTGTGACAAGAGTTTAGATATTCTAGTGCCTACATTGAAACTGGGTTTGGGACTGAAGTGCCTATAGAACTGTTATCTCTGAACAACTAGAAGGTGTACCTGGAGCTTTTCTATCTGGGTAGGACAAATCATCCCCGCTGAATGGAGTTTAAAAAGATGGTGGGAGACACAAATGAAGCTGTGTGTTCGTCGAAATCCATGCATTGCACTTGTTCAAACATAGCAGTTATACTACCCGTTGCATTTTTCCAGTGCCTTTGCAGTTGGTGGGAAAATTCTGGCTGGAGCTTCATGATTTCTCCATTTACAGCAGTTTGCTGAACTGTGGGGAATGTACTTATCCATACAAGCATAGGCAAGTCATCTAGTTCAGGCAGGCAAATGACTGGTAGGACTGCCATGCTCCACCCACAGCCCCTCACCCCACCCCCAGCCCCCACCTCTCATGACAGATGCAGCCAATTGATCATAACTCCTTTCTGCTGAGCCAAGAATTGGCCACAATGTGGCCATTTAGGCAGCTGTTACCAGGGGATCAGACAAAAACCATTGTTATTGTTGGACTACATACAACCAGGGTTGCAAGAGCCTCACCAATATCCAGTAAAGACATAGACACTTTGGAAGATGCATCTAGTCTCCTCTCTGACTTTCATGCAGAGACTTGCTGCCCTTAAAAGTTGTGCATCCATTTATATTGTACTGTGTTATTTAGTAGGTAGCCTGCATGTTGTACTAGAGATGATTTCTGAAGTCAGACTTACTTAGCTTCAAATCCTGCTTCCAATGCTTCTATAAAGGGTCTTGAGCATGTTAACCCACCTCTGAGAGTTTTGCTTATTTCTGCACAGGGTATAATAGGACCTACCTGTTAGGGTTGACATGAGGATCAAGCTATGGTCACAATGTGTCTTAGTCTCTCCTGGCTGCTGTAACAAATTGAGTTGACCTTTGAACAACGTAGGGGTTAAAAACACCGACCTTGCCTTACAGCCAAAATCCACGTATAACTTTAACACTCCAAAAACTTAAGTACCAATAACCTATTGTTCATGGAAAGCTTTATCAATAACATAGTTAACACATATTTTGTATGTTTAAATATTATACATTGTATTCTTATAATAAAGTAAGCTAGAGAAAAGAAAATATTATGAAGAAAATCATAAGGAAGAGAAAATATATTTAGAATACTGTATTTATTAATACCATAAGTTTACATTATCTGTTTACAAGGTGAATTATTTGTTAGTACCAACATCAACAATCTTATGTGATACAAAACACTGTAGATATTATATGTATTACTAACACTCAAAGTAAAAAATGAAAAGAGAAGGTGAAAAAGAAATTCATATTTTTTTACAGGTATAATGAGCCATGCATTGAAGAAGCAGTGTGATTGCTTTGTGGTAGCCTAGTGTAATTGATATGATTGCTTCATGGTAGCCTTGCTTATACACTAAATGAGTAAACTGTTATAAAATTTTTATGGCATGTAGTATTACAGTCATATTAATAATACAATATTAGTAAAATTGTTACAGCTTTTAAAAAACCACTTACCTGCAATAATAGGCTGATATGCAGTTTCTCCGATTATGAGGAGTTTATTTATTGTTTCAGGCTTAATGATTTTCATGACTTCTCCTGTAACAATGACGGCATCTTCAGTGATGTAATCCTGCCAGACTTTCATGGTGTTCTCTCTATTGGGGTTCTCTTCTATTGCGTTGGCAAAGCTTTACACAGATTGTTGTGTGTAATGAACAGTAAAAGTCCTTCTGATCCCCAAATCTAGAGGCTGAATTAGAGACATTATGTTTGGGGGGCGAGTAGACAACTTTAATACCTTTGGTGTTGAACTCATGGAGCTCTATGTGGCCAGGAACATTTCCTGTATCAAGACAGTTTTAAAAGGCAGCCCCTTACCCTCTTACAAATTGGTACTTCAGGGATGGAGCATCAATGAAACCAGTCCAGAAAAAGGGTTCTTGTTGTCTAGGCCTTCTTGTTGTACAACAAAAAGACTGACAGCTGATGTTTATATTTTCCTTTCAAGACTCAGACGTTAGTAGCTTTTTAGATAAGGGCAGTCCTCATTATAAACCCAACATTAGCTTAAAACAGTAGAGCTAGCCTATCCCTCCCTGCCTTAAATACTGATGCTGGTTCTCCTTCCTTATTAATTAAAGTCCTCTGTGGCTTTTTCTTCTTTTTTTTCAAAATAGAGCACTTTCATTTGCATGAAAAAATCTGATCAAGGTATCCTTTCTCATCAGTGATTTTCTTAATGGCATCTGGGAACTTGTTTGTTGCCTCTTGATCAGCAAAAGCTGATTCTGTTATCTTGATATTTTTAAAGACAAACCTTTTTCTAAAATCATCAAACCATCCTTTGTTGGCATTAAATTCTCTAGCTTTAGATCCTTCACCTTCTGTTTGCTTACAGTTGTTATATAATGACTTTGCTTTTTCTCAAATCATATGAGAGCCTACAGGTATGCTTTTCCTATAGCAAATTAAAAAAAGATCTATATAAAAGATGCATTTTCAATATGAGATAAAAAAGCATTTTGCAAATAAGTGCAAGTCTTTTGCACCTGCTAGCAAAGCTGCAGTGATAGCTTCACAGATTTCCTTTCCTTTTCTTTCTTTTCTATTCTTTTTTTTTTTTTTTTTACAATGGTCCTATGCTGGATTCATTTATCTTGAAATGGTGAGCAACCACAGCTGCAGACCTCAGTCTATAGTACTGATGAAGGAATTAAACTTTTTCTTGTAATCTCATGACTTTTTTTTCTACTTCTTGGGAGCACTTTCAGCATCACTAGTAACACTTTCTATGGGTCCATAGTGTTATTCAAGGTTTATAGTATTGCACTAAACACAATGAAAAATACACAAAAACCATGAGAGATTAGTTTTTAACTGCAATACACAATTTACTGGAAAGATCAGCTCCTTATATGGAAATGATTGGCATCACAGCACTTTTTAAAAAAGACTTATTTATTTATTCATGAGACACACAGAGAGAGAGAGAGAGATACAGGCAGAGGGAGAAGTAGGCAGAGGCAGAAGCAGGCTCCTGACAGGGAGCTTAATGTGGGACTCAATCCCAGAAACCTGGGATCACTCCCTGAGCCGAAGGCAGATGCTCAACCACTGAGCCACTCAGGCGTCCCAGCATCATAGCATTTTAGATGGATACTCTTAGTGAAACAGAGTTCACTGAAATAGTAGCAGAAGATGGCCATAAAATTATTATGGTAATACTGTATGCACTAGAGTTAATTTTTGCAGTTTTGATTTAATACTGCATCTTTACATTTACTTGTATTTCTCCTGACTGTGAATGGCTCTATGTGCAGTCCGTAAATTTTGTATGTGTGTAAGTTTTGAGGAATTTTAACCTTTGGTAATAGATTTGTGTGTATTTTATGGCACTAAATGATATAATGGTCTAGTATATACATATATTTTATGTGTTTGTGACACATCAAGTCTTTTTTCTTCTAAAGATTTATTTACTTCAGAGAGAGAGAGAGAATGTATGTGTGTGTGTGTATGTGTGTGTGTAGAGAGAGAGAGGGAGAGAGAGAGAGCTGTAGAGGGAGAGAATCTTCAAGAAGACTCCACACGAAGAGTCAAACCCAATGCGGGGCTCAATCCCATGATGATGAGATCACTACCTGATCCAAAACCAAGGAGTGGGATGCTCAACTGACTAAGCCACCTAGGCGCCCTACCAATTTTTTTCTTAAATTTTTTCAGTATCTCTAGGCTATGCAATTTGTCTATTTTTCCAAATTGTGGGAAATCTCCAAAAAATTTTTCAATGTATTTATTGAAAAAAAATCTGTGTATAAGTAAGTGGACTTGTGCAGTCAAAACCTGTGTTGTTCAAGGGCCAACTGTGGCCTAGACCAGATGACTTAAAAAACAGACATTTATTTCTCATAGTTCTGGAAGCTGAAAATCCAAGCTCAGGATGCCAGGGTGATTGATTCTTGGACAAGGCTGTCTTCCTGGTTTTCAAACAGCTGCCTTATTAGTGGGTCCTCATATGGATGAGAGATCTCTGCATATCTCTTATAAAGGCACTAATCCTATTTGTGAGGACTCCACCCTCATGACTTAATTACTTTTCAAAGGCTCACCTCCAAATCCTATCATGCTGGAGTTGGGTTTCAACAAATGAATATTGAGGGGGATACAAACATGCAGGTCACAACACAGTGACTACTACATAGTAATGCATCCAAAACATGCTTGCTGTGACGATGTGATATTCTTGAGCCTAAGTTTGCATTTTCAGTCACTGGCAGATCATGATCATTGTCTCAGGTATACACAGGCTCTTGAGGTCATCTTCACATCTAACCCTCTTGGACTCTGAGTGAGGTGTCTGGGGCGCTGGAAGGACAGGGAACTGGCTTGTTCTGATGGCTTCCTGCATGCTAAAGTTTTGTATTTAGCATCACATTTAATTTGCAGAACAACCCTATAAACTAGACCAAGTTATCTCCTTTCCTCCTTTCACAGTGAAGAAAGAAGCCTCGGACAAATTAAGGAACCAGACCAGTATTACAGGTTACTGAGTGTGGGGGTTAATGAGTCAACTTGACTGGATCATGGAGTACCCAGATATTTAGTTAAACATTATCTCTGAGTGTGTTTTTTGAGGGTGTTTCCAGATGAGATTAACATTTGAATTTGTAGATGGAATAAAGCAGATGGCCCTAAAATGTACCAGGTGATCTTCTAAGAACTAGGGGTATAGGAGTAAATAAAAACTAAAAAGCGGAGGAGGGGCAAGATGGCAAGAGTAGGGTCCTCAAATCACCTGTCCCCACCAAATTACCTAGATCACCTTCAAATCATCCTGAAAATCTACGAATTCGGCCTGAGATTTAAAGAGAGAACAGCTGAAACGCTACAGTGAGAAGAGTTTGCGCTTCTATCAAGGTAGGAAGGCGGGAAAAAAGAAATAAAGAAACAAAAGGCCTCCCAGGGGGAGGGGCCCCGAGGAGCCGGGCTGAGGCCGGGGCGAGTGTCCCCAGGACAGGAGAGCCCCGGCCCGGAGGAGCAGGAGCTGCACCGACCTTCCCCGCGGAAAGGGGCTCCCGGGGAATTGGAGCAGGATCCAGGAGGGCGGGGATGCCCTCGGGCTCCCTGGGACAGTAACAGAGGAACTGCGGCCCGGGAGATGCGCCGAGCTCCCTAAGGGCTGCAGCGCTCGGCGGGACCCGGAGCAGCTCGGAGGGGCTCGGGCGGGCGGCTCCGCGGAGGGGGCTGCGGGGCGGGAGCGCGAATCCAACAGCGCAGGCCCCGGAGCACAGGGCGCGGGGACACAGCCCAGGATCCGGCCTCCCCCGGGACAGGCAGAGGCCGGGAGGGCCCAGGACAGCAAGGACGCTCCTGCCCGGAGCTGAGCAGATCAGCGGCCCCGCCCTGGAGCCTCCAGGCCCCGCAGACGGAGAGCCCCGGAGTTACTGCGGGGGCTGAATCCAGGTTTCCAGAGCTGCCGCCGCCACTGGGGTTGTTCCTCCTGGGGCCTCACGGGGTGAACAACCCCCACTGAGCCCTGCACCAGGCAGGGGCAGAGCAGCTCCCCCAAGTGCTAACACCTGAGAATCAGCACAGCAGGCCCCTCCCCCAGAAGACCAGCGACACGGACCAGTTCCAGGGGAAGTCAAGGGACTTAAAGTATACAGAATCGGAAGATACTCCCCCGTGTTTTTTTTTTTTTTAATTTCTGATTGCTTCCCCCACCCTTTTTTTCACCTTTCTTCCTTTTTCTTTCTCTTTTTCTTCTTTTTTCCTTTTTTCTTTTTCTCTTTTCTTTCCTCTTTCTCTTTTTCTCCTTTCCCCAATACAACTTGTTTTTGGCCACTCTGCACTGAGCAAAATGACTAGAAGGAAAACGTCACCTCAAAAGAAAGAATCAGAAACAGCCCACTCTCCCACAGAGTTACAAAATCTGGATTACAATTCAATGTCAGAAAGCCAATTCAGAAGCACTATTTTACAGCTACTGGTGGCTCTAGAAAAAAAGCATAAAGGACTCAAGAGACTTCATGACTGCAGAATTTAGATCTAATCAGGGAGAAATTAAAAATCAATTGAATGAGATGCAATCCAAACTAGAAGTCCTAACAATGAGGGTTAATGAGGTGGAAGAACAAGTGAGTGACATAGAAGACAAGTTGATGGCAAAGAGGGAAACTGAGGAAAAAAGAGGCAATTAAAAGACCATGAAGACAGATTAAGGGAAATAAACGACAGCCTGAGGAAGAAAAACCTATGTTTAATTGGGGTTCCCGAGGGCGCCGAAAGGGCCAGAGGGCCAGAATATGTATTTGAACAAATCCTAGCTGAAAACTTTCCTAATCTGGGAAGGGAAACAGGCATTCAGATCCAGGAAATAGAGAGATCCCCCCCTAAAATCAATAAAAACCGTTCAACACCAAGACATTTAATAGTGAAGCTTGCAAATTCCAAAGATAAAGAGAAGATCCTTAAAGCAGCAAGAGACAAGAAATCCCTGAATTTTATGGGGAGGAATATTAGGGTAACAGCAGACCTCTCCACAGAGACCTGGCAGGCCAGAAAGGGCTGGCAGGATATATTCAGGGTCCTAAATGAGAAGAACATGCAACCAAGAATACTTTATCCAGCAAGGCTCTCATTCAGAATGGAAGGGGAGATAAAGAGCTTCCAAGACAGGCAGGAACTGAAAGAATATGTGACCTCCAAACCAGCTCTGCAAGAAATTTTAAGGGGGACTCTTAAAATTCCCCTTTAAGAAGAAGTTCAGTGAAACAATCCACAAAAAACAAGGACTGAATAGATATCATGATGACACTAAACTCATATCTGTCAATAGTAACTCTGAACGTGAACGGGCTTAATGACCCCATCAAAAGGCGCAGGGTTTCAGACTGGATAAAAAAGCAGGACCCATCTATTTGCTGTCTACAAGAGACTCATTTTAGACAGAAGGACACCTACAGCCTGAAAATAAAAGGTTGGAGAACCATTTACCATTCAAATGGTCCTCAAAAGAAAGCAGGGGTAGCCATCCTTATATCAGATAAACTAAAATTTACCCCGAAGACTGTAGTGAGAGATGAAGAGGGACATTATCTCATACTTAAATGATATATCCAACAAGAGGACTTAACAATCTTCAATATATATGCCCCGAATGTGGGAGCTGCCAAATATTTAAACCAATTAATAACCAAAGTGAAGAAATACTTAGATAATAATACACTTATACTTGGTGACTTCAATCTAGCTCTTTCTACCCTCGATAGGTCTTCTAAGCACAACATCTCCAAAGAAACAAGAGCTTTAAATGATACACTGGACCAGATGGATTTCACAGATATCTACAGAACTTTACATCCAAACTCAACTGAATACACATTCTTCTCAAGTGCACATGGAACTTTCTCCAGAATAGACCACATACTGGGTCACAAATCGGGTCTGAACCGATACCAAAAGATTGGGATCGTCCCCTGCATATTCTCAGACCATAATGCCTTGAAATTAGAACTAAATCACAACAAGAAGTTTGGAAGGACCACAAACACGTGGAGGTTAAGGAACATCCTGCTAAAAGATGAAAAGGTCAACCAGGAAATTAAGGAAGAATTAAAAAGATTCACGGAAACTAATGAGAATGGAGATACAACCATTCAAAATCTTTGGGATGCAGCAAAAGCAGTCCTGAGGGGGAAATACATCGCAATACAAGCATCCTTTCAAAAACTGGAAAGAACTCAAATACAAAAGCTAACCTTACACATAAAGGAGCTAGAGAAAAAAGAGTAGATGAATCCTACACCCAGCAGAAGAAGAGAGTTAATTAAAATTCGAGCAGAACTCAACGAAATCGAGACCAGAAGAACTGTGGAACAGATCAACAGAACCAGGAGTTGGTTCTTTGAAAGAATTAATAAGATAGATAAACCATTAGCCAACCTTATTAAAAAGAAGAGAGAGAAGACTCAAATTAATGAAATCATGAATGAGAAAGGAGAGATCACTATCAACACCAAGGAAATACAAACGATTTTAAAAACATATTATGAACAGCTATACACCAATAAATTAGGCAATCTAGAAGAAATGGATGCATTCCTGGAAAGCCACAAACTACCAAAACTGGAACAGGAAGAAATAGAAAACCTGAACAGGCCAATAACCAGGGAGGAAATTGAAGCAGTCATCAAAAACCTCCCAAGACACAAAAGTCCAGGGCCAGATGGCTTCCCAGGGGAATTCTATCAAACGTTTAAAGAAGAAATCATACCTATTCTACTAAAGCTGTTTGGAAAGATAGAAAGAGATGGAGTACTTCCAAATTCGTTCTATGAGGCCAGCATCACCTTAATTCCGAAACCAGACAAAGATCCCACCAAAAAGGAGAATTACAGACCAATATCCCTGATGAACATGGATACAAAAATTCTCAACAAGATACTAGCCAATAGGATCCAGCAGTACATTAAGAAAAGTATTCACCATGACCAAGTAGGATTTATCCCCGGAACACAAGGCTGGTTCAACACTCGTAAAACAATCAATGTGATTCATCATATCAGCAAGAGAAAAACCAAGAACCATATGATCCTCTCATTAGATGCAGAGAAAGCATTTGACAAAATACAGCATCCATTCCTGATCAAAACTCTTCAGAGTGTAGGGATAGAGGGAACTTTCCTCGACATCTTAAAAGCCATCTACGAAAAGCCCACAGCAAATATCATTCTCAATGGGGAAGCACTGGGAGCCTTTCCCCTAAGATCAGGAACAAGACAGGGATGTCCACTCTCACCACTGCTATTCAACATAGTTCTGGAAGTCCTCGCCTCAGCAATCAGACACCAAAAAGACATTAAAGGCATTCAAATTGGCAAAGAAGAAGTTAAACTCTCCCTCTTCGCCGATGACATGATACTCTACATAGAAAACCCAAAAGCCTCCACCCCAAGATTGCTAGAACTCATACAGCAATTTGGTAGCGTGGCAGGATACAAAATCAATGCCCAGAAATCAATGGCATTTCTATACACTAACAATGAGACTGAAGAAAGAGAAATTAAGGAGTCAATCCCATTTACAATTATACCCAAAAGCATAAGATACTTAGGAATAAACCTAACCAAAGAGGTAAAGGATCTATACCCTAAAAACTATAGAACACTTCTGAAAGAAATTGAGGAAGACACAAAGAGATGGAAAAATATTCCATGCTCATGGATTGGCAGAATTAATATTGTGAAAATGTCAATGTTACCCAGGGCAATTTACACATTTAATGCAATCCCTATCAAAATACCATGGACTTTCTTCAGAGAGTTAGAACAAATTAAGATTTGTGTGGAATCATAAAAGACCCCAAATAGCCAGGGGAATTTTAAAAAAGAAAACCATAGCTGGGGGCATCACAATGCCAGATTTCAGGTTGTACTACAAAGCTGTGGTCATCAAGACAGTGTGGGACTGGCACAAAAACAGACACATAGAACAATGGAACAGAATAGAGAACCCAGAAGGGGACCCTGAACTTTATGGTCAACTAATATTCGATAAAGGAGGAAAGACTATCCACTGGAAGAAAGCCAGTCTCTTCAATAAATGGTGCTGGGAAAATTGGACATCCACATGCAGAAGAATGAAACTGGACCACTCTCTTTCACCATACACAAAGATAAACTCAAAATGGATGAAAGATCTAAATGTGAGACAAGATTCCATCAAAATCCTAGAGGAGAACACAGGCAACACCCTTTTTGAACTTGGCCACAGTAACTTCTTGCAGGATACATCCACGAAGGCAAAAGAAACCAAAGCAAAAATGAACTATTGGGACTTCATCAAGATAAGAAGCTTTTGCACAGCAAAGGATACAGTCAACAAAACTAAAAGACAACCTACAGAATGGGAGAAGATATTTGCAAATGACATATCAGATAAAGGGCTAGTTTCCAAAATCTATAAAGAACTTCTTAAACTCAACACCAAAGAAACAAACAATCCAATCATGAAATGGGCAAAAGACATGAAGAGAAATCTCAGAGAGGAAGACATGGACATGGCCAACATGCACATGAGAAAATGCTCTGCATCACTTGCCATCAGGGAAATACAAATCAAAACCACAATGAGATACCACCTCACACCAGTGAGAATGGGGAAAATTAACAAGGCAGGAAACAACAAATGTTGGAGAGGATGCAGAGAAAAGGGAACCCTCTTACACTGTTGGTGGGAATGTGAACTGGTGCAGCCACTCTGGAAAACTGTGTGGAGGTTCCTCAAAGAGTTAAAAATAGACCTGCCCTACGACCCAGCAATTGCACTGTTGGGGATTTACCCCAAAGATTCAGATGCAATGAAACGCCGGGACACCTGCACCCCGATGTTTCTAGCAGCAATGTCCACAATAGCCAAACTGTGGAAGGAGCCTCGGTGTCCATCGAAAGATGAATGGATAAAGAAGATGTGGTCTATGTAGACAATGGAATATTACTCAGCCATTAGAAACGACAAATACCCACCATTTGCTTCAACGTGGATGGAACTGGAGGGTATTATGCTGAGTGCAGTAAGTCAATCGGAGAAGGACAAACAGTGTATGTTCTCATTCATTTGGGGAATAGAAATAATAGTGAAAGGGAATGTAAGGGAAGGGAGAAGAAGTGTGTGGGAAATATCAGGAAGGGAGACAGAACATAAAGACTCCTAACTCTGGGAAACGAACTAGGGGTGGTGGAAGGGGAGGAGGGCGGGGGGTGGGGGTGAGTGGGTGACGGGCACTGAGGGGGACCCTTGATGGGATGAGCACTGGGTGTTATTCTGTATGTTGGTAAATTGAACACCAATAAAAAATTAATTTATTTAAAAAAAACTAAAAAGCCCTTTCCATCACCAAGTTTATTATAGGAGAAGAGAACAAAGATTAAATAAATCCTGAAGATAGGGATTCTAACAGATGATCATTGGTGCTATGGAAAAATAAAGCAGGGAAAGAGTATAGGGAGTGCAGGTTAGGGAAAGTAGCAGGTCCTGTTTTTAAGTGTTTGGGGAGATCTAACTGACAAGGTGACAGAAGAAACCTGAAGGGAGGAGGGAGCAAGCCTTGCCAGTAATTGGAAATCTTATAGGTAGCTAGGGAGACTTGTAGGTAACTGGGGATTCTTGAGGTTAACTGGGGAATATTATTGTAATCTTGTGATATAATATGAAATATATATTGTGGTCTTCATCTGGGTTCCTTGCCAGAACCCTTAAAATCTTTGAAATTTCTTAAGTGCTAAGAACAATAGGAACATCTTTATTTTAATATGTGGTTCTTGTCCTGGCCCCTAAAATAGCTCTGAGGTGATAGAGATGAAAGGAGTGTCTCTTGGTCTCTTGTTATGCTTTACAAGCCTTTTCCAACCACACTTGAGTTTATGTTAATGAGATGATTTTGAAGAACCCCCCTAGCCTAGGGGGCTGGTTGCCCGGGGAACCAATCTTGTGACTAGAGGGTTGGAATTTCCAGCCCCAGCCCTGATTTATTTCTTTCTTAAGATTTATTTATGAGAGACACAGAGAGAGACAGAGAGAGAGAGAGAGAGAGAGAGAGAGAAGCAGAGACACAGGCAGAGAGAGAAGCAGGCTTCTGATGCGGAACTCAATTCCGTGTCCCCAGGATCATGCCCTGTGCTGAAGACAGGTGCTTAAGCGCTGAGCCCACCCAGGCGTCCTCCCAGCCTTGATTTCTAAGGAGGGAAGGGCTGGAGGTTGAATTAATCACCAGTGGCCAGTGGTTTAGTCAACCAAGCCTACATTATGAAGCCAACATAAAGACCCTAACTGAAGGGGTTCAGAGAGCATCTGGGTAGGTGAACACATGGAGCTGCTGGGAGGGTGGCACATCTAGAGAGGGCATGAAAATTCCATGTCCCTTCTCCATATCTTTTTCTATGTCTCTTTTCCATTTGGTTGTTCCTCAGTTGTAGTCTTTATATTAGTGAGTAAAGCACTTTCCTGAGTTCTATGAGCTGTTCTAGCAAATTAGGAAAACTGAGGAAGGGTTGTGGGAACTCCTGATTTATAGCAGATCAGCAAGAAATGTAGCTGACAACCTAGATTTGTGATTGGCATCTGAAGTGGGTGCAGTCTTGTGGGACTGAGCCCTTAACCTGTGGGGTCTATACTAACTCCATGCGGTTAGTGTCAGAATTGAGTTAAACTGTAGGATTCCCATTCAACGTCCACTAAGAATTGGAGAAGTGCTTGGTGTAGAAAAACCCACACGTCTGATGTCAGAACTGTTGTGAGAACAGCAGAAAATAGGAGTCATTGCTTTACTTGTAGATAGCAGCTATTTTAGGCAGTTGGTACTTCCTTCAATCAATCATCTGTACAATCATTCTTTAAATTCCTTACAAAGACTGTTATAAATGGGTGGAGATAGGGTAGTGGCTATACAGTAAGTCAGAGTAAAGGGAGAGCCTTTTGAGACTTGTTTATTTAGAAGATTTTAAGGTGGAGATGACTTAAACACATTTAAATGCTGATGAGAAAGATGTGAAAGAGAAAAAGAGCATGAGACTAGGAGGGAGCATGTAATTGATAGTATCAGATTCCCGAGGCTGTGGGAGGACTGAGGGGTTCAGAGGATACACGGGGGGGATTATCTTTAATCAGGAAACATTGCTCCTCTTTTGGAACATTCTAGTCCTATATTGCACACCAACACCTTCATCTTATTTTGCTACATTACTTCTGGCAATTGCCAGCTTCCTTTTCCAGCTCTGCTTCCTCTATTCTATAGGGCTATAAATGTTGGCAGTTCTTCCACGCTCAGCCCTAGGCCCTCTTTGCTTCTCACTCTAAACCTTCTTGGTGGACAATCTCATCCATTCCCATGACTTCAACAGCCTAATGACTTTCCAACTTACACTTCCACCCCAGACTTTCAGATCTGTACTTGTATCTGCCTGCTATCAATCACATTACTTTTATATTCAACCTTGTTGGTTCTTTGGTTATCTTTAATTTATATCTGTTTCTTGGTAACTTCACTGTTATGGGCTGAATTGTGTACTTTTAAAATTCCCAGCCTCCAGTACCTCAAATATAGTCATATTAGGAGGTGAGGTCTTTAAAGAGACGACTAAGTTAAAATGAGGCTCTAATCCAATATAACTGATGTTCTTATAAAAATAAGAAGATGGTTACCAGAGTGGAGGTGGGTGTGGGGATGCGTGAAATAAGTGATGGGGATTAAGGAGTGCACTTGTTCTGATGAGCGCTGAATGATGTATGGAATTGTTGAATCACTATGTTTTACACCTGAAACTAATATAACACTGTATGTTACCTATACTGGAAGTAAAATCAAATTAAAAAACAAAAAAAAAAACAGAGGAAGACACACCAGGAGTGCACGTGCACTGAAAAAAGTCCATCTGAAGAGGCAGCAGATGCTGGCCACCTGCACACCAAAGGGAGAAGCCTGGAAGAGATCCTTCCATTATGACCCTCCGAAGGAAAACAACCTGGTTGACACCTTGATCTTGGACTTCCCAGCCTCCAGAGCTGAGAAATTTCTGTTGTTTAAGCCACCCAGTATGGAAGTACATTGTTATGGTAGCCTTGGCAAACTAATAAGCCTACGCTCTTTACTACTTTAGGCCACCGTCATCTGCATTTCATCTGCATTTCTGGAGCCACTTCCTAATAAGTTATATTCTTTTCTAATTTTATTCTCTAAAATAATATCTATGTAATACTCAGAGTAATCTTTTCATGCATATGTGACTATATGACCCACCATCATTCCACCATTCTCCCCATTAACATCACAATAAAGTTCTTCTAGAAAGTCATAGCAAGCTTTGAGATAAAAAATATGAAAACTCACTTAAAGACTCATAGCTTTTGATACCAAAGCATATGATAGAATTTTGTCTAACATGTATTCCTTTATTTGCCACTCTGGAGGGAATACAGGGAAGGATTAGGCACACAGACTCATTAAGCCACGCTGCCCTACATCCCCTGTTCCCTCCCTAACCCGGGGTTTACTGTGATGTCACCCAAGACCAGCTCTGCCATGCATTTGTGATGGCCCCAACTGAAGCAGCTGCAGGTGGCATTTTATCAGCTTTGGCTAAAGGCATAATAGATTGGGCAATTCCTGACTGGAATGAAAAGAAGATGCTCCAGCTTCTAATTCCACTGCTTATGATGCTCAAGGGACATGTCTTGGAAGAGCCAGGTCTGTGCCAGGCTAACCCAGAGCAGAGGATGGAGAGAGGCCTCCAACCTCTCACCTGGTTCCTGTAGAGTTGATTTAGAGTCCTGAGGGGGTGCTGAGTTAGAGCAAATGGCTCAGGAAATGAGATTACAATTGATTAATCAAAGTAGATGTTTTGGGTTTAGTGGACATGCTATTTAAAATGATCTCCCAGGATCTGGACCCAGAGTTCTGGAAATGCAGGAAACTTAGAGAAACAATTTAGCAATTGCCTCTGCTTCTCCAGTCTCCATTCCCTTCTTTATAAATGTATTAAGGATCTTTCTGGGCCCAACACTCTGTGACAAATAGCAGAGTTGTGGTGGAATAAGGGCCTTATTAATTTAGATCACCTGTATTAAATTACATAGTCTCATAAAGTAGGAGAAGTTTTAAGGGCTATTATAGGAGTAAATGAGTTAATGCAGCACTTTCAAGTATGTTCTGTAAAATCCCTGTCCTATTAGAAGCTGCACAGAAAAAAAGGCCTCATGGTTACATAAGATTTAGAAGGGCTCTATTTAATATTTTTTCTGTAGAGTCACAGTGAATATACACATATTAAAGGTTTTGAGAAATCTCACTGTAAAGAAAATAGTTTAATTTTATTTAATCTGGTATTTCTGAAATGTATTTGGTCACAAGACCATCATTTACCTCCTTACCTATAACATTTTCCTTGGTTGTAACATTTTCCATTTATCCTTTTGAGAATTACCTGTTCCTATGGTTCATTTTTCGTATTTGAGTGGGTGTTATAAACTGATTTGCAGGACTTTTTTAAATTTTCATGACATGAATTCTTTGTCTCGTGTGTGTGCTGCAAAATCTTTTCTCCTGATTCTTTAAAACACTCTTAAAACTCTATTTTGGGCCAAATGTAAAAATTTTAAATTTATGTAAAAGTTTCATCAATTGATTTTGCACATCAATTGCACAATTATTTGATGTGCTAGAAGGACCTTTTCATCCCAGATTATAAACACAATCAGGCCTGTAGCATATGAACTCTGAAGTTAGACTGACTGCAATTTATTACATTTCCTTCACACACTTGCTGTGTGGTCTCAGAATAAGTTACAAAATATCTCTGTATTTGTTTCCTTATCTGTAAAATGGCAATATTAGGGTTTTTGTGAAGATTAAATATACATAAAGTTCTGAGAACAGTGCCAGATGCTGAAATGCAAATGCTGAGAATTTGTTACCTGTCATTATTCCAGAATTTGAATTATTTTACATCTTAAATTAACATTTTCCTCATCCCAGTTCGATAAAGATATTTTCCCATGTTATTTTCTAGTTTTATTTTTCATCTTTTACATTTAGATATGCAATTTGGTTTTAAATTTTATGTATAATACAAGAGTTCAAGATTAATTTTTTTTTTTTTAAAGAAAGTAGTCTACAAAGGAACCCTCATTTGGCTATCTTCAGATTTCTAAGCAGAAAATCTACAGGCCAGAAGACAGTAGAATGGCATGTTCAAAGTGTTGAAAGATAAAATTTGCCAGCCAAGAATACTTTATCCAGTAAGGTATTTTTCAGATATGAAAGAGAAATAAAGCTTTTCCCAAACAATAAAAACAGAGTTTACCACCACTAGATCTGCCTTGCAAGAAATGCTGAAAGGAGTTCTTCAGGCTGAAATGAAAAAAAAAAAAAAAAAAAAGGTAATCAGTGACATAAAAGCAAGTGTAAGTACACAATACTCTAGCACAGGTGAAAAATAAACAGAGTTTGGAAATTGAAACTCTATATTAGAATGCTGTTAATCAATTATATTATAAAGCTAAAGGAAAAGAGCAATAAAAATAACTATAGCTACTTTATTTAATTTCTCAGTGAATTCATAGCATAAAAATGGTAAAGTGTGACATGAAAAATATAAAAGTGAAGGAGTAAAGTGGAATTTTATAGGCAAATGTTATCAGCATAAAAATAAGTATTTTATATATGAGATGTTTTATATAAGTCACATGGTAACCACAAACTAAAAACCTAGAGTAGAGCCACAAAATATAAAAGGAGAGACTGAACAAATCTCCATGGAAAACCACTTTACAAAGGTAGAAACAGAGGGAAAAAGAAACAAGGTAAGGTAAATGATATGATGGCAGTAGTATGTCTTTACATGTCAATAGTCACTCTCAATCTAAATGAAATGAATTCACCAATAAAAAGGCAAAGAATGTCTGGATGGATTAAAACAAAAGTGGTATCCAATTACATGCTGCTTACCGGAAACTTGTTTTAGTTCTAAAGACACAGCTAGTCTCAAAGTAAAGAGATGGAAAAAGATATTTCATGGAAGTAGAAAACAAAAGAAAAGTGAAGGTATCCATACTTATATCAGACAAAGTAGACTTTACACTAAAAAAAAGATAACAAGAGATAACAGAAGGTCATTATATAAATGATTAAAAAGTCAACACATCAAGAAGATAAACAATAGTAAATATATACACACCCAACATTGCAGTACTGGAATATATTAAATGGTAATGGATATGAAGAGAGAAATAGACAAAAATATAATAATATTAGGAGACTTCACTACTCCACTGTCAACAATGGGTAGGACATCCAGACAAAATCAAAAGAAAACATTGGAATTGAAGCATAATCCAGAACAAATGAACTTAATAGATATGTATAGACCATTCTATCAAACATCAGCAGAATATTCTTTGGGAATCATAGGGAACATTCTTGCACAATATGGCACAAAGCAAATCTTAGAAGTTTGAAGAACATTGAAATCATATCAACTACCTTTTCTGACCACAATGGAATGAAGTTAGAATGAGGAAGAAGAAAGCTGGAAAATCTAGATACATGGAAACTACACTTCTGAACCACCAATGGGTCAAAGAAGAAATCAAAAGAGACATTTTACAAATATCTCAAAACAAATGAAAATGGAAATGTAATGTATCAAAAATTATGTGATGGAGCAAAAGCAATTGAGAGGAAATTTTATAGTGATAAATGTATATATTAAGAAATTAGAATGATCTCAAATAAACAATCTATATTTATAGTTCAGGGAACTAGAAAAAGAAGAACAAATTAAGCCTACAGTTAGCAGAGGAAGGAAATAATAAAGATCAGAGTGGAAATAAATGAAATAAAAATCAGAAAAACAATACAAAGGGTCAATGAAACTAAAGTTGGCTTTTTAAAAAAATATTTTATTTATTTATTTGAGAGAGAGCACAAGTGGGAGAGCTGCAGGCAGGGGGAGAGGGAGAAGCAGGCTTTCCACTGAGCAGGGAGCCAGACACATGGGGCTCAATCTTAAGACCTTGGGATCATGACTTGCGCCAAAGGCAAGATGTTTAACTGGCTGAGCCATCCAGGCACCCCTAAAAGTTGGTGTTTTAAAAAGATAAACAAAATATACAATACTTTAGCTAGACCAAGAAAAAAAATAGAAGACTCAAATAAATAAAATTAGAAATAAAAAAGGCATGACAACTTATATTACAAAAATATATAAACTCATAAAAGACTACTTTAAAAATTATATGATAACAAATTATATAACTTAGAAGAAATGGATATATTCCTAGGACATAAAACCTACCAAACTGAATCATGAAGAAATGGAATATCTGAGCAGACCAATAATGAATGAAAGATTGAATCGGTAATCAAAAGCCAACCAACACAGAGAGGATAAGACTTGACAATTTCAATGGTTCGTTCTACCAAACATTTAAAGAAAAATCAATGTCAAGTCTTTCAAACTCTTCCAAAAAACAGAAGAGGAAGGAATATTCCCAATCTCATTTCACAAGGCCAGCATACTCTAATACCAAAGTCAGATAAGGATGTTATAAAAGAAAAAAAACTACTGACCAATATTCCTGATGAATATAGATATACAAATTTTCAACAAAATATTAGCAAACCAAATTCAATAGCACATTAAAAGGATCATATACTATGATCAAGTGGCATTTGTCCCTGGGATTAATATGGCACACCACATTAATTGAATGAAATATAAAAATCACATGATCATTTCAATAGATGCAGAAATAGCATTTGCCAAAACAGCCTTTCATGATAAAAATGCTCAACATACTGGGTATTAAAGGACATTACTTCAACATGATGAAGGTGGTATATGACAAACCCATAGCCAAAATTATACTCAATGGAGAAAAATGGAAAGCTTTTCCTCTAAACCCAGGAACAAGACAAAGGTGCCCATTCTCACTTATTCAACAAAGCACTGGAAGCCCTAGCCAGAGCAATCAGGCAAGAATTAAAAATAAAAGTCATCCAAACTAAAAAGGAAAAAATGAAATTGTCTTGTTTACAAATGATGTAGTTTTATATATACAAAATATACATACTACACCAAAAAACTAATCAAAGAACTCAGTAAAGTTGTAGGATACAAGATCAACATACAGAAATCAGTTGCATTTCTGTGGACCAACAACATTACAGTTGAAAATGAAATAAAGAAAATAAACCCATTTACAATAGCATCAAAAAGTAGGAATAAATTTAACCAAAAATATCAAAGATCTCAACAATGGAAACTATGACTTGGATGAAAAACAAAAAAACAACTGAAGAAGACAAACAAATGGAAAAATATCCCATGTTTAAGATTAAAGACTTAAACACAAAAACTGAAATCATAAAACTCCTAGAAAAAAAACAAAGGGAAAAAGTTGAATACTACTTATAACCATCTATGGTATCAACACAATCTCTATCAAAATTCCAACAATATTTTTCTCAGAAATAGAAAAAAAACCTTAAAATTTGTATAGAATCACCAAAGACCCTGAATAGCCAAAGTAATTCTGAGAAAGAACAAACCTGGAGGCATCACACAAAGCTATAGTGAATAAAATCAGACACAAAGACCAATGGAAACAAATTGACAGAAATAAACCCTCACATACACGGTCAATTACTACTTGACAAGGAGCCAAGAATACTCCGTGGAGGAAAAATGTCTTCCATAAACAGTTCTGGGAAAACTGTTAGTCACATGAATGAAGTGGGATCCCTATCTTATACTACACATCAAAATTAACTTGAAGTGGATTAAAGACTTAAACATAAAAACTGAAATCATAAAACTAGAAAAAAGCTCTAGAAAAAAGCAAAGGGAAAAATTTCCTTGACATTGTTATTGTTTTGGCAACAATTTTTTGGTCATGACATGAAAAATACAGGCAATAAAAGGTAAAATTAATGAGAGGAGCTACATCAAACTAAAAAGTTGCACAACAAATGAAAAAGTCAACAAATTAAATGGTAGTCTACTAAATGGGAGAAAGTATCTGCAAACCATATTTTGATAAGGGCTTAATATGCAAAATATATAAAGAATTCATACAATTTCATAGCCAAACTTTCTTTAGATTAAAAAATGCAACTGAATAGTCATTTTCCCAAAGAAGACATACAAATGTCCAACAGATAGCTGAAACATGAACAGATACACTGGCATCACTAATCATCAGGAAAATGCAAATCAAAAACACAATGAGACATCATCTCACACTTACTAGAATAGCTTTTATCAAAAAGATAAGAGATAACAAGTATTGACAAGGATGTAGAAAAAAGGGAACCCTTGTGCACTGTTGGTAGGAACATAATTTGGTGCAGCCATTATGGAAAACAGAATGAGGTTTCCTTAAAAAATTGAGAGTAAAATTGCTATATGATCCTGCAATCCCACTTCTGGGTATATATCAAAAAAAAAAAACAAAACAAAAAAAAAACAAAGGAAAACAGGATCTCAAAGAGATACTGATTCCTGCATTCATTTAGGCATTATTCACAATAACCAAGATATTGAAACAACCAAAGTGTTTGTCAATGGATGAATGGATAAAGATGTGACACACACACACACACACACACACATATATATGTATATATATATATATATATATATATGAATATTATTCAGTCATAGGAAAGAAAGAAATTCTGCCATTTACAACAACATCAATGGACCCCTGACGGAATTATGCAAAGTGAAATAAGTCAGACAGAGAAGGACAAATGCTGTATGACCTCACTTAAATTTGGAATCTGAAAAAAAAAAAAAAAAAAACCAAACAACTAAGAGCAGAATAATGGTTATCAAGGGGCCAGGGGTGCAAGAAATGGGGAAAATTTCGTCAAAAGATACAAATTTCCATTTAGAAGATGAATAAATTCTAGGGACCTAATGTATAATATGATTATAATTAATAATACTGCACTATATACTTGAAAGTTGCTAAGGGAGTAGATCCTCAATGTTCTTACGACAACAAAAGAAATAGTAATAATGGGATGCTGTGGAGATGTTAGTTAATGCTATGGTGGTAATCATTCTGCATTATATAAGAGTATCAAATCAGTCTGTTGTCCATCTTAAACTTTCATACTGTTGTATGTCAGTTACATCTTAATCTGGAAAACAAAATTATCCTTGGTAGAAAGTAGTAGACAAATACTACAGAAGGAAGGAGCTTTTTTCCTTGTTCTGTCTGGCACACTTTGCTTACTTCTCCTTATTCCTAAAATATGATTGTTGCAGGGAGAGGACATCCAGAGGTGTTTGGCTCCAGCCTCTATAAGCTTGAGCCTTGTCCTCTACTTAGTGACTTCTTGTTATATAAATGGCTCCAACATGGTTTCTGTCTACTAAACCATAGATTGTTTACTACTTCATAGCAGGCTGATTGATACCCATTAGCTCAAAACCTGCCAGGGCCAAACTTAATTTTTCACATACCCATTTGGTTTCAACAAGGCCCAACCTAGCAGTTTTTAGATATGTAGAGCCTGCCTGTTTTGCAAACCTCATGAAATTGTACCCAATATCTGCTAGGCATATATAAGATAAAGCTTGGGTTATAGACACACCATTGCTGCCCTTAATTGCTCTCTGACTCAGAGACTCCTATTTCTGTTGTGGAGCAACATTACCTAGATGTTAAATCCCTTCTGGGATCTCTTACCCCTGAGAGCTCCCTTGTTCTCCTTCCCTTTTGGATGGTGGCCTCCAGACCTTAGTTCCTATGTAGTCTTCTGCCATTAAAAGGCTTCTGGGGACACCTGACTCTGGGAAATGAACAAGAGGTAGTTGAAGGGGAAGTGGGCAGGGGGTTGGGGTGACTGGGTGATGGGCAATGAGGGGGGCACTTGGTGGGATGAGCACTGGGTGTTATGGTATATGTTGGCAAATTGAACTCCAATAAAAATAAAATAAATAAACTAAACTAAACTAAACTAAAATAAAATAAAAGGCTTCTGGGGGCAAAACTATTCAAATAAAGGTTGTGTGTGCCACTGCCACCTTGTGGTCATATCTTTTTCTTTGATCAGTCCCCCAAATTCTTCCAATCTCCTACATCTCCTTGCTGCAGCTGTCCCAACACAGACATGGACACTCTAGGCCTTGTGCCCTCTGGCTAATGACCAGGCTTTTGACACTTGGGCTCCCTCCTGCTCACCTCCACCTGTTTACCAGGAAGTGTTACAGCCTCAGTCCAGCTGTACTTTAAAGGGGTGTTTCCTGCTTGTGTAGCAATAGGGACTAGCAAAGTTCTCTTTTCCTTTGCACCGCAAATACACATTATCTAGTGATTTCTGAGCCTGAACCTTGGGAAGGGGCTCCCCTGCCAAGTTCAGTCCTCCCCCTAACCTTAGAGCATTCTTGGAGTCCTCTTGACCCTTTGTAGTTATTCCTCTGTTAGTTTATAATTCTTAATATTAACTTTCCCTATTCAAATTCTGCATGGTTGCTGTCTCCTGAATGGATCCTACTTATCTTTGGCCCTTTCGCGTTGCCACCCAGCCCCTTTATAGCTCCTGATGGATCTCCACCCCAACTTCTCCAGGTTTCACAGCTGTTTTTGAATGTGAAGGACAAACCTTAAAGGAAGTGTGTTTTGCTGATATTTTCTGAGTCCTGTCCCCTCTGTTCCTGCTCATTTATTTCACTCAGCTCCAACACCAGGATAAACTTGGAAGATGCTGGGAATACCATATAAGAAGGATTTCTCAGTGCTCCTTGTGTACAAATGGCTCTTTCATTTCTCTTTCAGACAAAGTTCAATGTGGCCACCGACCTGCCTTTTCAAACTCATCATCGTTAAAATTTCGTGAACTGTTTGAAGTCCAGGAAGGTGAGTTCCCATGGCAAGTGAGTATCCAGATGTCACGGAAACACCTCTGTGGAGGCTCAATCATACATCCGTGGTGGGTTTTGACAGCTGCACATTGCTTCCCAAGAATCCTGTAAGTTTCTGAAACATTGTCTTAATTTACATAAAATCTCCTCAACATTTTGTCTTGGCCGGGTAGCTTAATGGGTTAGTGCACAAGGCTTATGAAGCCATGGGCTCTATACCCAGTTTGTTCCCTTTGGCTTTTTACCAAAAAGTCTCTTCTTTACACCCACTTTCTCCTTTTAAATGAACCATATCCTAAGGTTGGCTGCTAGTTGTGACTTTGCACCCAGTATTGGAAAATCAGTATGTCTTCCATTCTCTTGCCTGCCACATGTGTAGACAACACATTGTATTTGTTTATTGTACACATACTCACTGAACACCTGCCATGTGCTGTTCTAAGTGCTGGTGATACAGGAGTCAACAATACTGCCAAAATTTCTGTTGTTAAGGAATTCACATTTTATTCTCTTAGATGGATTCATTCCACTTCCTTTGGGTCAGAGAAATCTCCCTGGGCTGATGATTCACTAGCTCAGACATTTGCCTGTATCTGGACCTCTGATCTCTGCCACTCTGATTTCTAGCCACTCTCTAGGCCACTATACATCCACTTCTTTGAATTTCTCAGTATTCAGTTGTAAACTCTACTGTTTACCAATGTGTCTATAAATGTGAAATGCAGTGTAACTATTATTATAGTTTGGAGTTACTATATTAATTTTTTAGGTTAGAAATGACATTGGAAAATGTTACTGTGGTCATGGGAATCAGAAGATTCAGCGATGTCCACTTGGAGAGAAAACAAGTGCAGAAGATAATTATTCACAAAGATTATACACCATCCCACCTTGACAGTGATCTTTCCTTGCTCCTGCTTGCTACACCAGTACAATTCAATAACTTCAAAATGCCCATCTGTCTGCAGAAGGAGGAAAGTATCTGGGACCGGTGTTGGATGACAGAGTGGGTGGCAGCTTATGAGCATGGTATGTGCTTTCCCTTCAAAATCCATAGAAAGTTCACATTTAGGTTTCCCTGAGCTAGACAGCATGATGCTTTGGAAGACTCAGGTCTGAATTTTGCTCTCAGTACTCTAGCTGTGTGATCTAGAGCTAGTTACTTCACCTTACTCACCCTCACCTTTTCTTACCTGTAGAATGACAGCAGCTTCCCTCGAATCAGTTGTGTGGATTAAATTAAATGCAATTATACTTGTAAAGTCCCTAGTGAAATCCTGGAATACAGAAGACTCTCAAAATATGAGAGTGATAATTTTTTGGGAGCCCAGAAGTACTGAAGAAAGCAAGTTTGGATTCTTCCTTCATGGATTGTTTTATGATGCACATCTCCCCAATGAGGTGCATCTTGCTCTCTGTTTAACATTTGATGAAGTCCAAAATAACTGAACCAATGATTTTCCAACCAAGTTTTGTCATCAGTGACTCAACTCATTTCCCAGGGCAAAAGTCTGGCCAGACAGAGAGAACTTCTGGAAAGATGGGAGTGGGATGGGGAGACCAGAAGGTCCTCTAAGCAGTACAATTATTTCCTTTTCACAAGCTGCCAATTATAGGTGTGTCATTTTCTTGGTTTCTCTACTAGCCTAGCCGGGATAGATACTGGACAACACTAATTCAGAAGTTGGGTTATCCTGAACCTCTGCACAGGGACCAAGGATGGCTGTGAAGAGATAGTAGGGCCATGGTGGAAGCTCATTTTAGGTTAACCTGGCAGAGGCTACTGCTGGGGGTTTTGTAGGCTGCTTCCAGAAGAATTAGTTTCCCAAAGGAAAACATATAACAGAAATGAAGGAACCACTTATTGCAGATCCTGAAGAGGGGATTGAATGGGGCATTACATTAGGTCACCTCTAAGGCCTTTCTACCCTGTAAGTCTATGATTTGCTAAGTGTTTGCATCATTCTGTGGCTTCCACCCTGATCATTTGTGGGCTGGTCACTTTCAGTAGTTGATACAGCACACATTCTCACACTAGCTTCCTCATTTCCCAGACCAACATGACAACTTAAACATGTACCTGCAGAAGCTGAGATTGATGCAGATTAGTTGGAGAGAATGCAGCAAGAGGGTAGACCAACTCTCTAGGAACATGGTTTGTGCTTGGAAGGAACCAGGGACCAAAGGCGATTGCCAGGTACTCAGCCCCTGCCTTGGCCCCATCCTCCACATGCCCCACCACTTTCTAGGTTCTCAGGACAGAACCCAGGAGTAAGGCCCCTAGCCCATGCCACTAGGACCCTCTCATCCTGCTCTTTCTAGAGCTACTGTTGATTCCTTGCAGACTGTACCTTCTTTATTCTCTCATTCTCAGGGAGACAGTGGGGCACCTATGGTCTGTGCTATCCATGGAACCCAGAAGCTCTTCCAAGTGGGTGTCTTCAGTTGGGGCATAAGATCTGGCTCCAGGGGGAGGCCTGGTATGTTTGTGTCTGTGGCTCAATTTATTCCATGGATCCAAGAGGAGACGGAAAAAGAAGGGAAAGCCTACATCATCTCAGGAGCCTGGAGAAGCTCCCTGCTTCACGTTCCATGGTACCCCTTATTATTGGGCTTGGGGTTCTCAAATGTTGCTTTCTACCATGTTTACTAGTGATAAATCAAATCACTAAGCTTTAGACTTACCCTTACTTCTCCTCCTCCTCCTCCTTTCTCCCCTCTCATCTTTATACAAGCATCTATGAAGCATTGACTATGAGTTAGCTTCTATGCTAAACCATGGAAGATAGATGTGGATTAATCTCCCAAATATTGCAAATCTATGAAGGAAGACCAAATACAGCACTAAAAAGATATAAAAGCAGTATATTGGGAATCCCAGAATAAAGATGACCTCCAAAAAGATCAAAGAAGACTTCGGACAATATTGGAAACCCAACCTTGAGAAGTCACTTTGGTTTCTTTATCTATAAGTAAGGAGATTTCATTAGATGAACCTCAAGGTCTTTCATCACTCTGACATTTTGTGTTATTGAGCAACTTCTTTTACTTCTTTCATGGAACATAGTATTACCTCAATAGTTACCAGCTTTAATTTCATCAGTTCAGTGCTTTACATAGATCCACACACAGGGAGCTCTCCATCTGAGGTACAAATGCTTTCATCTACTGGGCTATTCATGAAGGAAAGTCTATGGTAGAGTTAGGATCAGGGGTTTCTTGTCCTGTTTAGGGTTGAAAGTGGGGTGATTATTACTTTGGACTTAGAAACCATACCTTTCTTTCCCTCCCCGTAATATATCCAAATAAGAGGCAGAAGAGGAGGAGAAGTAAGGGTAAGTCTAAAGCTTAGTGATTTGATAAGTAAGCATAATGGTGTGGTGTGGCTTGGAGGAATCAGCAAAATCTGCCCTTTCCATAGACATGGGTAACTGAATAAGGGCCACTGTTGAGTGGCCAAAGTCATTATTCATAAAATGAGAATGAATAAAAATTCAAGGACAAGAAGCCAGTAGGCCCTTTCAGAGAGGAAACAGAATAGCTTGTGTTGCCAGACAAAAATACAAAAGGTAAGAATTTATTTTTAGAAAATTGTGAGACAATGTTTAAAAATCAGCGCTATAAAGCGCAGTCAGGGACTAGTGGTAGAATCTTTTCTAAGTCCTTTCTTGGTTACGTCTACTTGGCATGGACAGGATCAGAATTAGAAGATGTAAAGAAGACAGTCAACCCCATTCAGACGCATAGGAGTCCATAAAGAAAAAATATTCATTTATTCAGATATCTTGTGAATACTGAATGTGCATCAGGCATTGTAAAAATACAGGGATATAAATCTGTAAGGTTCATGTCTTCAAATATGTATGAACTACATTTATGTAGCCACATCCAAATTTATGAGTCTTTTCAAAGGGTCTCATAGTGATTAGTTTTATTGGATATTATTTTACTGACCATAGT
The DNA here is from genome assembly GCF_018345385.1 of Vulpes lagopus. NCBI lineage: Eukaryota > Metazoa > Chordata > Mammalia > Carnivora > Canidae > Vulpes > Vulpes lagopus. The sequence goes on along the minus strand of NC_054831.1, from coordinate 24,013,604 downwards.
AGAATTCTCCATCAAAACAGAAAAAATTACATGTGTGAGGGGGAGAGAATTAGAGTTTTATTTAAGAAATTGATTCATGCAGTTATGGAGGCTGGTAAGTCTGAAAGCTGCATGGGAGCCCAGCAGACTGGAAACCCAGAGAAGGATTGATGTTGCAGTCTGGAGTCTGAGGACAATCTGGAGAAATAATTCTTTCCTCCATAGGGGACCTAAGTATTTTCTCTTAACTGATTAAATGAGTTCCACCCACATTATGGAAGGTAATCTGCTTGATTCGAAGACTACTGATTTCAAAGTTAATTATATCTTAAAGAAAAACAAAAATCAAAACCTTCATGTCAACATCTAGACTGGTATTTGACCAAACAACCAGATACTCAACCTAGCCAAGTTGACAGATAAAACTGACAATCACACTGATGCAGTGCCGTCTCTTAGAACTGATAAGAATAACGTAAAATACAGGCTAGTCCTTTTGGAGTTTAACAAAATATAACACACACCAAACATTAAATGATAATAAGAGGGAAAGGGAAATGCCCCTATGCCACAAAACCATCACACTTCTTGATGCCCGTTATCCTTCAGATGGAGAGACTTCTGGGTTCTTTTCTCTCATCACTGGGAGATACTTCCCTGTTTTCTTTCTAGACTTCTCAGGCTATTCTGCTTTCCCTGGCAAGTCCTTGGGGTTTGTTTCACTAGCAGGTTACTCTAAATTCTGCTCCTTATATGTTAGGACCATGTTTCAAATGTGCACTAGAATTACCTGGATGCTGGTAAAAATGCAGATGCCTGGACTTTATCTCAGGCTTACAAAATTAGGAGCTCTAGGGATGAGGCCCAAGGCATTTGCAGTAGAAGCTCTCTAGGTCATTCTTTTAAAACTTTTAAGTTTAAGTTTTAACAGCTTTGTATGTATAATAAATTGTACATTTTGAAGTATAGAATTAGGTAAATTTTGACATATGTAGACACTGATGAAATGATCACCACAATCAAGAGAATGAATGTACCTATTAACCCAAAGTTTTCCTCATGACTTTTGAAGCACAAGTTTTAGTTTTCATGATGCCCAATTTGCCAATGTTTTCTTTTATGGTTCGTACTTTTGGTTTTGTAACTAAGAAATCTTTGCCTAACTCAAAGTCACAAAAACTTTTTTTTTTTTTTTACTTTTACATTAAAAAAAAATAAGCCTTTTGGGTATTGAAAGAGCTTTTTATTGAAGTATAATTAGCACATAGTGTGACGTTACTTTCAAATGTACAGTATAATGATTCAACAATTTTATACATTATTCAGTGTTCATCAAGATAAGTGTACTCTTGGTCTCCTTTATTTCACCCATCCCTCCACCACTTCCCTCTGGCAACCACCAGTTAATAGATTTTTTTGAGTAGGTACGGAGAAATTGAGCAGAAAGTAAAGAGTTCCCAAACACCCTCACTCCCTCCCAAGTTCCCCTATTTTTAACATTTTGCATTGATATGGTAAATTTATTGTAATTAATAATTCAATAGTGGTAGATTATTAACTGAAGTTGATACTTTGCAGTTCATTCTCTATGTGGCACATTCCATGGTTTTCAACAAACGTATAACAACATGTTTACCATTACAAAACAGTTTCATTGCTTTAAAAAATTGCCGGTGCTCCTCCTTCTACCCATAAACTCCCGGCAATTACTGATTTTTTTTTACTGCCTACATAGTTTTTTGCCTTTTCTAGAATGTCATAGAGTTGGAATCATATAGTATGTAGATTTTTCAGATTGGCTTCTTTTTAGGTTGGCTTGTTTTAAAGTGCATTCAAGTTTCCTCAATGTCTTTTCTTGCTTTGATAGCTCATTTCTTTTTATTGCTGAAAAATTATCTGGAAGTATTGTAGTTTAGTTATCCATTCACCTACTGAGGGACATCTTAGTTGCTCCGTGCTTTGACAATTATATGTAAAACTTCTATAAAACATTCATGTACAGGCTTTTGTGTGGTCATAAATTTTCAGCTCATTTGGGTAAATGCCATGGATCATAATTGCCAGCAAATTTAAATTTGTAAGAAACTACCAAACTGTTTTTCAAAGTAGTTGTACCACTTTGCATTCCCACCAGCAATAAATGAGAGTTTCTGTGGCTCCACATCCTCACCAGCATTTGATATTATCAGTATTCTGGATTTTAACTGTTTTAATAGACCTGTGGAGTATCTTGTTTTAATTTGCAATTCCCTAATGACCTGTGATATGGAGCATATTTTCATATGTTCCCTACATATCTTCTTTGATGAAGCATCTCATCCAGATCATCTGCCTATTTTTCAACCACATTGTTTTTTTTATTGTTGAATTTTAAGACTTCTTTCTATATTTTGGGTATCTGTCTTTAATCAGATCATGTGTTTTGCAAAGGTTTTCACCCTGCTTGTCCCCCAGGCTGTGACTTGTTTCATTCTCTTAACAGTGTCTTTTGCATTAGTTTCTAATTTTAATGAAGTCCAACTTAATCAATTTTTTCTTTCATGGATCATGCTTTAGTGTATCTAAAAAGTCATCGCTGAACCCAAGGTCATCTAGGATTTCTCCTGTATTATCTTCTAGGAGTGTTAAAATTTTGCACTTTACATTGATGTTTATGATACATTTTGAGTTAATTTTTGTGAAAGGTATAAAGTTTGTGTCTAGATTCATTTTTTTTTTGTATTTTTGTATTTTTTGAATATCCAGTGTTTCCAGCACCATTTGTTGAAAAGACTCTTTTTTCTATGTCTTTGCTCCTTTGTTTTACTCCAATTGACCATATTTGTGTGGATCTATTTCTGTTGCATTGGTCTATTTTTCTACTCTTTTGTCAATACTACACTGTCCTGATTACTGTAACCTTGTAGTAAGTCTTGAAATCTAAAACTCTCCATCTTTCAACTTCAATTTTGCCTTTCCATATAAATTTTAAAAAGAGATTGTCAATATTTACAAAGTAACTTGCTTGGATTTTGATTTGAATTGTGTTTAATCTATTAGATTAAGTTAGGAAGAACTGAAATTTTGACTTGAGTCATCCTATGTATTTACATGGGATCTCTCTCCACTTTATATATTTTATATGTTTCTTGGATTTATTGCTTTGATTAGAGTTGTGTGGTTTCAGTGATTGAATATTTAACTTTGCATTCCTATGCTAAACTCTAATTGGTTTTTTCCTTTTTACATATTGTTGGATTCAATTTCCTAAAATTTTACTTAAAATCTTTTTATCTCTGTTTGTGAAGGATATTTTTCTGAAGTTTCCTTGTAATGTCTTTGTCTAATTTTGATACCAGGATAGTGCTAAACCTCATATAGAATGAGTTGGGAAATAATACCTCCTTTTCAATTTTCTAGTAGAGTTTGTATAGAATTTGTATTATCTTTCCTTAAATATTTGGTAGAATTCACCAATGGGTTCATCTGGACTTGGAATTTTCTCTGTTGTAAGATTTTTAAGCATAAATTCAATTTCTTTAATAGGTATAGAGCTATTCAGATTATCTATTCTTGAGTGAGTTTTGAGAGTTTGGTAATTTGTGTCTTTCAAAGAATTTGTCTATTTCCATCAAAGTTGTCAATTTTTTTGGCATGAAGTGTTTTCATCATGTTATCCTTTAAATATGTGTATAACCTCTAATTGTCCTTTTAACATATGTCCTTTTAATGTAAGATATTGGTAATTTGTACCATCCCTTTCTCTTTTTTTCTAATCAGTATGCCTACAGGTATATCAATTTTTTGATTTCAGAGAATCAGCTTTTGGCTTACTGACTTTCTCTATTATTTTTCTATTTCATTAATTTTTGATCTTATATTTATTATTTCCTATTTTTTACTTATTTGGATTTTCACTAGCTCTTTTCTAATTTCATAAGTTGGAAGCAGAGTTCACAGGTTTGTGAAAGGTTTGAGGCTCTTTTTTTCTCTGACCCATGAGTTATGTAGAAGTGTGTTATATGGTTTCTAAGTTCTGAGGTATTTTCCATTATGATTGTGTTATTGATTTTAATTTAATTCCACTGTGGTCCTAGCACATGCATTGTATAACTTGAATCATTTAAAAATGATTGAGACTATTTTTATGACCCAGAATATAGTCTATCTTGATAAATGCTATGGGGTACTTGGGAGGGAAATATATATTATCTTGTCATTAGATGGAGTATTAGATCAAGTTGGTTAATCATATTGTTGATGCCTTCTATATATGAGTTCATCTGTCTGTCTACTTATTTTTACCAATTATTGAAAGAAGTGCAATTAAACTACTTAATCTATTATTTCTTGAAATCCTGTAAGTTTTTGTCTTAGGTCTCTAGGTACACAAGTTTTAGGATTGTCATTTCCTCTTGATTAATTGGCCACTTTGTAATTATGAAATATCTTCTATTCTTGCTATATTCTTTGCTCCTCTAAAATTTACTTTCTCTAACACTAATATAGGCACTCTACCTTTGTTTTGACTAGTCTTAGCATGATATAACTCTTCCTATTCTTTTACTTTTAATTAATTTGTGTCTTTATATTTGAAGTGACTTAATTATAAGCAGTATATAATTGGATATTGCTGCTTTGCACAATTTGGCAACTTCTGGATTTTAATCGGTATATTTAAACCATGTATATTTAATGTAACAAATGATATGATTAGATTTAAGACTAGCATCTTGCTATTTCTTTTATATTTGTTTTTCCTTTCTTTGTTCTTTTTAAAATGCATTCTTTTGAGTTAATTGAGTACTTTCTACGATCCCATTGTATCATCTTTCTTGGCTTACTAGTTAGAGCTCTTAAAAATTTTTTTATTTTAGTGACTGATTTAAGGTTTATAGTAGGAGTTGGCAAACTATGGCCTGTGTGTGGGTCTGTTTCTGTAAATCAGATATTGGAAGACAGCCACATCCATTCATTTATATTGTCTATGGCTGCTTTCAAGCTATAGGAGGAAGTTGTAACAAATACTCTATTGCCCACAAATCTAAAATATTTACTATCTGTTCCTTTAAGAAAAAGTTTGCTACCTCAGCTTACTGTATATATCTTTAATTTATGGCAGATTACCATCATGTGATATACAAATAATGTTTAGTATAAAAGCCTTATAATAGTATTCTCCCCTCACCTTTAACCTTTATTCTATCATTGTCATATAATTTACTTATTTACATTATAAGCCAAAAAGAGAGAGAATGGTTTCTAATTTTCTTTAAACAGTTATCTTTAAAGAGACAAATAAAAAAACATGAGCTATCATTCAGCAATACTTACAGTAGCTGATATTTGAGAACTACTAGGTATTGCTTTAATGGAGGCAAAATATAGGGAGGAACATACAGTCTTCTTAGTTTCTTCTATACTTCCGTCTTCCTTTGTCTATGGCACTTGATGGGATGGGGTGGAGGTACTTTCTGGACAAGCTTTAGACTGTCCTCAGGAATTATCATGGGTAATTTTAAATCCTCTTTTGTAGCAATATGTAAGTAAACAGTTTTAATTCTTATGTAAGAATGGTTGTGTTATATGTATATTAATAACTCATTTCACAATGTGAAGTATCTGTGCAATAAGAAGGGCACAGACAGAACTTTCAGGATAAGAGGTATGTGAAAATGGGCATTATTCAGAGGATGACATTATAGAGGATATCCCAAAGGGAAACATTAGTGTTTCATAGAAACTGAAGCCAAGGAAAGGCTTGTTTTTACTTTATCATGTCATTAAATAGGGAGGCCCTTAAGTTAAAGTAATGGAATTTTACTTAAACTGGATAACAAACATTTGTCCAAACATTTAAAATCCTGAAACTTTTCTTAAGGCAAACCTCTTTGACAGTAACTCTGTATATTCTTGATGTAGTTCACAAATCCGATTTTTCCCACTGCTGTCTCCACCTCACTTACCAGGCTTCACCACATTGAGCTTTCCATTCTTTAAATGGACCAAGTTCTTTTCTACTCCAGGGTTCCCACTTGCTGTCCTTTGCCTAGAACATTCTTTTTCACCAATCTTCCTTATGCTAACTTCCACTTATTAGCCATGTGTCATTTCAAACATCACTTCTTCAGAGGGGCTCTCCCTGACCATTCAGTTTCCCCCCTACTTTCAGTTCTTTTTATATATTCTCATGCTTGCTGTGACAGACTAAATTATTGGCCCCATCCTTCATCCCTTTTTGTGTCAACACCCTTTTCACTTACCAGGGTAGCTGTACTCTGGGGGAAATGAAAATACCCAGATATTTTGAGAATAATTGGATAAGGAATCTGAGATAATACTGTTACCAGGGACCCAAAATGTCATTAAAGCCCCCCTGTTATAGTCCTGGCTCAAGTCTGAGTCAAAGTGGGTACAACAGATTTACAGACCCCATCCAATAGATTCATTGTCCTGGTTCCTGGGTGCACACAGGATGGTTATACTTAGTAGCCAGCAGAACCTTTCTATTCATTCTCTGACCTAAGAACCTTTATAGTAGAAAAATCCTGATAATGCCCCTATTGATCAAGATAGTTGCCATAGTTTGGGTTCTCTAGGAAGCAGACTCTGAAATTATGCAAGTTGTTTATTAGGGCATGCCTTCAGGATAAACACTGTAAAGGGAAGGAAGCAGGATCAGCTAAAGGAAAGCTTGGGCTGTAATACAATTTCAGTGAAAGCCTCAGCAATCCTGTGAGGTCTTCTGAAGCTGGGATGGTCCTCTACAATTGTCTTTCATTGAGATGAGGAAACTAGAATTTTATATTCCCTGCATTGGTCATTCAATATGGGGTTTCTCTAGAAAAGTTTAGTCATGACTTTAGATGAAGAGGCTTTCTTCAGTCAAGTCAATTCCCAAAGAGAGTTGACTGTTGGGGAAATAGAGAAATTCCTGAAGGGGGAATTTGATCACCACATCACAATTTCCATTATGGTAGTTAACCAGAAACAGTACTGCATCTTAGATGGAATTACCAGTATTAGTACCACTCTTTAGACTTAAAGGAAGTTAGGTTGGTGATCCCCATCATATCCCCATTCAATTCACTGGTATGCACTAGTATGGTCCTTGCAGAAATCCAGATGAATTATGGCAGAGAAGGATCTACTTGCCATACATTTTATACTCTGGCACATAGTATGCAATTACTGATCTGGAAAATTTATTCTTTTCCTTTTTCTCTAAGAAAGGCAATTAAAATTGGTTTGCATTGACCTGGAAAGTATAGTATCTCTCATCCTACTGTCTTGCCCCAGGACCATGTTAACTGTCTTGCTCTCTGTCACAATATAAAGTATCACATTAGTTCACTATATTAATGCCATCTTGCCTATCAGTCTCAGGGAATGGGAAGTGGAAAGTACTTTGAGTGCCTTGATATATCACTCCAGAGGAGATATGAAAGATAAAGATTTAAAGGCCTAATACATTAGTAAGGTTTTTAAGGGTCCAATGATCTGGACATCCTTAGGGCAACCACTCTAAGAGGAAGGACAACTTATTGCATTGTATGCCTCCTAAGAAAGAGGCACAGCAGTTGGCGGGTCTTCCTTGAATCTTGTAGATAGCATATACTATCATTGAAAATGACACTCCAACCCATTTATCAGTGGTTTCCAGTTGATTGTGGGGCTCAAAGCAAGAGAATATTTTATATTGAGTTCAAGATGCAGTACAAACTGACCTGCCATTTTGATCATATGACCAATAAACCCAATGACACTAAAGTAATCTGTGTGAGAACAAAAACTTTGAATGGCCCTGAGGGCTCATTTTATTCCTATTTTTGGTAGCTCCAGAGAGACCTGATTCAGTAGGTCTGAGTTAGCTCAATGAAGAAGAGGTTAGCACTCTTTATTGGGCTGATGAACTCCTAAAAAGCTCCTCTTTTCAAACAAGATATCTTTATCAACCCATAAAGCTTCCAATGTTACATAGTCCCAGAAATGTTCCCTATGTTCCCCCATCCAATAAAAATGTGGAGCATTATGGCCATGGAGCTCCTCTCTCCTGGAACACTATGATATTTACAAACCATCTGTGTTCAGCCTAAAGTAATGAGGGTTCAGGGGACTGTGTGTATTCTAATATTTCTCCACTATAACTCCCCCACCCCAATTAATTCTAGTACCTGTGCATGCCCATGTTATATGGTATATATAGACATTGTATGGAGTCTCTGGAAATCCAGAATAAGAAAATTATAGACTCTTATGGATCTGAAGCAATCTGCCTTCTGCAGCAGAGAATTTGTAAAGCAATTTCTGATGTACTAGAGTCCTAGTAGAGTGAGCACCTAGCCAGGAGACACAAAGTAACTATGGAACAAGAACTACCTATCATAACCCACAAATTCATGTGGTTTGTCAGGCCAGAAATGTTCTATCTTCTAATGAAAATTTAGGGTTGACTTACACAAGCAAGTGTAAGTCATTAACATGAACAGGTTGCTTAGGCCTTCTTGTCCCCTACCTCTGTTGCAACAAAGCTTCTCTCTCAGCTTATATATTCACTTAAAAAGAATCCCTATGCCAGCTAATGATGGGGGATACCTCTCAGTCCTGGTTCCACAGAGGGCCATGAAGATGGACTACTGCTGCAATATAGACCTGCTCAGGCAATGTAGACCTGTTTTTTGTTTTTTAATTTTTTTAAATTTTTTATTGGAGTTCAATTTGCCAACATATAGCATAACACCCAGTGCTCATCCCACCAAGTGCCCTCCTCAGTGCCCATCACCCAGTCACCCCAACCCCCCACCCACTTCCCCTTCCACTACCCCTTGTTCATTTCCCACAGTTAGGTTAGACCCAGCTTTGAATGATGTGACAAGATGGAGCAATACCCCTGTGAGCAGAGTTCTGAACAGTGCATTTGGTCATCTCCTTTGTTTGGAGAAATAGATAGCGTGATAGGTAAGGTAAATAGATAGGTAAGGCCTCATAGGCAGTGGTAAATAGCTTGGCTGGCTGGTCAAGGGCTTGGAAAAGGAGGATTGAAATATCCAAAGTAAAAAGATCTAAGAAAGAGGCATGTGAATGGACCTGAAGAGAAACCTCTTTTTCACATTAATGTCCACTAGAGAGTATTTACTACAGAGAAGATTTTGATCAATGATGGGGATCAATGCTGATAATGGCAGCCTGTGTAACCCACAGTAAGGAGTAGATCCTACATCATGGCCTAGAACACACACACACCCTTGAAGTTAAATTTTCAGGAAAAAAATATCCTTCCTGTATTCTAGTTACCACCTACTAAACGGATATCATGACTCAATAATAGGATATGAAATATGAATCCCATTTGAAAAACACTGGTGGAAATCAATCCTAACCTTCATTTACATTTAAAGAAACTGAGCTCTAACGAAGGCAAGGTTTTGAACTAATATGAACTAAACTAAATATGAACTAATATTCATATTTCCTGACTCTCAGGTCAATTTATTTTTTGGCATCTTTCTCACATTTTTTTGAAGGAAATAAGAGAGTATTTCTGAGGTAACACGGGCTACAAGATTATTTGAAAAACCTTCTATTTAGTAAACATTTACAAATGAAGGCTAAAATTCAACAAACATCCTTCAAAATGCACAGCTGATCCCATAAGAAGGGGATGTTTAGGGAGTCAAACATAAAATAGAAGTAGGAGTCTAGAGTTGTTATCCAGAATAAAAAGCTAACAAGAGGTCTAAGGCATTAAGTTAATGAACAGGTTGCATAAATCTAGACTCTTAGATATTAATGGTCATTTAGGGGACAAGGGCTTGAGCTTTTGGAAGGTAGGTTGTATGAACTGAGAACTATTCAGAAAATGGACACTTAAAGGATTATGAGCTCAGGGAAAGTGTAGCTAGGGGAGAAAGTAAACATCCTCTGGAAAAGGAGATTATTCCTTATTTTAGCTTCAGCAACAGATAGGGGAAGAATTCTCAGAGACATGGTAAACATGACCCTATCCTCATAAGTGTGTTATAGCTCAAAGTAAACCTCATATATAACCCAGAAAACAGCAAGGTGAAAAAGTGGTCCCAGGTGGGTATATCCAAGGAAATCTCTCAAAAACAAGAACAAATCTTTTCTAAAGACATGTATCTTTGGCAGAGGTAGAGCTGCCAGATAAAATACATGTCACAAAGCTAATTTGAATTTCAGATAAACAATGGAAAGGAGTTTTGGTATAAATATGCAGCATATCTGAGAAATACACAAAAAAGTTTTGGTATAAATATGCAGCATATCTGAGAAATACAAAAAAGTATTAGCTGTTTATCTGAAATTCAAATTTAACTAGGTGTCTTGTTTTTTCCCCCTAAACTGGCAACTCTAATCATAGTTCCCTACAGATGCCCACAGATTAAATTCAGTGAATCATGATTCGAAATATAAAATTGCTAAACTTGTATAGGAAATAAGCCAACATGAGAGAGAACAGGAAGAAAAGAAGATTATGCACCCAAAGACTTCAGCTATTTAAGGTATTAGATAATGAACATAAACAATTACAAAAAGGAAGGAACCAAAAACTTGAGACTACAAACAAAATATTATTTAAAAATGGCCAGGCATTGACTCCTTAAATTGAGGAAGACACAAAGAGATGGAAAAATATTCCATGCTCATGGATTGGCAGAATTAATATTGTAAAAATGTCAATGTTACCCAGGGCAATTTACACATGTAATGCAATCCCTATCAAAATACCATGGACTTTCTTCAGAGAGTTAGAACAAATTATTTTAAGATTTGTGTGGAATCAGAAAAGACCCCGAATAGCCAGGGGAATTTTAAAAAAGAAAACCATAGCTGGGGGCATCACAATGCCAGATTTCAGGTTGTACTACAAAGCTATGGTCATCAAGACAGTGTGGTACTGGCACAAAAACAGACACATAGATCAATGGAACAGAATAGAGAACCCAGAAGTGGACCCTGAACTTTATGGTCAACTAATATTCGATAAAGGAGGAAAGACTATCCATTGGAAGAAAGACAGTCTCTTCAATAAATGGTGCTGGGAAAATTGGACATCCACATGCAGAAGAATGAAACTGGACCACTCTCTTTCACCATACACAAAGATAAACTCAAAATGGATGAGAGATCTAAATGTGAGACAAGAATCCATCAAAATCATAGAAGAGAACACAGGCAACACCCTTTTTGAACTTGGCCACAGTAACTTCTTGCAAGATACATCCACGAAGGCAAAAGAAACAAAAGCAAAAATGAACTATTGGGACTTTATCAAGATAAGAAGCTTTTGCACAGCAAAGGATACAGTCAACAAAACTAAAAAACAACCTACAGAATGGGAGAAGATATTTGCAAATGACATATCAGATAAAGGGCTAGTTTCCAAGATCTATAAAGAACTTCTTAAACTCAACACCAAAGAAACAAACAATCCAATCATGAAATGGGCAAAAGACATGAAGAGAAATCTCAGAGAGGAAGACATGGACATGGCCAACATGCACATGAGAAAATTCTCTGCATCACTTGCCATCAGGGAAATACAAATCAAAACCACAATGAGATACCACCTCACACCATTGAGAATAGGGAAAATTAACAAGGCAGGAAACCACAAATGTTGGAGAGGATGCGGAGAAAAGGGAACCCTCTTACACTGTTGGTGGGAATGTGAACTGGTGCAGCCACTCTGGAAAACTGTGTGGAGGTTCCTCAAAGAGTTAAAAATAGACCTGCCCCACAACCCAGCAATTGCACTGTTGAGGATTTACCCCAAAGATTCAGATGCAATGAAATGCCGGGACACCTGCACCCCGATGTTTCTAGCAGCAATGTCCACAATAGCCAAACTGTGGAAGGAGCCTCGGTGTCCATCGAAAGATGAATGGATAAAGAAGATGTGGTCTATGTAGACAATGGAATATTACTCAGCCATTAGAAAAGACAAATACCCACCATTTGCTTCAACGTGGATGGAACTGGAGGGTATTATGCTGAGTGCAGTAAGTCAATCGGAGAAGGACAAACAGTGTATGTTCTCATTCATTTGGGGAATATAAATAATAGTGAAAGGGAATATAAAGGAAGGGAGAGGAAATATGTGGGAAATATCAGGAAGGGAGACAGAACATAAAGACTCCTAACTCTGGGAAATGAACTAGGGGTGGTGGAAGGGGAGGAGGGAGAGAGGTGGGGGGGAATGGGTGACGGGCACTGAGGGGGACACTTGATGGGATGAGCACTGGGTGTTATTCTGTATGTTGGCAAATTGAACACCAATAAAAATTAATTTATTAAAAAATAAATAAATTAAAAAAATAAAAATGGCCAGGCAAAAATCAAAAAAGAATCAAATAGAATATGGCAATAAGAAACATAATCAGTAAACTGGAAGATAGATCTGAACAAATTATGCAGAAAACTAAAAAAAAAAAAGACAACATGAGAAATAGGGGAAATAAGTTACAAAATAAAGAGGATACAGTGAAAGGCTCTAACGTATAGCTACCAGAATTTCAGAAGAGACTAGAAATGATGGAAGAAAGGAAATGTTCAGTGAATCAATGATCAAGAATTTTCCATAATTGGTGAAAGAAATGAATCTTGCAATTCAAGAAAGCACAAATCTGCAGTTTAGTTGAAAGACAAGCACAGTTTAGTGAAATGGCAAAACAACAGAGACTGAGAAACTGTCAAAATCAGCACAGGAAAGAGAAAATGTAGTTATAAAAGTACATTGAATTGATAGGCTTCTCAGCAGAAACAGTGAATGAAAGTCAAAGGGTATTGGAATTACCAGTGCTGAGAGAAAATAACCACCATATTTTTAAATTATTGACACAAAAACTATTGTTAATGTAAAACGGATTTTTAAATGATTTATCATTAATAGATCTACACTGATATTTTTTAATATTTAAAAATATTTAAAACTTAGAAGGCGAAGTACATGGGAATATCTATAGTATCACAGTATATAATGAAAAATTAGGAAAAAACATTAATGCTCATCATCAGAGACATGAATAACTAAGTTTTAGGATAGCCATATATCAGAGTACCATTTAGAGTTGAATACATAAAGAAACCAGAGTTAAACTGATCAACATAGGTCACAATCTCAGACAAGAGCAAGTTACAGAAAAATGTGCTATGATAACCCTTTCTAACATTTTTAAAATATGCAAGGCATTACAATTGCTTAGTATATATTCAGATAAAGAAAAATTATAAATTCAAGTGAAAGATAAACACAAAGTTCTGGCTATTAGGACATGAGGAGGTGGAGAGATCCACATAGACCTTCAAGTGAGTTCATAGTATTTTATTTCTTGAGGTGTGGCATATAATGGTGTTTATTATATTATTATTTGTAGCATTTTTATCTTAAGTATCTTACCATAATTTATAAAAAGAAATGGAAAGGAGAAAAGAAGAACACTTGAAGTGTTTATAATTTCTTCTCATTTTGCAAAGCAAAATGCATAAAGAATGGTAAACCTAGAACTTACAAGCGATAAAGGGAAAACAAGGATAAGGATAAAGCAGATCTGGGTAAAATTAGATAGAAACTCACTACAAGAGCAGGTTTGGTTACAGGGTTGTTTCTCCAGTTTGTCCATGATTTTATAAGCAGAAGTCATGGGTTTTTGCTAATTTTCAGGTGACATCTTTGTGGCCAGGAGGCTGGTGCTGTAGCCAGTAACTGGGAAGAAGCAGAAAATGTAGCTTCCTCTCTCCCCTGCCCAGCTGTCTCATGGCCCTGAGGCTGATGACAAGGAAGGAATGAAGAGTTAGGTCACAATAAAAACTCAACTCTACTGGAACCCAGTTTCAGCTGCCACTGCTTCTGCCTCCCCTCTGCATCTCAAATATTAGCAAATGCATCTCATTGGACCCTGATCAGTGCAAGGGAGCTGGGAACTACAATGCATAGGCTTTCAGATCTCATGACACAGAAAAATGAGGATTTAGGTTTTAGGGGACTGGATTTTGAGTGCTACTAGACACTATCTAGCAAACCCATACCACTTTGGCTTCTCAGCATACATATACAAGCTTCTACTATGTTAAAAATTCTAAGAAACAGGAATGGCAGCAATAGCATGCTTCTGCCCAACCCAATAAAAATACTCTTTGTACAAACATAAGCGCTCTGATCTTATTCCCTAAGGTGGGAACCAAAAGTCTCATAAATCATAATATCCATCTCTGGGTGATAATCGTTCCTCTTTTAGGAATTCCCAGTTGTGCCTTTGTGTCACTTTGGGCCCGTCAAGAAGTAGATGCTAAGAATTATATGTGAAAGGGATTTATTGGGGGAAGTGCCTAGGAAGAATAAAATACAGGGAAGTGGCAGTAATCAGGGCTTCTTCAAACCACACAACAGGTCTGAGAAAGTCTTGATCAAATTAATGGGAGCTCCTGAGAAAAGACGGCCATGTTGGGTAGTAATGGACCTGCTCGAGTACCCCTGCCTACTACTGTCAATCATTGCTGGGGTGCAGCCCAAGAAAAGGCTGTTCTTGGCCTGATTGCCATGATGAATCCAAAGGAATAGCAACTGAAAGGTGTTATCAGCTATACTCCCTGCAGCAGTTTCCCTCAAAGCAGATCTGAATGGTGCACCTACTTGGCCATCCCAATCTTGTATTTAAAAACTAAATAATAAGTTTAATGACCACCAACACCTAAGAAAGGAAAGAAAAGGTGGAAATTGGCCCACACAAACATTAAAATCCAGGCAACTACTATAGTTCCTGAGTATACAACTGGAGCCATGGCTGGTATGTGTGACTTCCTTCACCAAGTTAAACAAACCTCAGCTGATCATGGTTTTTCACTTGGCAGTGTGACCCAAACTTTCATTTCTGAGCTCTTGAAGATTTTGCCTATATTGAGTTGTTATAGTTTTCTATTTCTTATTTTGGATAATGAAATACTGAGAGCATCTCTGGAGGATTTCATGGATTCCTCCTTGTCTAAACTCTACTTGCAGTAAAACTCTTTTCTTGATAAGCAGAGTCCATCATTTTGGTCAGCACATTAACTCTTTCTTTGTTTCTTGGTTCAATGGCATGGGAAGCCATGCCAGGGGGCAGTCTGAGCTCACAGGTTAACAGATCCATTGTGTTTCCTGGAAGAAGCACTCCTCCTTTGGGAGCTAAGACTTCTAAACCTTCAAAGCTCAAAGTTGTGGTGAAACGAAGTAAAACATTTTCGGAAAGGATCTTTAGGTGAATAGTAATTGGAACCAGTTCCATTTCTATCCTTTGATTTTTCTAGCCATAGGAGAATTGGCACCATCTACTGAATACTGGTTCTTAATATGCCTGTAAAAGAGCAGTCCAACCTCATATATTGTTAGATCTCAACAGGCTCAGTTACAGAACCTTCAGTAGGCCATTCGACTCTTCTGGCAGGAATGTGGTGGGATGCATGGTAAGATCAGTGAAGCCCAGGGGCATCAGCTTATTGCCTCACTTCTGTTGCATTATCACCAGTTGGTCAGAAGTTATGCCAAATGGAAAACCAAATGATGAATAACAGCATTTAGTAAGCTCTATGTGATGGGGTGGCATAAACATGTAGGCAAGGCAGGCACATCCGTTTACAAAATAAATGTCTATTACTATGATAAAAATTGCTGTCTATACTACAAAAGAAGGGGCCACATGTGGTCAGTCTTCCACCAGATGGTTTGTGTGTCACATCACCCTCAGCTTGCAGATGCTGGTCATGACAGGGTATTACAAGGATGCTGATGCTCCTCTTGGAAATTATTTTTTAACATCTAATTTAATACAGCGTCCTTGGGATTCATATGAGAGATAGAGTTAGAGGATGGGTGAGCAGGTCACACTTAATAAATCCATTCTGATATTCCTATCCAAAGCTTTGGATTCCTTCTTTTATATTCTACAAAGGAATTCCACTTCGTGTAGGCCATTATTTATCAGAGCCATTTCTCACTGCTGCAGCTAATTCATTTGAATACAGAACTTCTCTTAAGTGTACCTGGATTGATAAATTTGGTCCAATCACATTTTACTTTATCCCTCACCTAACTCCTTTAGAATTCATTCTCACACATAATCCTTGGGTTTCTGCAAATACATATAAGCAGAATGTTGCAGTTGTTTCAATGCATATAATCTTCTAGGTCAGATTTGAACTGATCCCTGTGAAGTCTATTGGAATGACTCTACTTTTGGTTTTGACTCCTATGAGAGGTGGCAGGAGTTTGTTTTGTAGAGAATCAGCATTACCTGGAAAAGTAATTATTTCGGCTAAGTCATCCCAGTCTTCAAGCAAGGAAGATGGGTCTTCCCGGGAAGAGGTAGAGGCAGGGTTAGGAAGGCAAGCTCAGTGGCATTTGGGGTCTTAAAGCACACTAATTTATCTTAATCCATCCAAATATACCATTGCAAATTTCTTGGTGACCTTCTTTCCCAATTAATCTTTCTGTGAGCATCTGAAGTTGTGAATTCAAGTTACGTTGTAATTCTGCCGCCTACAGGAACTTACTCTGGTTTGAATTTTTGATACCATAGATGAGAGATTCTTTTAGCACATCTGTAGAACCTTCTCTGTCCCTCGGATAATACCTTCAAGTTGAAAAGTCCCAAAGATGGCTGAATGTGTTTTCTGTAAGCTGTCCATTGCAGTAGCCCTAGTACTTTTCTCTTCCACCAGAGTATTCTATTGCAAAAGCCACCTGGTCTCTCTTAATAGGTAACTCATCCCAGGAATGACAAGTAATAACTTGAGAAACTTTTTCCACATTGCATAACCATAGACTCCCAGAATCCCATTTTCTGCTAGTGACAAGGTCATTATTGCCTTCAAGTCAAACTGGGCTTGACAACAAACAGATGCCCATCTTTGTGGTTGAACTTCCTGGAACCACTTTAAGTACCAAATACTGAATCCGTCAATATTCCATCAGGAAAACAGTAATAACACTATGTATCTCAAACATAAAGGGGTTTAGGACATAGAAATAGATGCTTAGGGCAGCCCGAGTGGCTCAGTGGTTTAGCATTGCCTTCAGCCCAGGGCCTGATCCTGGGGACTTGGGATCGAGTCCCATGTCAGGCTCCCTACATGGAGCATGCTTCTCCCTCTGCCTGTGTCTCTGTCTCTTTCTCTCTGTGTGTCTCTCATGAATAAATATATAAAATCTTAAAAAAAAGAGAGAGAGATGCTTACAGAACTATTAAAAGGGCTTGAGTGCAAAAGTCAGGAAAAACAGTTGCTTTCTGTTCAGAGCTTAGATAACTTTAAAAATAATGAGAACCCACTGCTAATGATCTTACTCTTCTCTTCAGCATTAGAAAGGCCATTTGCAGGAGGATATTCAAAAGTAATGGCAAGAAACTTACAACTGTCCTCTGCTAAAATGTGTGTGCCTGCACATAGCTACTATGGGAAAATAATAGTTTCTCCCTGTTCTCTGCCTTCTAGAACTTGGCTAAGGACACAAATTTGAAGGCTGCTAGGATTCTCAGAAATGTAGCCCCAAGCTTTCAGCCTCTATAATTTTTAGGAGAGTTTAGAAAGGCTGAGATGGTGCCAAATACCAACACACAATATCTGGCTTATTGGTCTACTGAATGTGGAAAACAAGAAGAGTCATTCTCTCAGACAACTGCTATGAGGTTTACATCAGATAACACTGGCAAGCCCTGAGCCCCGTATATTGTATCTGAGAAAGCTTAATGAGTAACTTGCTATCTTTATCAGCCCTAAAATAAGAATGTCTTGTAGATTTTAATTCTGTTTTGTGGGATAAAGAACTAGATGATTCTGTAGAGCTATTTTCCATTTGTTCCCCATTTCCTCACTGCAGATCTACTTAGGCTATCCTTCCCTGGGTTCTGGTAGGCTGGCTCCTAAAGGGCCAAGTCACCTGGGATACTAAATGTCACTTGGTTTGCCCTCAGCAATGCAGCAATACTTCTGACACTGACAGGAGGTATAGACAGGAAGCCAGGGGCTTGGGGTATTTCCTCCCTGTTCCTTCCCATTGAGACATTGTGCTGCCAATGTCAGAGACCCTCCTTGATGCAGTGCCTGCTCGGTGCCCCTCCTCCACACCCACTATTCTCACTGGATTCCCGTAAGTGTACTTTCTCTTGTCCCTGTGACTCCCTGCCCTTACCTGTCTCTCGAATGCCTTCTACATGTGGGTCCTTTTATGATGTCCAGAACCCTTTCTTCATCCCTTCACTAAAGTACCTTCATTTGAACTTTCTGAGTGGAATTCTGTTTCCTTCTTGGACTCTCCCTAATTGATACACTCAAGGTTATCTCCCTTCACAGCTTGGCCAGTGGTTATAGAGCCATCAGAGGCTGGATGGAAATTCAGAGTTAGGACAGTGCTCAGCAGAATGCCCAGCAGTGGAATGATGGGGAACTCAAAGACTTCACCCCGCTTCTCGACAGAGGTGAAGAATTCATCTCCAGGAGACCAGTGAGCTACTGACAAACAGGCAGCTCCCTCATTGCAAAACAAGTCTGAGGACCTACCTTGCATCCTTGTTCCAAATGGAATTCACAAACCCAGGGTCGAGTCTCTGTAGCCTTGTGCCCAAATGCTCCGGGCAGCCTGGAAGGAGAAAGAATTAGGGCACAGCTGAAATCCAAAAGGGAAAGGAAACGGGCTAAGATCCATGGGGAACAATGTCTATTTCTTAATCTGTCTCCTGCCCCAAATAGCTCTGCTTCCTCCCCCACTTGTGTTTATGTGTCTGTTTCTTTCCCTGGCAGCAGATGCCACCAGGCCTTAAAGTAGGTCACAGAGGGCACTGAGGAGCCTGAGCAGGCCTTCAGGCCATGTCCTCTCGTGACCTCCCTCCCCGGGCTCTGGGGCTCCCGGATGGCCCCGTGCTCGCCAAGGCACCCCTGCAGGGCCCGTGCTCCCTAGAACCATAACAAGTGGAGGTTCCTCCGTCCAGCTTGTGAGCGGGCCGGGGGTTCTGTTCTGAGCTGGCCACCGAGGGGACAGCACTGGGCTGGGCCGCAGCCCTCCCTGTCATTCTGCCCCTGCCCCTCCATCCCCTCCTACCACAGCCCTGCCTGAGTGCCCTCAGGGAGGCCCGTTCTGCCCAGGGCAGCCAGGGAGCCACATGGCCCTGCTGTTTTCTCCTGGGAAGCACTGGGGTCTTTCCACACAGACCCACAGCACCCAAACTAGGGCTCCCAGACCACACTGGGCAGGGGTGCACCAGTGGTGGTGCACATTACAGAGGCAGAAAACAGGATTTCTGACCCCAGTCACCTGAGGCCCAGGGAGGTAGGAGCATGCCCAGAATAACCCAGCTGGTTAGCGGTAGAGCGTAGGCCCATAAGGACCCACTGGGCACCTAAGCCACCGGTGTCTGCCTCCCTCACAGCCTGACCCCCATCTGTCCTTCAGGTCCTCTCTGCCCAGCATCCAATCCTCATGGTGCCTTTCTCTCCACAGGTTCTTTCAGAGCATGGCTATGGCCTGATCACGACCGAAATCCGGGAGGGACAAGTTTTCTACTATTAGAAGTACCTGGATACTCAGCAGTACCTGAGCAAGAACCCAGATAGTTTCTCAGGGGCATGGAAGTGTCTTGTCTGTTGTGTGTTACAGACCCAAAGTTTATATGTGGGAGTCCTGGTCTCCATTGTGGCTGTATTTGGCAATGAGGGCCAATAAGTAAGTAAGCTAGTAATTACAATAATAAAGAAGTAATTAAGTTTAAATGAGGTCATAAGGGTGTGGCTTTGATGCTGTAGGATTAGTGTTTTTCTAAGAAGAGAGGCCAGAGTGTGTGCTCCTTTGTGCACTCTCTCTCTCTTTCTCTGAATCTCTCCCTCCCTCCATGAACATTCACTGTGGAAGGCCATGTGAGGACACAGTGAGAAGTTGGCCATGTGCAAGCCAGGAAGAGGACCCTCACCAGGAACGGAATAATTTGGCACCTTGATCTCAGACTTTTAGCCTCGGAACTGTGAGAAATTAAGTTTCTGTTGTGTAAGCCACCCAGCCTGTGGCATGTTAAGGCAGTCTGAGCAGACTAAGACAGTATTAAAAATCATTTCCCCCCATATAGTTGGCCCTTGAAGTCACAACAAAAAGGCTGTCAACAAACTGGGCAATTCTTCTGTGGTTGACATCAGTGGCTCTTTGAAGAGCACAATGTGTTAAGGCATCTTTTAAACGTCTGATTTATAAGGTATAATTTATATTTATTTAGTAAATTCACCTTTTTAAGGTGTATGGTATTATGAATCCTAACAAATACAAATGGCTGTGTAACCATCACCACAATCCAAACATAGAAACTTACCACCCTTTCAAAAAAGCTCCCCTTGGCCCTGATAACCCAACCCTTTTCCAAACCCCAGTCCCCGGCAATAACTGATGTGTTCTCTGTGCCTGGTGTTTGTCTTTCCAGAATGCCAGCTAAATAGCATCATACAGAATGCAGTTGCTTGTGTCTGACTTCTTCAACTTAGCACAATGCATCTGAGATTCATGTTGCTGCATGTGTCTGTATTTTGTTCTTTTTTATTATTAAATAGTAGCACTGTTTTCTAGACCACAGTTTGTTTATCCATTTACCTGATGATGGACATGTAGGGTATAACCAGTTTTTAGCAATGATGAATAAAGCCACTATAAACCTTGTGAGATTTCAGTGTGGATACATGTCTTCATACATGTTTTGATAAAAGTGCAAATTCATCTACTGATGTGCTGGGAGATTTGGGGGATTCTTTGGTGTCTGAGTGAAGATAATGCATATGCTGTGTTTTCTTTTCTGGACTCTGGGGCCAGCCATGGAAGTGATGTGGTTAAGCTAGGCAGGATTGTGGGTGACCACTGGGAATTCTTTATCTATGCTTTGTTGTACCTCATATGCACATGCTCTCCAGTGCACATGCTCTCCAGTGCATTTATAGCCTCAATGAAACTCAACTTCATGCTGTTTCCCAAAGAACAGTGGTGAGGAAACTTTCTCTCCCATTTCAGGCCCCCTCCTGGCATAGAAAAATATGAGAAAAATATGGATGAATTCTGATACTTTGCTTATAGCTATGAGAAGTATGGTAAATGCTTGTTATGTGAAAACTCTATACCCAATAAAATGAACTCACTTCCTAATATTTCGTCTGTCTTTTGCTTATTCTGATGGGATATTTCCAAGAGTTTTAAAGATAAATTTTAAAGCCTCAAAACAGCTAGGGAAAGAAAAATACCCAGAGTCATTTCCCCTAAAATGGAAATCCATTGTATATAGAATTTTGGAAAATGTTTACTTCTATAGCTTTTGCAGATCTTTAGTAATAGTACTTGCTCCTCACAAGCTCTGTCACATCCATGGTGATTTCTCATGAGAATTATTCAGTGGCTGCATAGTAGGGAAGACTGTTTATTCAGATTTGAGCTTTATTCATTAAATTGACCTCAATCTCCTGATCAAGCTCATACATTATTCCAACTCATATTTTAGTTTGCACCATTTGAAGTTGCCAATATTAGACTATTTTAGAGTTACTAAACCAGAAGTTATATATGATTTAACTTAAAAAGTTCCTGTAGGGAGGTGCCGAGGCAGTGCAATCTAGGCAGTGCAATCTGTTAAGCTTCTGACTCTTGTCTGGCTCAGGCCCTGATCTCACAGTGGTGTTCTCAGGGTCCTGAGATCAAGCCCTGCATTGAGTTCTGCACTCAGTGCAGTCGGCTTGGGATTCTCTCTCCCTCTTCCTCAGCCTCTCCTACTTCTGCCTTCTCTCTCTCTAAAGTAAATAGATAAATTTTGGGGGACCTGGATGGCTCAGCTGGTTAAGCATCTGCCTTTGGCTCAGGTCATGATCCCGGGGTACTGGGATTGAGCCCCACGTTGGGCTCCCTGCTCGGTGAGGAGCCCTTCTTCTTCTCCCTTTGCTCCCCTCCAACTCTCTCTCTTAAATAAATAAATAAAATGTTTTTAAAAAATAAATAGATAAATCTTAAAAAAATAAAGCTCCTGTAGTTCCCATATACCTCGGTATTTTTGCACATTTTTCCTGCCCATATAGAATGCCATTATTAGTTTCCTAGTACTGCCCATAACAAAGTACCACAAATTGGGTGGTTTAGAATAACAGAAATTTATTGTTTGGAGTTCTGGAGACCAGAAGTCCAAAATCAAGGTGTCAGGAAGTCATGCTCTCTTGAAAGCACTAGGGTGGCATCTGTTCCAGGCTTCTCTCCTGGCTTTGGATAGTTCTTTGGCTTGTCACAGTCTAACTCTAGTCTTCACATGGCATGTTTCTTGTGTGTGTGTGTGTGTGTGTGTGTGTGTGTGTGTGTATCTAAATTTTCCTTTTATAAGGACACTAGTCATATTGAATTAGGGGCCAACCCTGCTCCAGGAAGACTTCATCTTAATTGTATCTGAAACAACCTTATTTCCAGATCAGGTCGCAGTCTGAGGTGCTAGGGTTTTGTACTTTAAAAGGTAAATTTTGGGGATCCCTGGGTGGCGCAGCGGTTTGGCATCTGCCTTTGGCCCAGGGAGTGATCCTGGAGACTCGGGATCGAATCCCACATTAGGCTCCCGGTGCACGGAGCCTGCTTCTCCCTCTGCCTATGTCTCTGCCTCTCTCTCTCTCTCACTGTGTGCCTATCATAAATAAATAAAATAATTTTAAAAAAATAAAAGGTAAATTTTGGAAGGACATCATCAATCTATAACAAATGCCTGTCTGTCCTTCCCTAATACCATTTCTCTTTGTAGATTGACTCAGCTCAGACAGAGCTTATTTTCTTTAAAGAATCTTCCCTAATAGCCTCTTTCTGCCACCCACTGCATATACGTGCTCCTCCCAGACTGGGTTGAGTGCCTCTCTACAGTTCACAGCAATGTCCTTACTCCACTGTATTGTTGATGTCTTTGGTCATGTGTCTCTTTCAGATGGGCATGAGCATCTAGGAGACAGAGAACAAATATTGTTCATCTTTGCATTATCTTCCAAGCCTGCCATGTAGAGAGTGCTACATAAAGAGCTGTCTAACCTACTGAACAAATGAATGACCTGCATCAATGAAAGCCACCCTGCATGGATCTGCACTTTATGCATGTCTTGTTTATAGGCAGTATGGACAATGTACCTTTCTTTGCTGGAGCCCATAGAGATGCAATTAGCAGAGAGAAACATTAATACAGATATTAGTAGAGAATTAAAATCATGGGCTTGGTATTTGCCAGGTCCTGTGCTAGGATATACACATTATCTCATTAATCCTCCTACTGATATAATGATGTATTATTGTTATCTCCATTTTGCAGATGAGTAATCTGAGGATCAAAGTTCAGTAGCTCCCCTAAGGTTCCTCTGGTGATGTGAGTTCTCTTTTTTAGGAGTCTGAGGCTATCCTCGCTCTGCTGTATCACCTGAGCTATTTGGACTAGAAGCCTCAGATCCTTTCTTCTGGGGAGTGGTTTCAGCTCTTTTGTCCTGATGCATTAGTGAATCTGAGATGCCTCGACTTACAGGATCCCAACTGGTTTGGAGGCCTCCTACCCTCCTGGCTCTGGCTCCCAGTTCCACACTGACCTCCACATCCCAGAGGATTGTCTCATGGAAATAATCAGGTCCTGAGTGCAGGATGCCACTTGGTTGCCTTGCCTGGATCATGATTACTCCACCCAGTGCCCTATTGTGACCTTGATGGTCAGGCTGGGATGTGAGATAGCAGACAGAGAGAGCAAAACCCAGACTTAGCCCCTCTGAATTGAATCTGCACAGTTTCCTCTGAAGGCTGTCCATTGGCTTGAGTAAAGACCAAAGCCAATGAAAGGATGGAGGGATGGAAGAGCGTTACTTCTGCTGCCAGTCACCCTGCTGCTGTTCTGGGCACACAGATCCCCAGCAAGTAGGTCTCTCATGGTATTCTTGTGTTTGTGCTTCACCAGAGCCCTTGCTCTTTGGGGTACAGGAGAATCACTTGGGGATCTTGTTCAAAATGTCAAGTTCTAGGATGTTGATTGTGCAGTTCTTGGTAAGATCCAGGAAACTGCACTTTTAAGAAGCCCCTTAGGTGAATCTAATGCGGAGGCCACCTGGACCAGATTATTGCTCCCACAACACCTTCAACTTTAAAGTTACGTGTGGAGAATCCTGGTGTCTGTGTGTGTATTTTATGTCTATGTTAGGTCCCAGAGTTTTTCATAGTGAATGACTGATGTAAGAAAACCGTTTGAAAAAGATAACCAGCCATCAAGCTGGAGATGCAACTAGCCATATCCTGTAGCTTCAAGGCCATGAGTAAGGCTGCTTTTTCTTTAAAAACATTCTGAAGGATCATGTGGAACCTAACTGGCCTAATATAAAACAGTAACATGATATAACTATAATAAAAGCAGTGTATTAATTGCTACTGTGGATTCTCCCTGGGAATAATTCTCCCCGAGAATTTCTGGAGACTTGTGTTATATTTAGTCAATTGTTGGTTGACAAATATTAAACCTCTACCATGTGCCGGGAATTGTTTTAGGAGTCGATTTGTAATAGAGAATGACATATTCATTTCCTACACTCATGTAGTTTTACTATCTAACGAGAGGAAGGATGTATTAAACATATAAAATGAGTAAATAAGTAAGTCAATTTCAGTTCCTATTAAATGGTATGAAGCACAAAAATAGGCTTTTATAATGGAAAGTCTGTAGGTGGTTGTTGAGACTATTCTACTAGGTGGTCTCGTGAAGGCTTTCAGGAAGCCTCAGAAAGGCTTTGAGATTAATCTGGTAAGAAGGAGACATATATCCAAGCAGATGTGACAGCAAGTGCAAAGGCCCTCAGCATAAATGAGCTCAGTATGTTTTGGAGGCACACAGACCAGTGTTGCTGGGGCAGAGTGAATGGGAAGGGGGAATTCAAGAGAGATGCAATTGGAGTAGTCAGTGGGGCCCAGATCATGCTGAGCCTCATAAAGGCAAGGTAAGACTTTGGATTTTATTCTGGTCACAATAAGGAAGCCATCAGAGAGTCTAAACAGAAGAGTAGAAATGGGAGGTACTTGAGGAAAAGACATTGGCTGCTGCAGAGGATAGAGTGTGCAAGGGAAAGATTGAGTGAGCATGGCCTGGATGGGTTTATAGCAGCAGGCATGGAGGGAAGTGATTGGTTTCTGGATATCTCTTGGTAATACTGACTGGACTGGCTGCTGCATTGGATGCCATGAAACAGAAAAGAGGAGGAGTCAAGGATAACTCACAGATGATATTCTCACCTAAGCAAACAGATGCATATAGATACCATTTACTGAACTGTAGATGGTTAATAGGAAAGCAGATTTGGACTGGGGTCAGGTAAGTTGATAGTTCAGTTTGGGCCACATTAAGTTTGAGGTGCCTTTTAGACATTCTTATAAGATATTGAGCACTGGGTGTTATTCTGTATGTTGGTAAATCGAACACCAATAAAAATTAATTTATTAAAAAAAAGATATTGAGTAGAGCAGTTGGTTGAAAGAGTTAAGGGCTCAGAGGAGAGGTCTGACAGGTCAAATGTGAGATCTTCTGTATAAAGATGATATTTGAAGTTATGATTGGGAGGAGATACTGCAGCTGAAGTGCAAAGAGAGAAGCAGAAAAGTCTAAGTATGGCCATTGATATAGAAAGACAATCGGGCAGCCTAGGTGGCTCAGCAGTTTAGCGCCGCCTTCAGCCCCGGGTGTGATCCTGGGGACCCAGGATCCAGTTCCACATCGGGCTCTCTGCATGGAGCCTGCTTCTCCCTCTGCCTATGTCTCTGCCTCTCTCTCTCTGTGTCTCTCATGAATAAATAAATAATATATATAAAAAAAAGAAAGACAACCAACAAGTGCATTCTCCCATTAAAATTTTGCCCAGAGATGACCCCAGATTTCACCAAGGGTCTTGGGCAAAACTCAGACCTCTTTCCCTTGATCCAGACTAGAGTGAAGCCAAATACCATCACTCTAAATCAATGTTACATGAAATGTTACACTAACACAGCAACAGTCTGTGTTAACACTTATATTTGTATTAAAGATGAGGACATTGAGGCTTAGAGATGCTAAGTCTCTGGCTCCAAGACACACAGCCAGCAAACAATGCAGCCAACTCAGAACTTCTAAACTCCAAACTCCACCTCCTTCCCTCTTCACCAGATGTCCTGCCAGCTAGGACAGAGCCAGGAACTTTTCATGCTAAGACCACAGTGCCTTCTGCAGATTTGATTCCGTCTCTCCAGTCATGCTACTCTTTCTCTCATAGTCACCAATATACCAACAGAATCTTTAGGGAGAAAGACTATTTCTGAGACACCCTGATAGTACAGACCAAGAGAAACCACTGGACTAAAAAGCTGAAATGAGACCTTCCTAAATTAAACTGCCTGGTCACATTTCTGGGTCTGAATCAGTCACTTGAAAAAAATCTCGAGTCTGAAGTGATTTCATTCAGGTGGGACTTACAAGGGGACATCTCTGAACACTCCCACCAGGAATTTTGCTTTGTGGTACTGACAGACTCCAAAATTCATTTGGTTCTCTATCTACAGAAAATAGAAATCCCTTGAGCACCCAGGGACACAAGTCTCAGAGACTCTCCTAAAATTTACAACCTCAGGTCTCCTATTTTCTAAGTCAGTACCAATTCTATATAATTTTCAACAAAGTTGAGCCATTAGCATATGATAATATGGAAAAATTATTGTACATGCATGAGATTTTTCATGTAAGTACATTGACATTTCAGTACGCATGACCATTGGCTACCTGACATCAATATCAATAAAACATTTAAAATTTTATAATTGAAATCACCTACCTATTAAGGAAAAGTTAAGAATAAGGAAGCTAAAGTATATATTTTATATATAAGAACTTAAATAAAGATGACATTTTATATTAATATAATACAAGTAAAAATATTTCCCTCTTACATTTTGAACTATAAAAGCACAGTGTTTTAGGATAGGAAAGAACCTTATAGATAATTTTATGGAATCCCCTCATTTTTTAAAGTTTTAATTTAAATTCCAGTTAGTTAACATACAGTGTAATATTAGCTTCAAGTGTACGATATAGTGATCCAGTGTTTCCAATACAACACCAGGGCTCGTCACAAGTATATTCCTTGAGCAAACTAAAGACTCTATAGGTAGCCTGTTCCACTATAGAGAAATTCCATAAAGAATATACAAATATTTAATACAAAGAATATACAACTGGGCTCCCAGGGACTCTTTTGAATTTCATATCTGTAGGTGTTAGGTTGTCCAGGTCAGCCTCAATTCTGTGCAAAGGCCAACGAAGTAGAATATAACAATATGGCAGAATTTTTATACTTCTTTAAGATTTTTCATACTACTTTGTAGTTTTCACCCACTGATGGTGGATCTAAACAAGCCTGATGCCTCACCTTTAAGAAAGTCCTGCCAGAGTCTGAAAGCCTATCTGAGTCTTCTTTTCTTTCATGTTTCTTATAAGACCTCTTATGTTGGCCACTTACCTCTGAACACATTCCATTTGTTAATATCATTCTTACCTGTGTGGCCTCAGACTGACAACCATTCAAATGTTGCCATCTATGAGGTAGAGAGCTTAGCAGTGACATCATGTTGTCAGCATCTTATGGTTGATATTTTCACATGAAAACTTCCAAGCTCCCTTCACCATCTAGAGCTTTGGATCTATTATTTTTCTATCTGAAGTTGAAGACTTTGTGTCTATTCTTCATTGAGTTTCATATTAGTGGTTTATGCCCGGATTCAGATCTGGCCAGATAATTTTCCGTCTCAATTCTGTGATCTGTAATTTAGTTCTCGCTCAGTTTCCCTTCATGCATTATTGTGTACCCCTTTTTTCCAAGTTTAAGATGATTTTGTACCCCTTTAAATTTTAAAGTTATCTATTATCACTTGCCTGGTTTGGTATCCTACTGCCGATCCAACATCCCCAGACCTTCTGCAAAAACTACTGATAGATCATAGTACTTTTTCCTGTTGAGCTTAGATGCACCTTTGGATTTGTTTACATATAGAACTGCAGATAGCCACTGCCCCCCAATCAGATTTAGTTCACCAAGTGAAATCTTTTCTCCACCTCAATTCAGAGTTGCAGGTACACAGAGAGTTAAATATCAGTGCTTTGGATATAATATCTCAACCTGTTTGATGTTCACTTTAGAGACCAATCATCAGACCACATACCATCATTTTAGCCAAATGAGATTCTCAAAGAACTGAGCAGGGGTTTTGTTGAAATATAGACATACTATGAAATCTATAAGGAAGAAGAATACATAATTAGGCTTCAGAACCAGATGTACCTGACTGAAAAATCCCTATCTGCCTCTTACAAGCTAAATGATCTTGGGCAATCACATATTTCTTATTTTTTCATCTATAAAATGGGATTAATGAAACATATCTTAGAGGTTTGGTGGGATTATTAAATGACATACACAATAGAGAAGCTGACTCATAGTAGGTGCTTAATAGGTAATAGTTATTATGTCACAAAAATATTCCTATATTGGGGATTTTTAATCATGAATCCAATCTGACTCCTAATCATCAATAGTTTCATATAAATTTTCACAAATTATTATTTTATTTAAGTATTTAGAAAATTTCCCAGAGATCCAACTTTTCTTTATTATATATTAATTCCAAGATGTCCTTGTCTGGCCCTTGTTTTCCTTTGAAGGCAGTTTGCCTCATGGTAATAAAAACAGGCTCTGGAACCACACTGCCTAAGTTCAAATCTTAGTTCAGTTATATATTAGCTGTTGGGTCTTGGTCAGATATCCCAACCCTTAAACTTGCCTTTATTGGCTCACCTTTAAAATGGGGGCAATAATAATTTCAGTTATCTCATGGAGTTTACATGAGAATCAAATTGTTTTATGCAAAACAGAATGGTGCCTGGCAAATGGTAAGCACTCAACATTTTAGGTTTTATGATATTATGACATTTGAAAGACACCAACAGATGTCAAAACAATCCTATCACACAGGAAATGCCAAAATTTGTATTCCTTTTAAGGTACAACTGGAATCCCTAGAATTAAAGTTAAGTGAAAAACGGTGCCACTAATCAGAATAGGAAATACAGGAGAGCAATCATTTAGGAAGGGAGGGGCTGATCAGTTTCCCTTTACCTATAGAATTTCTGATGTCTGTGCCATCCAGGCATAGAAGTTGTGAAAATATAAGCCCAGAGCTAAGGAGAAGGATTTTATGATCTATGCCAAAACATCATACCAAGGCCCTATTTCAGGGGATACTGAGGCCTAATTTAAAATAAAAGAATATTTCTATTTGGGCTTTCTTACTGAGAGGCAATAGCAAGATCCAGCTCCAGGATTTGTGTTGTGTCTCCCTCCCCACAAGCTCTCAGAGGGAGACCCTTCCAAAAAGCAAAGCTATGTGAAGGAGGTGGCCATTGCTCCCCATAAGCACATTATTACAATTGTGAATGCCTTTCATAGGCAATAGGAAGCATCATTTTTGCTTGATGGATCTCTGACCCCGTGTTAACCTGACTGAGCTATTGATACCTGTGTGCTGGGGAGGCAAGAAGAAAGGGACATTGTACTTAAGTTTCTTCTAAGCCAACCAACCTTGACTGTTGGGTCCTGGTTCTCTTGTCTCTCGTCCTTCTTTTTACCTTTAGCGACATGCGGCCAAATAAAAAGTAGCAAGCCTGAGAAGTCAGAAACTTTGGAAATCACAGGTGGGGAACCTGCAGACTTGAATGATTTTCCATGGCAGGTGAGTATTCTTTACAACAGGAGACATCTCTGTGGAGGATCGATCCTCAGCCAGTGGTGGATTTTAACCGCAGCCCATTGCTTCATAAACAAAAGTGAGTAAGTATTGCAAACAGATTTGTTTTAACCTTTGTGGTAGAATATTTGTTTCTACATGCTTATTATTTTCCTGGAAGCTCCACCCAGGTTTGTCAGTCACAAAACAAAATACCAAGAGGCTAAATATATGCCTGAGTGGTTGAATATCACACTCTACAGGAGGCATAGACGTGGTTCTCCTCCTAGGATGTTTTATATCTTATTGTGTGGGACCCAAATGGCAGAACAAGTGTTCCTTGGACTTCTCAGTATCTTTCCAAGTGCATGTGGTCCTGGTCCAAACTTTTGGAAAGTACTTTCCTAAGCATTTCCTACTACTTGGGGGAGAAAGTAAGCCGACAGTGACTACAGAGTCAGAGAATCCTAGAAAGTATTGGAACCCAAGGGCAGGGTACCAGGCCTGGCTGCATGAGAGAAGCTCCTGACGTGGCTGTCTTTGCTCAAGTCCATACACCAGTATTTTTTAGAAACTTCCCAGATGTTTGTTAATAGCTACTCCACCTTTTTTTGCAAATTGAGATTATGTCCCTAAATTACTTGTGTAGAGCATAACTTACAAACATTTGGTAACAAAATTTACGAGTGAGACCATAAGACAAGAAGACCAAGAGACCATAAGACAAAAGCTGGTTGGCAACAGGGTAAGACTAGAACTCAGATCTGTCTCCTTCTGCCCAGTCAGGGACCAAGTGCATGGCCCCAGGTGCCTCCATCCCTCCAGCTCTCAGCATCACAGCCTCACACTGGTGGGATTATTGACTCTTAAGGCCCACTTTTTTTTGCCCTTCCACTACTTACCTTTTTATCTCCTTCTTTTGTTTTTAAATAAGATCTGCCTTGGAGATTATGCATGGTGAAAGAATCATTGGCATCAAGAACTTGAAGAGGATGAAAGTGGACAAGCTAATTATTCACCCTTATTTTGACAGCTGGTTCTTGAATCATGACATTGCTTTGCTTTTGCTCAAATCTCCATTTAAGTTGGGTGCCAACAAAATACCTATCTGCCTTTCAGAGGTCACTGACATACAGAGATGGAGAAACTGCTGGGTGACTGGATGGGGCATTAATGGTGAGTAATATAGTCCAACCTGGTAGAGGGTGGCACCTTGTTTGATGTTTTCAATGAGAAAGCAAACTCTAGAGGCTCTGCTAGCTCTGGGAAGTCTACCTGGTGGATTTGGAAACTTCAGGTTATCATTTAAGGAGCCATGATGAACCTTAGCCTTAATCCACATGCAAATCATCCTTCCTTGGCCTTCCTGGGCTCTTGTGGCAAGTTTTATGTCATATTATAAAACAAAAACCCTAAACAGGGCCTCAGTGATAACCCAGAAAGAAGTGCTCAGAGTCCAAGAGTAACTTGGAGGAATTTTGAGGGACACATTGATGGGCATAAGGGTGGCAAAATGGACTGGGCTCTAAGAAACGCACACTAATGTCACCAGAGCATCTCTGTTTCAAATGATGGTGTCAGTTCTGCTTCCCTGTAGCAAAGGGCTTGGTTTCCCAAATATTTGAAAACCACAGAACCAGACCAAGAAGAAGGGGATAAACTGAATATAAATTTGTAGTTACAGAGTCAACCTGTAATGCACTCCCATCACTTTGCCCAATCAATTCATAAAATGTTGCCCTTTTTCCATTATTCTTAGTAAATGGGTGTTACTTCAATATCAAAAGAACAGAAAAAAAATTCCAGTCAGTGCCATTCTTCTAAGCAGGCATACAATTGACAGTACATTGATTCTCACATAATCTCAAAGCTCAGAGCTATTTTAGAATTCCTCATTGGAAATTACCCTTGGAAGTTTTTCATGAACTTCAAAAAAGGTCACCTTCTTAATTTAGAGTTCCTGTTGCTTCATTCAGCACGTATTCTTTGAACCTCTTCCAGGGAGTGCTCTAGGCTCTGGGAATTCAGCACTATGCAAAAAGGAAAATATCCTCATCTTTGGGGAATAAACATTCTAGGTGTTACATTCACCTCTTACATAGACAATGAACTACTCAAAGGCCCTGACATGATTCAAATTAATCTTTGTAGGCCATAGGCCCCAAGACAGAACTTGTTATCATGGGTTTTCTTTACTTTCTTATGGATTTAAATGAAATACCTTTTTAGGACCATACCTGGAGTTGGCACCTTCTGAAGAGTGAGAAGAGTATACTCAGGCTGAGATCCAATAGAGACCCAGTTGTGGGGAGCTTTGGAATCAAAGAGGATGGTCTTGAGAGTCTCCTGATCATTCCACTAAGTCCAAATTTGAGTAGTTGCCTGGGCCATGCAGTGGTTCCTCTGTTATTGAGGTGGGAAGACGTGATACTGGGTGGGGGTTTAGCCTCAACCCAAAGGGACCACTTGAGCTCAGGGCCTCTCCCTATCTGCTTCTTTTTTGGGTCAGTTCCTACGCAAAGTATGACTGAAGAGCTGCACAAAGTCAACATCGACCTGGTCAAGTGGGAAATATGTTCCCAACTTATGCCTATGCTCACCAGGAACATGATGTGTGCTGGGAGCATTCAAGAAGGGAAAGATGCCTGCCAGGTAACAGAACTTGTCCCTTGCTTGGAAAGGGGCTGCCAAGAGGGTTGATCAATATTTCCCAAATAATTGGCTCCCTCTTCCCCTTCTAGATAAGTTTCCTAAAGGTATTGTAACAAATTACCACAAACAGGGTGGAGTCCAACAATAGAAGTGTATTCTCTCATAGTTCTGGAGGCCAGAAGTCCAAAACCAAGGTATTGACAGAGCTGTGCTCTCTTTGGAGGCTCTAGGGAGGATAATTCCTTACATTTTCCTGCTTCTAGTAATTTCCAGCAATCAATGGCATTCCTTAGCTTGTAGGTGCGTCACTTCACTTTCTGCCTCTAACTTTGCATGGACTTCTCCCCTGTATGGATGTCTCCTATTTTCTCTTCTTATAAGGATTTCAGTTGTTGGATTAGGACCCACCCTAATCCTGTAGGACTTTATCTTAATTTAACTAATTATATTTGCAAAGGCCCTATTTCCAAATAAGCTCACATTCTGAGGTCCCAGGTAGATGTGAATTTGAGAGGGATGCTATTCAGCCACTACAGATGCTCTGTAACCAAAAGGAGACTGTGTGGGATAGTGGTTAGGGATGAAGTTTCCCCTAGCTTCCCTCTCAGCTCTTCTACCTCCTGCCTGTGACTTCCTTCTGTGCCTGTGCCTTTTCAGATTTCCTCATCTGTAAAATGGGAATATTAAGAGTTCCTACCTTCTAGGACTATTGTGAAAGTAAGTGAGTCAAGGCACAAAAGCACTTAAAACAGGGCAGAGCAGAAGATAGTCATAGTAAATGTTAGAAATATAATTTTCTCCATCACCATCTCTTATACCTGTTCAGTGCTTAATACTCTACAAACCATGTCCATAAGTACGTGAAAGGTTTGTAAACTAGGACTATTCCAGATGGGAAAAATGAGGATCAGGGAAGCTGACAGCCTGCAGAGGACACAAGTTAAATTACAGACCCAGAATTCTAATGAAGGCACTCTGTCTTCTGAGATTGGAGCCATCTTTTGGGATCCAGTAGAAACGGGGCTCCAAATCCAGTAGCTCAGCCTGGTCATGCCCAGACTTGACTGGTTCAATAGCCACAGAAATGCTGGGAGCTACTATTGAGTACAGATGTGCCAGATAGCAGGGCAGTACAGGGCTTCACAGCTCTTGTTTCCTCCATTCACACAGCCATATTGCAGGAGAGGTAGTTATTATCACCAGCATCAAAGCCAAGCCTTAAAATGCTGAAGAAAATTTTCACATTGTCTCAGCTAAATCTTTCCCCCTGGAGTGTGAATGAACCAAGATCTGTTCAGCTTCAGAAATTTAAGACCTTAACTGTACTGCTTTTTTTGCCTGACATCCTTCACGTAGATCCCCTCATTGCCACAGAAGAGCTTATAATTCTTCATTTTAAAGAAAGGTCATGGGACTTTCCAATGACCTCAAGGAATTAGGTGAAGAACAGTTTGGTTCGAAGTAAGTTGATGGGCACAGAAATTTGTTCTTGATAACAATCTGATTTAAAAAATCAAATAAACCCATATCCTGTTTGTTTTGTTTTAGATTTGGATTTTTGGATTTGGATTTAGATTTTTGGCATATTATTGAATGGTGCTTCTTTTCAACTTTTTTGTGCGTTACTTAATATTTTCAAGAATAAATCTTTGTAAACTGTGAAACATTATGTACCACCTGATCATACTTCTGTAAAATAGCAATGATGTATTGTTATTTGCATACTTAAGAATGTGGAAAATTATTGACTAAGGGGTTGCCTCTGAATGGCTAGAATTAGAAATGTTTATTTCATTTATTTTTTTTGACTACATGGTAGAGAAAATTCAAATGTTATAGATGGATGTACAGTGAATAAGTTTACCTCTTAGACTTGTTCTCCTGTTTATTCCCCAGAGAAACCACTTTTATAGTGTTACCTTATCTTTCCTGAAATATTCTTTTCATATACAATCATATATGTTTATAAATTTACATATATATAATTATAGGTATTCTTCATGTTCTTTTTCCATATCTGAGATTTCTAATTTCTGTATGAAGATACATAATTTTAATAGAATTTAATAAATCACAGAGATGAAAAGTACAGCATAGGGAATACAGCAAAAATGTTATACTAGTATTGTATGGTGACAGAGGGAAACTATGCTTATGGCATTGAATAATACATAGAATCATCAAATAATTATGTTGTGTACCTGAAACTGATATGACATTGTATGTCAACTATATTTAAATGATGAAAGTTTAAAATTAAAAAAATGGCCCCAAAGATTTGGGGCATTGAAAGGCTGTGTATTCCTCAATTTTCATGCCAATGATGTCCATTCCCTTTACTTATACTTATTTGGCAATCTTTTTCATGATGTTTTAAAATTTGTAAATTGTTTCAAATTTAATATAATATTTTGACTCACTTTTTGTATCTTTTGTGTTTTGTATATATCAGTTTGTGTGCTTGGTGTATTCAACCAATGACCTATTATGAGATATAATGGATTTTTGTTTCTGTTTTTTACTTTGTGCTATTATGAACAATATAGAAAGACCAAAATGGGTTGGCTGAAAATAGACTTAAAATAAAAAGGTGATGAGAAAATTGTAAGAATTCTCAAAAACAACAACAGTGCTTAGAGGCAAAGTGGATTAAAAAACCACTCCTTGGTACATCAAAATGAACACATGTGACTAGATGATAATGATGATGATGGATATTCACTTTTTTTTTTTTATCAAGCTGTCATTCATTACCATTGCTTTTGACCAAATTGTTTACCATTTTGTCTGACAGTCATGGGGCTGAGAGCATAATCATATAGTTGGAGAGCCTAATCAGACTGTCCTCTCATCAAAAGACACTATAAGTACTTTTGCCTTGTGCCAATTGCCCACACCTCAGTAGGTTATAACACTAATTTTCTACATCCCTTCCACTCCCAAAGAACTTTTCTTTCCTAGGGTGACAGTGGAGGGCCTCTGGTTTGCCAGAAAAAAGACAACCAAAGCATATGGTACCAGCTGGGCATTGTCAGCTGGGGAGTGGGCTGTGGCCAAAAGAGACTGCCTGGAGTGTATACGAAAGTGTCTAATTATCTGCTATGGATTAACGTAGAGACCACGCTGTCAGGAAAGCCTTATATGCGTGATCCAGACTGTGGGTACAGTTTTCTTCTATCACCCTGGACCATCTTATTACTGCATTTTGTGATACTTCTATTACCCCTATGATTAAACACTGTAGTGCCTCAAAGCCAAGTGTCCTCAGTTTTTGGAGTAAGGTCAAGGGTGGGGTGCAAGGGATTCTCATAGTATTAGTTGTGCCTGAAATAGTCATATACCTTTGGGGGTGCTTACTATATACCTGGTAACTATTGCACAGATTATTGTTGCCTTGGAACTTGGAGACATATTGCCAATTTCAGCTTGAATCCTCTCCAGAGGTTTGGATGGAGCAGCTTTGCATGTAGAGGGGCATGCCAGGAATCTCTGAAACAGAAATCTTGTTCTTTTCTCTCCTATAAACAGATATCCTTCCACAGATTCTGTCCTTTTCCAAGACTAGACAGTTCCCTCTTTCCCCCCCTCCTTGTTTTTGGTTTTGAAATAAGGAACATTCCAATTCTTCTCTCTCCCTTCATTTGTAGCTGATCTTTGAGATCTATACAGATTTGGTCTTC
This sequence comes from Vulpes lagopus, assembly GCF_018345385.1. NCBI lineage: Eukaryota > Metazoa > Chordata > Mammalia > Carnivora > Canidae > Vulpes > Vulpes lagopus. Next base: position 23,977,526 of record NC_054831.1, on the reverse strand, counting down.
GGAAAGATCCTGTTCTTTACCTTTCTTCACTTCCATAGCTATCACCTGGTCCAGAGCCCTATTAAATACTTTGGGATCTCAGAGATCATGTGCAACAATCCTTTAATTCAAGATCAGGAAATCATTGAAGTAGAAATGTCCTAGAGATAATGTGGGAAAAAAACACATTGTTAAATGGGCTATAGTAGTAAAGGCACCTTTGCATGCAAACATCACAAACTCAACTTGAAGCCAAAAAAAGGAAATGGTAAATATATTAGGGTAGCGCAGAATCAAAGGAATTACTGTTTAGTAAACAGCCACCTAAAAGTTTGACTTATTCCAATTATATTTTGGACCATCTGAAAGAGTGTATAGACCTTCCATCCTTCATGCAATCATCCAAGAGTGTAATTTTTGCAACCAGACAAGAGGTAATAAATGACATTTTTTTTCAGAGGCAACTCAGCACATTTTTGAAGAGAGAGGGAAAAGCTGTATTCAAAAAGATCGGTGTTTTTATACAAGTTTGCCTAAAGCAGAATTCCTTGAGCTGTGAAAAACAACAAAATAAAACAGAAAGGAGAAATCTTTTCTGCATACATAGTGAAAGGGAAGAACAGAGAATGAAAAGAGGTTCTCTGCGCTGGCTTTCATTGGCTGCATCAGAACAGGACAGGTTGGCCACCATCTGAATCTAGAGAGTGAGTGAAGAAGCATTTCAATGGATGAGAGTAGGGAAAATCAGTATATAGCTGTTTTGCCAAAACTGCGGAGCTACCCCAGACTTTTGGCTGTTGGTATGCAGGGAAATACAGCTACAAGCAGACGGGTAACTATTCCTGAGAAAGGTAGGCTTAAAGAATTTCATCTTTTTCATGAAAGAAGCAGCATTGACAGCAACTTGATCTTCAAGTTCAGAGGTCAGAGGCTGGGAGAGACTGAGAGGCCACAATCCTGTGCCCTCAGTTCAGGGCAGAGGTTGACAGAGAAGGTGAAACAGTTGGCCACTCAGCCAGCATGCTATGAAAGGAAGTATGTGCAGGAAGGGGCCTGCTCTGACTCCATTACAAAGCATGTTGTCAGACTTTCCGATGTTTGCCAATCCTGCAAGGAAGAAATAAGAGTTCTAACTAGAAATTCTTTTCTTCAAACAGGTATAATTTATATAGAGTCCTGCTCTTAACTATATAATTTGATGAGTTTTTAACAATGCTTACTGCCATGTAATCCATATTCCTATCAAAATATAGAGTATTTCCACCACCATAGAAAGATCCCTTCAAGCCCTTATCCTACCAATCCCAACTTGCTCCCACCCCCTTCCCTTCTACCAGGATCAAACACCATTCTGGGTTTTGTGTGTGTGTGTGTGTGTGTGTGTGTGTATTAGTTTTACCTGTTATAGAACTTCCTATTAACAGAAAAACATATCCTTTTTTTGTGTCTGTTTTCCTTACTTTAACATATTAGTTTTGATGTTCATCTAAGTATTTGTGTGTATCTATAGCTCTTCCCTTATTACTGCAGAGTAATATTCTATACTACAGTTGATTTATCCATTGCCATTTTGATGGACATTTGAATTGCTTCCAGTTTGGGGCTACTATTAAAAAAATAAAACCGGGCAGCCCGAGTAGCTCAGTGGTTTAGCACCTGCCTTCGGCCCAGGGCATGATCCTGTAGACCCAGGATCGAGTCCCACGTCAGGCTCCCTGCATGGAGCCTGCTTCTCCCTCTGCCTGTGTCTCTGCCTCTCTCTGTGTGTCTCTCATGAATAAATAAATAAAAATCTTTAAAAAAATAATAAAAAATAAAACTACTTTATAAAGGGTCTTGTAACAAACCTTCTTGTGTTATGTTTTCATTTCTGTTGGGTAAATAGATGTAAAATTTCTGGGTCATAGAATAGATATATGGTTAACTTTACAAGAAATTGCCAGGTAAATCTCATAGTTATTTTATACCATCTACCCTGCAACCCCAGTAATAGATGAAAATTCTAATTGTTCCATACCTTTGCCAACATTTAGCATTATCAGTCTTTCTGATTTCTCCATTCTGTGGGTGTGAAATGGTATCTCATGGTTTTAATTTGCACTTCCCTCCTAACAAGGTTGAACATGTTTTATTTTTTTTAATAATAAATTTATTTTTTATTGGTGTTCAATTTGCCAACATACAGAATAACACCCAGGGCTCATCCCATCAAGTGCCCCCCTCAGTGCCCGTCACCCATTCACCCCCACCCCCTGCCCTCCTCCCCTTCCACCACCCCTAGTTCGTTTCCCAGAGTTAGGAGTCTTTATGTTCTGTCTCCCTTTCTGAACATGTTTTCATATGCTTACTGACCATTTATATAACTGTCTTTGTGAGGTACTTGTTAAGTCTTTTGCCTATTTTTAATTTGGATTGTTTGTCTTTTTATTTTTGAGTTTTGGAGTTGCTTATATATATTGAGTGTGTGTCATTTATCAGATATATGTAATTTTATTTATTATTTATTTGGCTTATGTTTATTTATTTAGCTTTAATATTATCTTGAAATAATTTCCATGTATGATGTGATATGGATCAAGATTCATTTCTTCTATAAATACATATATGCCAATTATGTTGAAAAGACCTTCCTTTCACCCATTGAAGAGCTGACCATAAAATGTAAGGGTGGGTCCATTTATGGGGTTGTTTTATTTTGTGCTGTCCTGGATGGTCTAGAATTAGATGTCTGATTCTGTTTTTATTGATATCTGATCTTGATGGCTTTGTTACCACTTGAAAATGGGATACAGGTAGTCTGTGGCATGTACTAATTTAGCTATCACCTATAGTACCTTAGAACAAAGTAGCTATTGAAAACGAGCTTTTGGCAGACCAAGTCATTGTTGCACTCCACCATTATAATTGAATGAGAAATACAAGGGCTATAAGGGTAGGCTAACTGCTGAGAATAAAGCTTAAAAAAACTGGTAATGAACCAGAGTCTGGCATAGTCAAAGAACCAGAGAGTGTCTATATCTGCTATACAAAAAGTATCTTCTCTCTTTGGCTGCTGAGCCAATGTAGCCAAAATTTAAGCCCCCAATCTAACTATTGGGGTACTAGTTGCATAAATACAGTATAAATTGGGACACCTGGATGGCTCAGCAGTTGAGCCTTGGCCCAGGGCATGATCCTGGGATCTGGGATTGAGGCTCTTTGTGGGGCAGGGAGCTTTCTTCTCCCTCAGCCTGTGTTTCTGCCAAACTCTCTCTCTCTCTCTCTCTCTCTCTCTGTGTGTGTGTCTCATGAATAAATTTTTAAAATCTTTAAAAAATACAGTATAAATTGAATTCACAGCTTCTATAGGTCTCTCATATAAAAGATAAGATGGGGGAAGAGTGGACACCTGAAAATTGAAATGGGGATATTAGGGTGGCTTTATATGCATCTGTTTCTAAATGGAGGTTCTATCATCATTATTCACATATGGTGAAGTCAATAGGAGATAAATGTATTGAAAGGATAATTTGTTACAGTTTGGAAGAAGAGGAGGCACAACGTGCTATGTAAGCCCACATGGGGAAGCAACAAGACTGGTGAAGATGCAGAGGAGCAAAGGGAGAAAGTGGGTTTTTGTGTTTTTTGTAGGAAGGCATGAGAGAAGTAGGCTAAGCAAGCTAAGCAGGTTTGGGATTGGCTAATTTAAACAATTTCAACAAGCTCTGTCATGTAGGGACTGCTTTTAATTAACTGATGTTTGGCTCTGAGGTGATTAGGACAGAAAGATTGTCATTTAGTGTGTAAGGATTCAACAAAGAGGCATGATTAATACAGTATCTGAGTACTTTGACCTCACATATCCCACTGAGTCTCACTTACCAGAAGAAAAATCTTTCTGATAACTTCAGCCATCCCCTGATTGAAACTACTCTAAGGATCTCACAGGAGGCAGTTACCTTATAAGGAATGCTATTTCTCCTCAAGACTCTACCCACCAACTCTTACAACCTCCAGGTTTCTAAATACAGCTTATTTTCATGGTATCCCACAGGAAAAAGTAAAAAATTGGGTCTAGGAGGTCATTAAACAACATAGACCAGGTAAGGAAGGAATGTAGCACCAGATTGGGCCAAATTTTTCAATATTGTTAATTCATCACAAATTTTGGATTCAGTGAACTGGTTTTAACATTTGGGAGTGGCTCTAAATAGTCTGCTTAGTTGGTTAATTAAAACCTGCATTTAAAAGGGGCCCACATTAGATGTCCATGGACATATGAATGGATAAAGAAAATGTGGTATATGTATATATACAATGGAATACTACTCAGCCATCAGAAAAAAGGAAATCTTGCCATTTGCAGCAATGTGGATATAACTAGGTATTATGCTAAGCAAAATAAGCCAATCAGAGAAAGACAATTATCATATGACTTCACTCATATGTGGAATTTAAGAAACAAAACAGAGGAACATAGGGGAAGGGAGGGAAAAATAAAATAAGACAAAATCAGAGAGGGAGACAAACCTTAATCTTAGGAAACAAACTGAGGGTTGCTGGAGGAGAGGTGGGTAATGGGATGGGGTAACTGGGTGATGGGCATTAAGGAGGGCATGTGATGTAATGAGCACTGGGTGTTATATACAACTGATGAATCACTGAACTTTACCTCCGAAACTAATAATACATTATATGTTAATTATTTCAATTTTAATTAAAAATTAAAAAATAAAGGGGTCACGTCAGAAATTCTTTATTATATTGAAGAGAAAGTGATATGAATCCTTAGGGAGATAGGAAATTAGAATAGATTTATCATCAATCTCTTCACTCACTCTCCCTATTTCCCATAAGAAGGCTCAAAAATAATTCTTTCACCAAAGCATTAGAAATGCATCAATGAAGGGGAAGGATTAACATTGCAGAAGTCGTTCTCTGCCTCCAAAATTATGTTTTCCCTTCCATATTGAGGAGTGACAGAAAGTGGCTCTTCCCATCTAGACCTTGCATTTCATATCCCCATTTTCATGTAGGCAAAACCATATGACTAATTTTCAACACTGGAATTTGAGCAGAACTGATCTGTGTCTCTTTCAGGGCCAAGGCACACCAAAGCTGGATATTCCTTATCCATTCTATTTTTCTCCATGTACTAGTTTAATAGAGGACTCTGGGACCCTGGGGACAAGAGAACCACAAGACAAATGCAGGCTGGGTCCCTGGATCAGCATATAGAAGAAAGCAACCATTAAATAAGGATGTCCACATCAGAATGTAAAATTGAACAAAAAGTAAAATGAATCCTATTAGGTCACTGAAATGTTGAATTTGTATTATAGCAGCTAGTATTATCCTATTTATCAAATCCAGCATATCTGATACACTGTCAAGTAGCTGTCTTCTGAAAACTGGGGATGCTGAGGTTAATTACAGAATGGGCTTCTCTAATAAATACAGGAATTAAATCATCTTGGAAAGTAGACCACCATATAGTCAGAAGTATGATGGACATGGCAACTATAGTAAGCAAAAGGACTGGTGAAATCATTGCAGTTATTTGACCAGCAGGGATCTTTGGCACTGATCACTAATGATGAAATCTCTAGGACTGAAATAAAGTCTACTAAGGTCTTAATTGATCTGTGTAAGCAAAAAACGTGCTACATGTGATGAATAGAAACCACCTTGAATCACTATAGCAAACAGTTACCTCCCTCCCTCACTTTTCTGGGCTGAGCCAGTTCAGAGATGTACAGCCCTTTGAGGGAGCCAAAGGCTAGGGCCCTTTGAGGAAGGACTTTATACCTCTGCCATAATATGTAATCTTCTAGTCATTTCCAAAGCACCTTCAGCTATTTACCAAGATTATTGTGCAACAGCGGAGGAAACGACTCAGACTTTAGAGGAAATATTGAACAAATGACTCTGAGATGATTAATTTGAAATCTTGGTGCTCAAAATGCCACTGTGGTCCACTAGAAAATGTGGGGCTCATGGGAGTCAGGTGATAAAAAAAAATGATGGCCTAAGTCCATCTGACAGTGATGCTCATGGCTCTACAAACTATTTCTTTAGTTCAGTATATTGAACCGTGGAAAACTAAAAAGAGTATAAATGGGGAGTAAGAATATCAAACATTGTGGTTATAGTTATGGTAACCTGGGCTCAATCCCCCAGAGACCCTTTGAAGAACTATTTAGAATATTTCTTAGAACTCACCCTTTAATTACTAGAAGTTAGAGGTAGCTCTCACCCTTATTAGTCAAAAATTGCTCCAGGGAGTAAATTCTTCTGTAATTCCAAACTCTGTATATCAGTGAGCTCAGTGCACACTGCCAACATGGCATTAGAGGAGCCTGTGCAGAAGATAAAGATGCAAGACACATGCTTGAGGTAAGACATTGTCAGCAGAAAGTGAGTAGAAGCCTGAATGGAAATGTGAACTCCAGATGTCACTAAAATAAATGGCAAAGCTGAGAGGATGTGACTCAGGGCATCTTGTATGTTTGCTGAAACATACCGATATGGTACCTACCAAAATCCTCACACTGACTTCTTGACCCACGGATTTGGAGCTACTAAAGGGAGGAAAGGCCAAAGTGGGGATTCCTGAAAAATCTCCTTACCAAAGTAATACACTCAAAGAAATAGAATATTCCTAAAACAATTGCAGAAATCAGTGAAACATAAAATGAAAAGTGTAGAAATGGTGATTCCTTTCATTTCTCCATTTAATTAATTTCAGATGGATATAGACTTTAGGTAAAGGAAATTGGTTATCATGAATTTAGTCAAGTGCTCACTTGACTGTCAGTTGCAGCTGATATTCCACAGAAGACATTTCTATTGGAGAAAACATAAATTTTTAAAATTTATAAATTTGGGAAATTATGTTCTCTGTATTGAATACAAAAGACAACTAGATGCAAGGGTTTTTTTTCCCCACTTAATAGAAACATGACACCTTCCCCATCTTGTCTCTTAATCCTTCAGCTATATGTCATTAGTTTAGTCACCAGGGATATCCACCATTCACCAACCTACAAAATATCACTCTGCTTCACTACATTGGTGACATCATGCTGATTAGACCTGGTGGATATGAAGTTGCAAATATCCTGGATGTCTTGGTAAGACACATCTGTACTAATCATAGGAATGTTTCAATTGTAAGGATCATAGAGATCATTTTTCTGACTTGATCCTCTCATATTTCAAATAAGGCAAAAAGGAATTGAGAATAGCCTGATGCTGATATGTTTGCTTTATGCTAGGTTTGGTTTTTTTTTTTTTTTGCATAAACCATTAATCCTTACTTTAAACATATGATCTAGGGCAACTTAGCCCATTTCCTATTTTATAGAAAATAAACAGATTTATATAAGTTAAATGGCTCAGCCAAATTTGAAACCACTGGCAAAATTCAAATCCAGATTCATTTAGCTCCTAAGGCTGTGGTTCTTTAACAATGTGCTTTCACTCAGAATTTTTAATTCCTCAAACATTATTTTATTTAATTGTCATAAAAATTTAGAACAGAGGCAAAACTATCAGATTTAAGTGATATTTTTCCAATATAGAATTTCAAGATGACAATTATGCTTTCAGTATCTTTATGATGTTGTTCCACTTTCTTTTATCTTATACTGTTTCCAATGAGAAATCTGCTGTCATCCTTATCTTCCTTTATACATGATGTGCCTTATCCTTTAGCTACTGTTAAGATTTTCTGTTTATTATTAGTTTTAAGTAATTAGATAATGATGTGCTTTGATTTAGTTTTCTTCATATTTCTTGTTCTTTGTTTCTTGGATGTAGAGTAAGTAGTTTTCTTCAAACTTGGAAGGTTTTCTATCATTATTTCTTCAAATGTTATTTCTGCCTTCCCCCTCTTCCTCCTTCTGATTATTCTAATTAATAATTTATTAGGGCACTTGCAGTTGTTACATATCTTAATAATGATCTGCTCATTTGATTCTCAATTTGACTTTTATTTTTGCTTCTATTGCTATGTCTTTGAGTTCACAAAGTTTTTTCTTCTACAATGCCTCATCTGCCATTATTCATACCAAGAGCATTTTTCATCTCAAATTCTGTCGTTTTCATCTCCTAAAGTTTAATTTGGAAATTATATTTGGAAATTATATATATATATGTATATATATATATATACATATATATATATACACACACACACACACACTTTGGAATTATATATACATAATGTTTAATCTTTCCTTTAGCTTTTTGAATTTATTGAGTAGAGTTAAAATGAGCTATTCCTATTTAAGTCTCTTTCTGTTAATCCTATCAGTTCTCAATAATTTCTGTTTGATAATCATCTCTCCATTATGGGTCATGTTTTTCTATCTCTGCACACTTAGTAATCTTTAATTGGATGCCAAACAGTTAATTTCACTAGTCTGGTCTTGTGTTGAATATTTTTGTATTTTTATAAATTATCTAGAGCTTTGTTCTGGAATATAGTTATATTACTTGGGGAAACTTGGTCTTTTTATGTCTTGCTTTTAAATTTGTTAGGTAGGTCCAGAATAGTGCTAAGTCTACAGCTTATTATTTCTTCCTACTGAAGAAAGACCTCCTTGGGTACTCTATTCAGTACTCTTCAAATTATGAACTTTTCCTGTGAGGCTTGTAGAAACAGTTATTGTTGTTAGCTGTATGTGAGCACAGGATAATGCTCCCTTTAATTATTTTAGATGGTTCTTCTAAAGTCTCAGGTAGTTTCTTCATGCACAGGTACTAAGAAGGACCCTCTGCAGATTTCCTCTGTACCCATGTCTCTCAGGTACATTATCTTATGAACTATGGCTTCCTTGGTCTCTCCAGACTCTCAGATCTGTCTCCTCAACTATGGAGTCTGCCAACCCCCACCTCAGTTACTTCTCCCTCTGGCCTGAAAATCTCTCAAGGCAATGCAGCCTTGGAAATCAGACAATTCATCTCATTTGTTTCCCATCGCTAAATGATCATTGGTGCTCTTTATCACCTAAAGTCCAGATTCTGGAATATTACTTTTTCATGTATTTTGTTTGCTTTCTTTTTTTGTTTCAGGAAGGCAAATAATGTCCCTGTTAATTCATCTTGGCCACAGAAAAACTCCTTTGCCTTTGTTTTTGAAGAATATTTTTAATGCAATTCTAAGTTAACAATTATTTTCTTTCAAAACTTTAAAGTCACTCTTTCTGACTTTCATGATTTCTGTTGAGAAGTCAACTATCAGTATCATTGCTATTTCTCTTAAGGGTAATATGCATTGTTTCTCTGTTTTTGAGATTTCTTTCCCTCTTTAGGTAGTTTTCAGAAGTTTGACCATGAAATTCCTTGGTGTGGTTCTTTTGTATTCACCTTTCTTGTGGTACACAGAATTTCTTCAGTTGGTAAGGTGTTATCTCATCAATTCTTGAAAATTCATGTTTCTCCAAATATTGCTTCTGCCTCAATTTCTTCTTTCTTCTGCTTATGAAACTATAAGTCTATGTTAGATCTCCTCACTATGTATTTTCCACAATTTTATTTTCAATTCTATTTACTCCTTCATAAGTTTATTCTTATCACTCTGCTCATCCACTGATCCTGTTCTCTGCTATGTCTATTCTGCTGTTAAACAGTTGTTAAATTATTAGTTTCAAATTTGTTGAGTTTTGTTCTAGAATTTCCATCTGTTTCTTTTAATATGTTCCATATCTTTGGTGATACTCTCTGTCTTTTCATCTATTTTCTCCACTTTTCCACCATACTCTTGAACATGTTAATCAGCTATTTTAGTTATTATATGCTAACTCCAACACTTATTTCACCTCAACATTTATTTCTGTATTCTATTTTGTCTCTTGGATTATGGACAGAGTCCCAATTCTTGGCATGCCCAGTAAACTTGGACTAATCTAATCTAATCTAATCCCACTTTAGTTTACCCTCTTCATATGGTGTAGCCCTACAATATTTACAACTGAGAAACTTCAGTGGTCATCAGGTCTCTTCTTGCTGAAGATTCTGAACTCTCATATGTCAGTTTCTTCAGCATCACAAAACTATGAAAAACACCTTGCTCTTGACTTCACTTTTTTATTCTGATTCCATACAACTTTAGAATTCAGCATACATCTAGAGTAGGTAAATGTGTTTGAAGCTTCTCAAAAATATAATTTTGTCACTCCAGAACCATGAGATCACTGAAAATTCACTAGTTTCTTTTCTTACCAACAGCATCACTTCAGACCTAAGCAACCCACAGATTCTTAACCCATAGCTTGCATGCATAATTGTCAAATGCCTTCAGGAAAAGGTGGCTGCAGATCCTTCACTCACTTCTGCATGTTTCTCCCCTCTCCAGAATCTTAGTCTTGTTAGTCTTCATTGCTTTAGTTCTTTCTGCCTGAAAACATATGGATTGTTGCATTCTATCTAATTTTTCTAGCTGTTTGGTTTTTTTCCAAGTATTTTGGCTTCCTGCAAAATTTCCATTCCACCTAGAAGAGGAAATTCTTACATTAAGCATTTTTCATTTTGTAGATTTATGTTTTCATTTCAAGGAAATTGTTTTTATTTCTTCATAGATTTGAAAATTTTTTCAGTTCCATTTTTTCTTTTGCATAATTTCAGGTATGCCAATTATTTATATGCAGGATCTAAATTCTCCATTCCCCACATCTTTCCTCTTTCTCAATGCTTTCATCTGCATCTACATGCTTACCTTATATTGCCTCACTTTTATTTATAAGATCTTAGTTTTTTTGTTTTGCTGATTTTGTTGGATTTTAATTTCATTAATTCTATCCTATTCTCTTATTTTGTGTATCTGTAATGGTTTCTTTTTCTCATGTATTATAGAGTCAGCTTTAATTTCCTTGAGGAAAGATGATAAAATAAAGCTAAAATTTCTATTTCCTAGTAAATGTCTATTTCCTTGTTTTATTGTTTTATGTTTTACATATATTTATATCTATACTCATCAATCAATCAATCAATCAATCTTTTACCTATTTATAATGCTATATTTAACTCATGCTGTTTTGTTGTTGTTTATTTTTGCTTTAGTTGCCTATCTTTGAACTCAGATTAGTTCTAGCCAGGTCAGCCTTTTAGTCTTAAAATTAAAAAAAAGATGAGATACCTTTTTCTAATTATTTTCTTGATCTTTCCTTTTGACCTACAGGGGTGGGTATTAATAATTTATATTCTCTATTTAGTCATTCCTCTGTTTATGAAAGGTGGAGAAAAAGAGCTGCAATCTTGAACAGAATTTTGTTGCTTTGTTTTTTTTATAGATTTTTAAAATTTTGTATTTATTCATTCATGAAAGACACACACACACAGAGAGAGAGGCAGAGACACAGGCAGAGGGAGAAACCAGCTCCATGCCGGGAGCCTGGTGTGGGACTCGATCTCGGGTCTCTAGGATCATGCCCTGGGCCCACGGCAGGCGCTAAACTGCTGAGCCACCCCGAGATCCCCATCGTTTCCTTTCTGAAAAGAGCCTGACTCTGGTATTGAACTCCATCAGGTTGGAATAGGTATCCATGGTGGCTCCCCCTTTTTGTGACAGTATCTCCAGAGCTCAAAAATCCTCTTTTCATTTCTGAGACACAACATATTTTTCTACATATATAGTTCTCACATCATCCACAAAATATATGTGTTCCCACATGTGTTCCTACCAATTAAATAGCTCTATCAGAGGTGAACGAAAGGCACCATTCACGATACTCTTCCCCTCCAGTCTGCTTCCTGGGGGTAAAGAGGCTGCAAATAGGGTTCTCTGTCCTTCCAAGTTTCCCTGGCCACCAGCCCCTAACTTCCTGAGCTGTGAATACTGGTGGAGTGCTATAGGATTTCCTCACTTTGTTCTACCACACCACACTGTGAACATTCCAGAACTGGGGAGCTGTGTATGGATTTATAATACTAACTATAACATTAAAAATAACATCTATTAATCTGAAGGCACAGTTCCAATAGGGGAAGAAATGTTTGCAACACCTATAATTAAAAGTGAATCTGAGAATTGATTTAAAATTTCTGCAAACGATTAAGAAAAAAGGTAAGCAACAAATAAAGGAACACAATTCTTGAACACTTTGAAAAAATAATCTTGAAATAGTCAATAAAAGGTAATATAAATCATAATATTCATAATATTATAAACATAATATGTTTAACCCTCGTTCTTTATCAAGGAAATGCAAGTTAAAATCACAATGTGTTAACTTTATAACTTCCCAGAAGGGAAATTAAAAATTTTGAAAACACTAAGTGTCAGCAGAATGTGAAGAAACAAGAATTCTCATACTCTGCAACTGAGAGGACAAACTGATACATACTCTTTGGAAATCACTTTGGCTATATCTACTCAAAATACATTACCCTATGACAGGCACTCCACTTGTAAGTATATACCTATATCAGTTTCTTATGATTACCATAACAAATTGTCACAAACTAGTGACATAAAACAAGAAAAATTTATTGTCCTACAGTTCTAGAGGTCAAAGCCCTAAATAGGTCTCACTCAGCTAAAATCAAGGTGTTGGAAGAGCTGCATTCTTTCTGGAGGCTGTGGGGGAGACTTCATTTGTTTTCCTTTTCAGCATCTAGAAGACTTCTGCACCCTTGGCTTATGGTCCCCCTTTCTCCATTTTCAAAGCCAGAAACATTGGACTGAGTTCTCAAGGTGTCATCTCTCTGGTTCTGTCTTCTGCATCCAACTTCTACTTATAAAGACTGTTGGAATGACATTGGTCCTACTTAGATAATCCAGATAATCTCATCTCAAGATCAGCTGAGTAGCAACCTTAATTCCATCCATAAATTTAATTCCCCTTTGCTATGTAACCTAACATATATACAGGTTCTGGGAATTAGAATGTAGCCATCTTGGGGGTGAGAATCATTACAGAAACTTATGCACATGTAAACATTTACATATTCACAACATATATAGAAAACTTTATAGCAGGACAAATCAGAATAGTACAGATTTTAACAAAAACAAAAGCTTAATAATTTAATACTAGTGAATAAATTAAGTATTAGTACTAGTACTGGCCCAATAATTGAGTTCTAGCAAATAAATTAATGTATATTCACACAATTATATGATAATAAACTATATGCAATAATATGGATGAATTTTAGTGATGTAAAAAGTTGATTGTAGTAAATATATAACAAAAGAATATATAGAGCATAATACTCATTTTATAATAAACACATCTAAAAATAGGCATATATCCCTTTTCTCTCTCTTTCCACATATATATATAGTATATTTATTGTAGTTATATCTATATCTGCAGGTATATAGGTATATAAACAGATATAATTACTACACACACACACAATACACACATTAAATACATCTTTTTTCCACCAGCATATAGATAGATGGATATATATATAGATAATTACTGTAATTATATGTATCTACATATAAATAAAATTACATACAAACATTGTATGTGTATAGTAACCAAATCATATAAAAAGGATACCAAGGATAAAGGAATCATGAATATAAGAACCAGGATGATGTTTATTGTGTGATGGGGGTTGAAGATGGTGATAGTAGTGATGATACAGTTAGATATTACATTCTAGTTTTTGTTTAGATAATAGATTTGTCATAATCAGTTCAGGCTGCTATAATAGAAATATCATGGACTGAGTGGCTTTAAAAACAAACATTTGTTGTTCACACTTCTGGAGATTGGGAATTCCAAGATAAAGGGACAGTCAGATTTGGTGTCTAATGAGACTCTGCTTCCTGTTTCATAGATAGTCATCTTCTTGCTGTGCCATCACAAGGCGGAATGGGTGGAAAAGTTCTCTGTAGTCTCTTATGAAGGCACTGATCCCATTCATGAGGGCTCCGTCTTCATGACCTAGTCACTTCCCAAAGACCTCCCTTCCAAAACTATCATATTGGGGATTAGGATTCAACATATGAATTTTTGAAGGATGTAAACATTACAGTATATAGCAAGGTTCATGATTGCTTATTGAATTATTTAGAATAAAGAAGCACTTTAAAATTTTTTCCTTCATATTTATTTTTTGAGGTGCTTTATTATTTTTTAATTATTTTTTTAGAACAAATTTAGGTTCACAGCATAATGGAATGGAAGGTACAGATATTTCTCATATAATTTCTGCCCCTACTCATGTATAGCCTCTCCCATTATCAACATCCCCCCATAGAGTGGTACCCTTGTTACAACTGATGAATCTACATTGACACCCAAAGTCCATAGGAAATGTTAACTTTTGTACCTAGTTTATTATAATTATAATTTTATATCCTTTTTCCTAATTAGGGTCCCCCAATCTAATATGCCTTAGGACCCACAAATATTTGCTTCAAAATGCCTATTTTTTAAAAAGCCATATGTGAACCAGCAAAATGTGTTTATGAACAAAGGATTATGTTTATTAAAATTCTGTGGATTTGAATTTCAATTAAAGACAGTCTTTTCAAGAAGTGTATAGTTTAATCAGGGAAATACTCATGTAAATAAATATTTTCTACTCACCTCAATGAGTGTTCTAAAAGTATATTGTTTAAGTGCTTTGAGAGCACAGAGGACATACTAATTTTCTAGTATGGTCCAGGAGAGATTCACAGTTGCAAAAGCTACATGGTTTCCCAGATGGATATGGGATGTATCTAAGGCAGAGAGAACAGAAATGAAAAGGCATGAATACAAAGGAAAAGGGTTATATCTTCCTAGATCTGAAAATTATTATGGATTATACTAGTTATCTAGGGCTGCCATAACAAAACACTGAGTGGCTTAAACAACAGAAATGTATTTTCTCACAGTTCTGGAGGCTGGAAGCCCATGACCAAGGTGTCAGCAGGTTTAGTTTCTCTTAAGTTCTCCCTCCTTGGCTTGTATATGACCATATTCTAGCTGTGTCCTTCCTTGCCTTTCCTCTGTTCACAAGCACCTCTGGTGTCCCTCTTTGTGTCCAACACATACTTGTTTTACATGAGTTTTGTGATAACCTTGGGGCAAGGTTGCATGCCTAAAGGGAGAAACCTCATGTGTGACTTGATGAGGACAGAGTCTGGGCCCTCACTTCTACATGAAACTCTTTCAGCTTTCATTCCTAAGAAAATTAGTTTCTCCTCTAGTTTGCATCAATCTCTTTGTCTTGAGCTCCATGGAGTACTCACCTATGCTGCTTCTTATCCTTGCTTTTTTTTTTTAACCTCAAGCATGAAGCTGCCTTGCCTGCCACAGAAAAGGACTCTTCTATCTCTGCCTTTCTTTAAGATGCTTATACATCTGCCTCCAGTGAAGTTAAAAACATCAGAATATTCTTCTGAGGGGTCCTCTGAACCACATCAAAGCTAACTTAGAAAGCATGACATATTTCAACTGGTATACCATTTCCACCTGAATGCTGGTCTTGACTTCTGCCTTTTCCAATGGGAGCAAAACCATCTGCTAAGGGAAATTCCAGTATGCAGGCTAAGATTCCCTTGGGCTATATTTTTAAAATGTCAATTGCTATTGTTGCCTGACTGGATGATCACCAAGAGAACTTAAAAATAGAACCTCCTGTACAATCTAAGGTCATGAGCCTGGTTAATGACAAAGATGAAGAAAGTAGAACCCTGGCCTCTGTACTTGCTGTCCAGTCTGTGTGTTTAACCAGGCTGTAGGCATAGCTAAAACCAAGTTGGTGCCAGTTCAGGGACTGCTAACCCTGTGTGAATCATACCCCTTGTTCAATTCTGACACAGAAATGGAGAAGGATGATTGGTCTTGAGACTAGAGACAATGTAGTCATTGGTGTAATAGAAGCAACACAATATGATGATGATGAACAGAACAGTGCTGGTGTATAATTGCAATTTAGATAGCAGGGATTACTGCTTCAATGTAATCCCTATCCAAATCTCAATAGGTTCTTTTGGTCTACCAAAATTTCGATAAGCTGATCCTAAAACGTATATGGAAATGCAAAGGACCTAGAATAGCCAAAACAATTTTGAAATAGAAAAACAAGGTTGGAGGATTTATAGTACCCAGTTTCAAAACTTATTATAAGTCTACAGTAACCAATATAGTATAATATTGGTACAAGGAGAGAAATATGGATGAATGGAACAGAATTAAGAATTCTGAAATCTATGGTCAATTGATTTTGGGCAAAGATGCTTAAGATAATTCAATAAGGGATCCCTGGGTGGCGCAGCGGTTTGGCGCCTGCCTTTGGCCCAGGGCGCGATCCTGGAGACCCGGGATCGAATCCCACGTCAGGCTCCCGGTGCATGGAGCCTGCTTCTCTCCCTCTGCCTATGCCTCTGCCTCTCTCTCTCTCTCTGTGACTATAATAAATAAATAAAAATTTAAAAAAAAAGATAATTCAATAAAACGAAAGACAGTTTTTTCAGTAAATGGTTCTGAGACAATAGAATAGCCATATGGAAAAAATAAAAATAAAAACAAAAAAATTTAACTTAGACCCTTAACACAAACCATACATAAAAATTAGCTTAGAATGACTCATAGGCCTAAATGTGAAAACTAAACCTACATATAACTTCTCGAAGGAACAGGAAAAAAGTCTTCATAACCTTGGGTTAAGCAAAAAGTTAGTAGATACACTGCCAAAAGTATAATCCATTAAAAAATTGATAAATTGAATTTCATCAAAATCAAAAACACTTTAGTGTTTCAAAGTCACCACTAAGAAAATAAAAATTTAAGCCACAGACTGAGATAAAATTTTGTGAATTATATATCTGATAAAAAGAAACTTGTATCCAGAACATATAACAACTCAATAAAAAAGTAAACAATAATTTGAGAGAAAAAACTGACAAACTATTATTTTTTATTATTTTACTTATTTATTCATGAGAGACAGAGAGAGTGAGGCAGAGGGAGAAGCAGGCTCACTGTGGGAAGCTTGATGGGGGACTCAATCCTGGGACTCCAGGATCACTACTTATATTAGAGGCTAGTTGACAGCAGCATTCAAATAACTCTTGTTTCTCAGAGTTAAGTTTATGGCACTTGCCTTAAGCTTTCACACATACTTTTGAGATACCTTCTCACTTTGCCAAATAAGATCCTCATTGAAAGCAGTATTCTAGTAACACTTGTTTCTAAGTGTTAAGTATAGGACACTTGCCTTATGCTTTCACACATACTTTTGAGATAGCTACTAATTTCACCAAACAATATGCTAGTTGAATGCTGCATTCAAGTAATGCTTGTTTCTCTGAGTTAAGTATATGCCACTTGCCTTATGCTTCCACACTTACTTTTGAGATAGCTTCTCAAGCAGTATCACCAGTGTGGTGCTTACTCTGTGCCAGTACTAAGTGCTTCATGCATGTTACCTAGGTGTTCCTCCTGACAGCACTGTGAGCTGCCTGTGAGTATTACTTCCCCTTTTGCAAATATAAAAAGGTGGAGTGTTTTCCCAATGGGTGCACGGAGGAGCTGGGATTTGAACTTCGGCCTTCTGGTTCTGCCTTGTTCTGTGGCGTATGTTCTCAGGACGGCCCCCACACAGTAACTGGAGAGAGGGGCCTTGCTGGAGCTGGGGTCCCCATGTGGCCAGTGAGACTCCTGAGCCAGGGGCTCAATGGGCCACACACATGTGTGAGCCTACAGATGCCCACCACATTGTCACCTGTGTCCCTGTGTCCGTGATGCAATGCTCTCCTGTTGCCCTTCCTCTGGATGGTGTTTCCAACACCTCCATTCTCACTGAGGACCTGATGCCTCATTCATTTAACATATGGTCTCTAATATTCCTGGATGAGAGAAGCTGCCTGTCCATTTGCTCCTCAGGATGGGCTCACAAGCTGCCATTCATCCTTCTCGGTCTTTGTTTCTATTTCTGAGAAGGAAATTTGCCTCTTTGTCAACTGTCCTTCTTCTTGTTTGATAATTCCACAATCTCCTACCCTTCCAAGCCTTCCTCCAGGGGATTTCCTTTCTTCTCTCATATCTTTGATCTTCCGTATCAGTTATGAGCTATGTCCATCTCTTTGTTACAGAACATGAAGCACACAGATGTAAGCATGTTCGTTGACTGAAGTGTATTCACTTTTTACATGTAATAAACGTCCAGAAGTATCTGATTGTTGACCCTGGTCCGGTGGCTAAGTCTTTATAATCTTCTTGGTCCCAGAATGGCTGCTGTTCTAGGCAGCCAACATCCTTGTTCTAGGCAACAAACAAGAGTGAGCAGGGAAAGGCAAGGGGAACACCAGCCACTATCCCTTCACACAGTACCTGTCTATAAGTCCCACCCAGCCACTTACATTTATGTTGTTTTTTTTTTTTTTACATTTATGTTTTGTTAGACACCCTGGCTGCTAGGAAGCCCGAGAAGTGTAGAATTTAGCTGGGCATTTCGCCACTGAAGTTAAGTTAGGTTTCTGTTAAGAACCAAGACAAGGAATTAGATGGTGGGTGGCTGTCTACAGTTTCTTGTTCTCCTGATTGAATTCTTTGCTCAGTTGAGGGTAAGTTATTAGGCTTACCAGTGGATGCTCTTGGGCCCCCATTTCCTGACTGTCATAGAATATGGGGTAGATATTCACAAGTTTAGTATGAGCCATCCATCATGCATGGATGGATATTTGTGTGTGCATGGACAAGGGAGAGCTGGAGCAAAGGGGAGGCCACCTGATGGCCAGGACTGGCTAGTACCACTCTCCGTGGGCACTGACACTCCATCCCAGGGAATTGGGAGGCATTCCCAGATTCTCTCCATGGTGTAACTGTAGCACATCCTGAGAGCCAGCAGGCTGTGGCACATTCACAACCCACCTGGAGGGAAGCGGCCACATCTGCGTGTTGCACCTGTTTTCTTTCCTGTACCCTGGACCCACTGAAACAGAAAACCTAAGTCTGAGTGTAAAAGTAGTCCTCCCAAGGGGGGGGGGGTGATAAATCATACTTGCGCAGCCTACAAGTTTGAAGTACACCTAGTCAATTTCTTGGCGGGGAGGGTGGATAGGGCTATTGATGTATTCAAAACAAAACAAAACAAAAAGAAGCTTTAAAAATAAAGAAAATCCATAAGATTATGAGAACTTTTCCTTTTTTAAAAAAGATTTTATTTGAGAGAGTGACTGAATGAGAGAGAGCATGAGCAGGGCAGAGGCAGAGGGAGAGGGAGAAGCAGGCTCCCCACTGAGTAGGGAGCCTGAGGCAGGGCTCAACCCGAGACTCTGGAATCATGACCAGAGCCCAAGGCAGATGCTTCACCACTGATCCACCCAGAAGCAAATTGTCATGAGATTGTGCTAGTCACTCCATTCTCAACATTATCCCACTCTCCTCCTCCTCCTCCTCCTCCTCCTCCTCCTCCTCTTCTTCTTCTTCTTCTTCTTCTTCTTCTTTCTCCTTCTCCTCCTCCTCCTCCTCCTTCTTCTTCCTTCTTCTTCTTCTATATTTTTTTTTTTATTGTAGTTCACCTTTCCTGAAGATCTTTGGCATTTTGTATATCAATTTCTATCATTTGACTCTCTTTTATTTAAAAAAAAAGATTTATTTATTTATGAGAGACACACAGGGAGAGGCAGAGACACAGGCAGAGGGAGAAGCAGGTTCCTCAAAGGGAGCCTGATATGGGACCCAATCCCAGGACCCCAGAATCATGTCCTGAGCCAAAGGCAGATGCTCAACTGCTGAGCCACCCAGGCTGTTGTGTTTTAACTCACACAGCACCCAGGGTCTGGTGGTAAGTTCCCATTCTGGACCTGTGTTAAGAGAGAAAAATCTATCTTTAATATTTGAAGGAAAAGTTTGCCCTTCTGGCACTGAGCACTTGATTCTTGGCCAGCTGAGGAAGCACACAGATGAGTATCTAGCTTGTCTCACTCCCCTTTTTGATTTGGATGCCTTCATTCTGAAGAACAGATGTACTGTGCATGCCTACTATGCTCTAGGACCTGTTCAGTGCAGAAATAGAATGCTCCAAGTACCAGTTCCAAATATTTGATCATCACTGGGGGTCCAGCCTCATACCTCAGAATCATTGCTGTCTCTATCCACCAATGGAAGTGCAGGAAAAACTCCGATGTAAGAATATTCCTTCTCTTTGTGAAGAAGGAATGAAGGTACCTTGGGGCACCTGTGTCGCTCAGTTGATGAAGCATCTGACTCTTGATTTTGGCTCAGGTCATGTTCTCAGTGTTCTGAGATCTGGCCACATATAGGGCTCTGTGCTGGGCCTGGAGCCTGCTTAGGAGTCTATCCCTCTGCCCCTCCCTCATCGTGTGTATGCTTGCTCTAGTGCTGTCTCCAAAGATTTAAAAAAAAATAAAAAGGAATGCAGGCCTCTTGTTTGCTCATTTTCCAGGTGTAGCCAATGGAAGTTTCCCTTTGCCCAAAGCCACTGGAATTTCTTATTCCTTAAACAGCCAGATTTTTAGGACATTGTCCAAGTCATTTCATTCTCAGTATTATTCCATTCTCATCTCCACAAAGCCCTTTGGCTCTCCATGTGTCCATTTCCTTTTTACTTATTGTTTTTTCAAACGAAATTCAAACTAGGGGTCATTCGGAAGAAGTGTCTCAGAACCATATTTTCTGCTTTACTCTGGGGAGTTTTGCAGACTCCTTGGGACTGTGGGATACCTTAGACCACAGGGCCGCTTCACTTTGAGTTTCAGAACTCTGTGGACATCATGGAAGCCAGGGCATTTAAGGGTGCCCATCAGAGAATGTGTCTAGGCTGGGCCAGAGGATGTGGAAGGCAGGTGGTGTCATTTCTGGGGCAAAGAGAAAGTAGGTTAGACATATCCATCCCATATTTATTCCATTCCATTTGAAAGGTAGAACTTTTTCCTCCTTGTAGCCAATAAAGAACCTTGCCTCCATGCATACATATTCATCCCTGTTCTCCTTTTTCCAATGAGGTTCTTCCTGGAGGCCATTGAGTGTCAGTGTTCTGAGCACAATATTTTCTGATTTAAACCAGGGAAACTGACAGAGCCCCTGTGACTGTGGATAGGTTGTGCCACAGGGCCCTTTGTAATTTGGCTTCAGAACAATGTTGACATCAGGAGGGCCAGGTCATTTGAAGGAGCTCGAAGGTGGTTTGTGTGTAGGCTTGGCTAGAGGTTTTCGGAGGGAGCTTTCCTCATTTCTGGGGCAAGGGGAGATGAAGTTAGATATCTTACTCCCAGATAACTTTCATCTCCATTTGAAATGGAGAATTTTGGTTTCCCTTGAAGCCATTCCTATCATCTTGCTGTTTTTCTAGCTAGATTTATTCCCATTCAGGGATAATACAGTTGTCATCACACAACCAGCACCCAGTGTTGGTAGCAAGTTCCCACTCTGGTCCTGTGCTATGTGAGAGCAAAAAGAGTCTGATAGCCAAAAGGAAAGCTCCCTCCCCCTTCTGCCTGCGAGTATTTGGTTCTTGTCCTGCTGTTTTGCATGCTGGGGTTAGTAGCCAGGTTGTCTCTCTCCCCTGCCTGACAGAGATGCCTTCATTCTGAAGAGCAGACAGTTCACACATGTGCCATATGTTCCAGGACCTATTCAGTGTAAAAAAAAAAAAAAGCTTTTTCAAGGAATACTGATCCAAGGACCATTGCCAAACACATCATCAGCTGGGAGAACCAATCTGTTAACCTTAAATCACTTCTGGTTTTTTTTTCCACTGGGGAAAGGCAGGAGATACATCCAAAACCAGAAGTTTGCCCTCACTTTGTGAAGGAGGAATGAAGGCCTGTGGGCTTCCTTTGCCCCAGGTGTAGCCAATAGAGGTTTCCAATTGCCCAAGCCAACAGATGTTTCCTATTCCTGAGACTGCCAGCTTGCTAAGAGATTTTGCTAGATACTTTAATTCTCAATATTATTTCATTCTCATCTCTAAGAAAGTCCTTCATCACCTCTCTGTCCACTTCCATTCCTTTGCTCTTTTTTCAAACTAGGTTCTCCAGAAGAAAGACATCTCAATCACTCAGGGGGAGGGAGGTACCCCAACTACCCATCAATGCATTGACCCAAGGCAACCATGCAACAAGCTCAGAGACAAGAGGGCCAGCTGGCTTTTGGGAGAACAGACTCTAATTCTCTCACTTCCCACATGACAAGAGGGGAACTCACCACTAATCTCTAAGTGCTGGCCCTGAGTAAAAGTACCTTCAAGCCTCATTGTGAACCAAGACCTAGATAGGAGATCAGCAACAGTATAGAAATGTTTACAAGCAGGGCCAATACTCTACATTTAAAATAAGAATGGGATAACTCTGTAAAGAGATGTCTAACTTTTTTCCCTTACGCAGGAAATGAGGCCAGCACTTTCTAAAGTTCTCTGGCCAAGCCTACACACAAACATTCACTGCTTAGAAACTTCAAATGCATTTGGTTTCCTAATTTCAACTTAGTTCTGAAACTAAATTTTTTAAAAAATTTAAATTCAATTAGCCAACATATAATGCATCATTAGTTTCAGATAGAGTGTTCAATAATTTATCAGTTGTGTATAACACCCAATGCTCATCATGTCATGTGCCCTCATTAATGCCCATCACCCATTACTACATACCTTCCCCCCACTTTCCTCCCCCTGTCATGGTTTGTCTCCCTCTCTGATGACTTCCCATTCAGTTTTCCCTCCCTTCCCCTATGATCCTCTGCACTGTTTCCTATATTCCACCTATGAGTGAAGCCATATGATAATTGTCTTCCTCTGATTGACTTATTTCAGTCTGCAAAACACAGTCCAGTTCTATCCGCATAGATGTAAATGTTAAGTATTCATTGTTTCTGATGGCTGAGTAATACACACACACACACACACACACACACACACACATATATGCACGCCCCACATCTTCTTTATCCATTCATCTCTCGATGGACATCTCAGTTCTTTCCAGTTTGGCTATTGTGGACATTGCTGTTATGAACACTGAGGTAGAAGTGCCCCTTCCAGATCACAACATTTGTATCTTTGGGGTAAATACCTAGTAGTGCAATTGCTGGCTCATAGGATAGCTCTACTTTTAACTTCTTAAGGAAACTCCATATCATTTTCCAGAGTGGCTAGACCAGCATGCATTCCCACCAACAGTGTTAGAGGGTTCCCCTTTCTCTACATCCTCACCAACATTGATTGTTTCCTGTCTTGTTCATTTTACCCTTCTGACTGCTGTGAGGTGGTATCTCATTGTAGTTTTGATCTGTATTTCCCTGATGGCAAGTGATGTGTAGCATTTTTTTCATGTGTCTGTTAACTATTTGTATGTCTTCTTTGGAGAATTGTCTGTTCATGTCTTCTGCCCATTTCTTGACTGGATTCTTTGTTTTTGGGTGGTAAGTTTGGTAAGTTCTTTATATCCCAGATACTAGCCCTTTGTTTGATATGTGCAAATATCTTCTCCCATCCCATAGGTTGCTCATTCATTGTTGACTGTTCCCTTTGCTGTGCAGAAGCTTTTGGTCTTGGTGAAGTCCCAAGTTCATTCTTACTTTTGTTTCCCTTGCCTCTGGAGACGTGTTTAGCTAGAAGTTGCTGTGGCTGAGGTCAAGGAGGTTGCTGCCTGTGTTCTCTAGGATTTGGATGGATTCCTGTCTTACATTTAGGCCTTTCACCTATTTTGAGTTTATTGGTACAAACTTGTATGGTACAAGAAAATGGACCAGTGAAACTAAATTTCAAGGATGCCTTGTTGTCTCCACTTCCCAGAGACACAAGGAATCTTCCAGACTTCCCAGGTTGAAGCAGAGGATATTGCTCTGTGACATTGGATCTGAATGGCTCACAGGGTGAACCCAGATAGAATAAAGAGGAAGAAGATGGAAACAGATAAATTATGGACCAAATCTATTTATTAAAACGAGAATAACTTGAAAGGGCACTTCCTGAGCTCATCAGGTTTATCAGCATGGAGTATATTGGTGATATTTCTGTTCCTCAGAAGGACGGTTTCACAAGCTCAAAGAGAGGACTGCCATCTGTCCTTTGGGATATCAGACATGGATGCTCTCACTTAGCACAAGACTGCTACAGGAAGTTGCAATCAATCCTCATGTGCTGGCTATGTGGATAAAATCCCCTGCCCCCCATACATAACCAACCCTAAATAAAAAATCAGCAAAGGGATGGAAATGGCTACAAGGAAGGCCAAGATCTACAATTAAATCGGGTTGGAATAGGGATACATCTGTGAAAGAAATGTATGACTTCATTTTGTTTTACCCAAGAAATGAGGCCAGCTCCTTCTAAAAACCTCTGGCCAAGCCTATACACAAACATGATCTTCTGGGCTCCTTCAAATGCCTTAGGCCTCCTAAAGTTGACAGACTTTTGAAAGCATCTTCCAAGGGGCACTGTGCCCCAATCTGTCCCACAGACATAAGGACTCAGCTGGAATTACTTAGTATAAAGTAGAGGATATTACTCTGAGACACTGGATCTGAATGGCTCCCAGGGAGAGTCTAGTTTGAAAAAAGAGCAGAAGGCTGGAAATGGATACATGGAGGGGGGGCGAAGTTCTTCATTAGAGATGACTAGACATTCTAATGTCAAGAAAGAAGTAACTAGCACAAACTCCTAGCAAGCAGCCTCTCTCAGGAAAAATAAACCTGTGGGCTAGGGCAAAGGTAAACCTTGTTTCCTATACTTGGGAGCCCTGTCAACAAGAGGCCTGCATTCTTCCTAATGAAAGAGAAGGAAATCTCCTGGTGTTGGCTTGTTTGTTGCCCTTCCCATGAGTGGAGATACATAGAAGGGATTGAGGGTAACAGTTTGGTTCTTCTGGCTGATATTCAAGTGTTTGAAGTTTGGCATTTGGAGTAAGATTCCTTGAAAGGTCTCTCTGTGTGCTGAATTATCTGGTCTTCAGAACAGAGGCATCTAAATCAGCTAAGGGAGCAGCTAAGGGAAATATAGCCTTGCTACCTATCACCATGCTTATGCTACCTGACCTCACAACAAGCTCATTGCTAGCTACTAACTTCCTTTTATTAGATGCTAGTAGCAAGCTACATTCTAGTGACACTTATATCTTAGAGTTAAATATATGGCACATCCCTTATGCTTTCACATACTTTTGAAATCGCTTCTAACATCCTTATATTAGATGCTAGTTGAAAGCTGTATTCTAGTAACACTGGTTTCTCAGAGTTAAGAATGTGGCACTTCCCTTGTATGTTCACACATAATTTGGAGATAGCTTCTAACTTCGCCAAAGAAGATGCTAGTTGAAAGCCCCATTCTAGAAATGCTTGTTTCCTAGGTTAAGTACATGGTGCTTCCAGAATGCTTTCACACATACTTTGAGATAGCTTCTAACTTCCTTATTATTAGATACTTTATACTTAACTCTGAGAAACTAGTGTTACTTGCAGGGCCGGAGGGCCTGCGGGGGCAGGGGCTGGGACGGGCGAGGGCCTGGGTGAAGTGTGCTCCAGGACTCAGGGCAGGCGTGCTGTGGGGACGACACATGAGGGTGCAAGGGGCAGGCTCTTCCCGGCTCTGGGTGTCGCTCCCAGGCCCTGGACAAGCCTCACTGACAGCTTGTCCTCCCCAGTATTTTACTGCTCCTCTGTACTCTCCGGGTCCCTCCTCCCCAATCGTCCCTTCTCCACCTTTCATGAGGAGAGCCCGGGCACAGGGGCCCGCAGCCGGTGCTCCAAAAAGGGGAGGACCGGGTGTTCCAGGAATTGTGTTCTGAGGACCCGGTGCTCCAGAAACAGAGATTTCTGACACAGATGGACTCTTCGCTCTCAGCTCAGAGTCACATAACTGGAAGGCGCTCAGTGGTTCCCCAGCCGGGGCTGCCGCAGAAACGATGTGAGTCCACTGAGAATGCCTCCGGGGACAGGAGCGACGGTGACCCTCCGGGAGGACCAGGGCCCAGCCGAGGGACCCTCCCATAGCACCCGCACACACACTCCCATGCCCACACCCCCCACTGTACGCAAAGGGAAAGGCCTGGAGGAGCCAACCACGCGTGACGGGCAATTACTTCTTGGTAGAAGGTAAATGTCCTCTTTTCTTCTTGTTGGAATCCTTATTTTAGGAAGTAAATATAACGTCTCAAACCTTAAGGAACCATTTATTTTATTACCTGACACATTACACCGAGGGAACCTATCCTGGATAATGAAAATATTTGGGGGCTTCACATGATCTTTGTTCACTCAGCAATATGGCTTTGAAATAAAAATATGTTTAACTACTGGGAAAATGATGAGTCACTCTCGTGTCTGCGGCAGAGACAGGAGGCCACAGCAAGGATGCCAGGCACACACACGTCCAAGAGGAGGAAAGGCTGCAGAGACAGAGAGAAAGGCAGTGGCTACAGGGACAGCAGAGAGGGCATGGGCACGATGGTCAGTAGTCAGCTGTCTCCGTGGTGGAAATGTGGCCCAGGTACCATCTGGTCTCGCCTGTGTGACACTGTGAATGGACCTAAAGTACCATGATGTATAATTTAAAAACATCAGAGTAAATTTTATATAAAGTTAACTTATCCTTTATTACAAATAAAATTCATGAAGCCATTATAGAGGTTTATGAAAAACACAAAATATAGAAACAGTGGAATGACAGGGGAGAGGAAGCCTTCTGTTGTGCTGCAGCCACTATGAGATGCTGCACGGGGAACAAGGCTGGTGGCTCCATTGAGGCAGGTGGCTGCTCCAGGCCTTCGATGCACTCAAGAGCGGGCGCCGAGGCCTGATCCTCCTTCTGGGGTGGCCAAGGTTGCAGGTGGCTCCTCCAGATTGGGAGAGTGAATCAGAGGTGTGACTACCACGTGGATTGGCTTTGACTCAGCAGCAGGCATCTCGAATCCGGCCAAGCCTCAGCACCAACACCCGTGCCTGGAATGAACAGAACAGGGCAAGGAGCTTGAGCAGGCCCCATGCGAGGAGCTAGGGAGGAGTCTTGAGGTGGATCAGGGTGTTGATCAGGGACAAAAGCTAGGTGCTCCACTGACAGGTGGCTGTTCTGGCACTTCAGCAACCTTGATAGCAGACGACTGGGTGTGTTCTTACTGCCCGGGGGCCAAGGGTGCGGGTGGGGCCTCATGGTTGGGATAGTGAATCAGACATGTGACCACAATCTGCAGTGGCTTTGACTCAGCAGTTAGCATCTAGACTCAGGCCAAAACCTCATCTCCAGAAACAGGGACTCCCTCGATCACCTCACGCCCTGAAGATGCAGGAGGCCCCTCAGTCGGGGCCAGACAGGATCTTGAGGTGGTTCAGGGTGTAGAGAAGGGTATGAAGCCGCATGCTCCACTGATATAGGTAGCTGCTCAAGCACATCGAAGACCTCCATAGCCAGTGGAGGGGCCGGTTAGGCCTCCAGAGCTCCCAACGGCTCAGGTGTTCCTCCACGTCGGAACACTGAATAAGAGCTGTGACTTTCATCTGCAGTGGCTTCGACTCAGCAGTTGGCATCTCGGGTCGGGCCAAGCCCTGAGTTCCAGAAACTGGGACGGCCTAGATCATCTTAGGCCCTGAAGACGCAGCAGGACCTATGGTCGGGGCTGGGGCAGGGTATTGAGTTGTTTCAGGGTGTTGCTTGGTGTCGAACCCGCTAGGTCTAAGTAAGATAGTGACTCTGGCACAGCCATCACCTCGAGAGCCGGGGGTGGAGCCTGTTCGGACACCAGGGCTAAAAAGGCGCAAGTGTCCCTCCAGATCGGAAATCAGAATCAGGCCTGTGACTACCATCAGCACTGGCTTTGACTCAGCAGCTGGCATCTCGGCGCGGGCCAATCCGTCAGCTCCAATAGCTGGCACGTCTCTATCACCTCAGGCCTTGAAGGTGCAGCGGGCCCCCAGTCGGGCCTGGGGCAGGACTTGAGGTGGTTCAGGTTGTTGCTCGGGTGCAAAGCAGGTGGCCCCACTGAGTCAGGTAGCCAGCTACTCAAGCAAATCGATGACCTCGATAGCCGATGGTGGGGCCTGTACGGCCTTGAGGGCTCCCAAGGGTGTAGGTGTCCCTCCAGGTCAGAATATGGAATCAGACCTGTGACCACCATCTGCACTGGCTTCGACTCAGCAGCTGGCATCTCGGCTCGGGCCACGCCCTCAGCTCCAGAAGCGGGGACCGCGGAGATCTATTCAGGCCCTTAAGATGCAGCAGGCCCCACAGTCGGTGCCTGGGCGGGCTCTTGAAGTGCTTCAGGATGTTGCTCGGGGTAGGAGGCCGGTTGCTACGCTGACAGGTAGTAGCTCTGGCACGTGGATGACTGGCACATAGCCAGCGGTGGGGCCCTTTTGGCCTCCAGGGGTCCCAAGGGCGCAGGTGTCCCCAGGTCGGAACAGTGAATCAGAGCTGTCACCACCACCTGCAGTGGCATCGACTCAGCAGCTGGCATCTCAACTGGGGCCAAGCCCTCAGCTGCGGTACCTGGGACCGCCTCAATCCCCTCCGGCCCTGAAGGTGTAGCAGGCCTCACAGTTGTTCCCGGGGTTGGCTCTTTGGTGGTTCAGGCTGTTGCTCAGGTTAGGACGCTGGTTGCTCCCCTGAGTTAGGTAGCTGCTCCGGCACTTAGAAGACCTGTGCAGAGGATGGTGAGGCCTGATCGGCCTCCAGGGCTCCCAGGGTGCAGGTGTCTCTCCAGGTCGGCACATGGAATCAGAGCCGTGACCATCGTCTGCAGTGGTTTCGACTCAGCAGCTGGCATCTCGGCCTGGGCCAAGAACTCAGCCCAGGTAGCTGCGACCGCCTGGATCATCTCAGGCCCTGAAGATGCAGCAGGCCCCACAGTTGCGGCTGGGATGGGCTCTTGAGGTGCTTCAGAGTGTGCTCGGGGTCCACACCTGGTTGCTCCACTGAGTGAGGTAGCTACTCTGACAAACCGATGACCTCGATAGCCGGTGGTGGGGTCTGTTCGGCCTCCAGGACTCCCAAGGGCGCAGGTGACCCTCCAGGTCGGAACAGGGAATCAGAGCTGCGACCACCATGTGCAGTGGCTTCGTCTCAGCAGCTGGCATCTCGGCTCGGGCCAAGCCCTCAGCTCCCATAGATGGGACCGCCCCGGTCACCTCAGGCTCTTTAGGTGCAGCAGGCCCCACATTCGGGCCTGGGGCCGGGTCTTGAGATGGTTCAGGGTGTTGCTCGGGGTCGAAGCCGGTTGCTCCACTGAGTTAGGTAGCTGCTCCCGCACTTCCACCACCTGTATACTGGGTGGCCGAGCCTGTTCGGCCACCAGGGCTCCAAGGGCGCTAGTATCCTCCAGATTGGGAAAGCGAATCAGGTGCGTGACCACCATCTGCAGTGGCTTCGCCTCGGCAGCTGGCATCTCGGCTTGGGCCAAGCCCTCTACTCCAATTGCTGGGAGCGCCTCGATCACCTCAGGCTCTTAAGGTGCAGCAGGCCCCACAGTCGGGCCTGGGGCAGGTCTTGAGGTGGTTCAGGGTGTTGCTTGGGGTCGAAGCCGGTTGCTCCACTGAGTTAGGCTGCTGCTCCCGCACATCCATGACCTCGACAGCTGGTGGTTGGGCCTGTTCGGCCTCCAAGGCTACCAAATCGAAGCGTCGTCCCTCCAGTTCGGAATATTGAGTCAGAGCTCTGACCACCATCTGCAGTGGCTTTGACTCAGCAGCTGGCATGTCGGCTCGGGCCAAGCCCTCAGCTCCAATAGCTGGGACCGCCCCGATCACATCAGGCCGTGAAGGTGCAGCAGGCCCCCAGTCAGGCCTGGGGCAGGTCCTGAGCTGGTTTCGGGCGTTGCTCGAGGTCCGCAGCCGGCTGCTCCACTGAGTGAGGTAGGAATCCTGGCACATCGTTGAGTTCGATAGCAGGTGGTGGGCTCTCTTCGGCCTCCAGGGCTCCCGACGGCTCAGGTGTCCCTCCAGGACCGAACAGGGTATCAGAGCCGGGACTACCATCTGCAGTGGCTTCGACTCAGCACGTGGCATCTCGGCTCGGGCCAAGCCCTCAGCTCCAGAGGCTGGGACCGCCTAGATCATCTCCGGCCCTGAAGACGCAGCAGGCCCTATGGTCGGGGCTGGGGCAGCGTATTGAGTTGGTTCAGGGTGTTGCTCGGGGTCGGAGCCGGTGGGCCTACAGAGTTAGATAGCGGCTCTGGCACAGCCATGACCTAGATAGCCGGTGGTGGAGCCTGTTCGGCCTCCAGGGCTCCAAGGGCGCAGGTGTCCCTGCAGGTCGGAACGTTCAATCAGAGCTGTGACCACCAAATGCAGTGGCTTCCACTCAGCAGCTGGCATCTCGGCTGGGGCCAAGCCCTCTGCTCCAGGAGCTGGCACCGCTTCAATCACATCAGGCCCTGACGATGCAGCAGGCCCCACAGTCAGAGCTGGGGCAAGCCTTTGAGGTGCTTCAGGGTGTTGCTCGGGGTCGAAGTCAGTTGGTCCACTGAGTTAGGTAGCTGGCCCGGCACAGCGTCGACCTCGATAGCCGGTGGTGGGGCATGTTCGGCCTACAAGGCTCCCAAGGGCGCAGTTGTCCCTCCAGATCGGAAATCGGAATCAGGCCTGTGACTGCCATCAGCAGTGGCTTTGACTCAGCAGCTGGCATCTCGGCGCGGGCCAATCCGTCAGCTCCAATAGCTGGCACGTCTCTATCACCTCAGGCCTTGAAGGTGCAGCGGGCCCCCAGTCGGGCCTGGGGCAGGACTTGAGGTGGTTCAGGTTGTTGCTCGGGTGCAAAGCAGGTGGCCCCACTGAGTCAGGTAGCCAGCTACTCAAGCAAATCGATGACCTCGATAGCCGATGGTGGGGCCTGTACGGCCTTGAGGGCTCCCAAGGGTGTAGGTGTCCCTCCAGGTCAGAATATGGAATCAGACCTGTGACCACCATCTGCACTGGCTTCGACTCAGCAGCTGGCATCTCGGCTCGGGCCACACCCTCAGCTCCAGAAGCGGGGACCGCCGAGATCTATTCAGGCCCTTAAGATGCAGCAGGCCCCACAGTCGGTGCCTGGGCGGGCTCTTGAAGTGCTTCAGGATGTTGCTCGGGGTAGGAGGCCGGTTGCTACGCTGACAGGTAGTAGCTCTGGCACGTGGATGACTGGCACATAGCCAGCGGTGGGGCCCTTTTGGCCTCCGGGGGTCCCAAGGGCGCAGGTGTCCCCAGGTCGGAACAGTGAATCAGAGCTGTCACCACCACCTGCAGTGGCATCGACTCAGCAGCTGGCATCTCAACTGGGGCCAAGCCCTCAGCTGCGGTACCTGGGACCGCCTCAATCCCCTCCGGCCCTGAAGGTGTAGCAGGCCTCACAGTTGTTCCCGGGGTTGGCTCTTTGGTGGTTCAGGCTGTTGCTCAGGTTAGGACGCTGGTTGCTCCCCTGAGTTAGGTAGCTGCTCCGGCACTTAGAAGACCTGTGTAGAGGATGGTGAGGCCTGATCGGCCTGCAGGGCTCCCAGGGTGCAGGTGTCTCTCCAGGTCAGCACATGGAATCAGAGCCGTGACCATCGTCTGCAGTGGTTTCGACTCAGCAGCTGGCATCTCGGCCTGGGCCAAGAACTCAGCCCAGGTAGCTGCGACCGCCTGGATCATCTCAGGCCCTGAAGATGCAGCAG
The DNA here is from genome assembly GCF_018345385.1 of Vulpes lagopus. Classification (NCBI taxonomy): domain Eukaryota; kingdom Metazoa; phylum Chordata; class Mammalia; order Carnivora; family Canidae; genus Vulpes; species Vulpes lagopus. Next base: position 23,946,040 of record NC_054831.1, on the reverse strand, counting down.
GCCCCACAGTTGCGGCTGGGATGGGCTCTTGAGGTGCTTCAGAGTGTGCTCGGGGTCCACACCTGGTTGCTCCACTGAGTGAGGTAGCTACTCTGACAAACCGATGACCTCGATAGCCGGTGGTGGGGTCTGTTCGGCCTCCAGGACTCCCAAGGGCGCAGGTGACCCTCCAGGTCGGAACAGGGAATCAGAGCTGCGACCACCATGTGCAGTGGCTTCGTCTCAGCAGCTGGCATCTCGGCTCGGGCCAAGCCCTCAGCTCCCATAGATGGGACCGCCCCGGTCACCTCAGGCTCTTTAGGTGCAGCAGGCCCCACATTCGGGCCTGGGGCCGGGTCTTGAGATGGTTCAGGGTGTTGCTCGGGGTCGAAGCCGGTTGCTCCACTGAGTTAGGTAGCTGCTCCCGCACTTCCACCACCTGTATACTGGGTGGCCGAGCCTGTTCGGCCACCAGGGCTCCAAGGGCGCTAGTATCCTCCAGATTGGGAAAGCGAATCAGGTGCGTGACCACCATCTGCAGTGGCTTCGCCTCGGCAGCTGGCATCTCGGCTCGGGCCAAGCCCTCTACTCCAATTGCTGGGAGCGCCTCGATCACCTCAGGCTCTTAAGGTGCAGCAGGCCCCACAGTCGGGCCTGGGGCAGGTCTTGAGGTGGTTCAGGGTGTTGCTTGGGGTCGAAGCCGGTTGCTCCACTGAGTTAGGCTGCTGCTCCCGCACATCCATGACCTCGACAGCTGGTGGTTGGGCCTGTTCGGCCTCCAAGGCTACCAAATCGAAGCGTCGTCCCTCCAGTTCGGAATATTGAGTCAGAGCTCTGACCACCATCTGCAGTGGCTTCGACTCAGCAGCTGGCATGTCGGCTCGGGCCAAGCCCTCAGCTCCAATAGCTGGGACCGCCCCGATCACATCAGGCCGTGAAGGTGCAGCAGGCCCCCAGTCAGGCCTGGGGCAGGTCCTGAGCTGGTTTTGGGCGTTGCTCGGGGTCCGCAGCCGGCTGCTCCACTGAGTGAGGTAGGAATCCTGGCACATCGTTGATTTCTATAGCAGGGTGGTGGGCTCTCTTCGGCCTCCAAGGCTCCCGACGGCTCAGGTGTCCCTCCAGGACCGAACAGGGTATCAGAGCCGGGACTACCATCTGCAGTGGCTTCGACTCAGCACGTGGCATCTCGGCTCGGGCCAAGCCCTCAGCTCCAGAGGCTGGGACCGCCTAGATCATCTCCGGCCCTGAAGACGCAGCAGGCCCTATGGTCGGGGCTGGGGCAGCGTCTTGAGTTGGTTCAGGGTGTTGCTCGGGGTCGGAGCCGGTGGGTCTACAGAGTTAGATAGCGGCTCTGGCACAGCCATGACCTAGATAGCCGGTGGTGGAGCCTGTTCGGCCTCCAGGGCTCCAAGGGCGCAGGTGTCCCTGCAGGTCGGAACGTTCAATCAGAGCTGTGACCACCAAATGCAGTGGCTTCCACTCAGCAGCTGGCATCTCGGCTGGGGCCAAGCCCTCTGCTCCAGGAGCTGGCACCGCTTCAATCACATCAGGCCCTGACGATGCAGCAGGCCCCACAGTCAGAGCTGGGGCAAGCCTTTGAGGTGCTTCAGGGTGTTGCTCGGGGTCGAAGTCAGTTGGTCCACTGAGTTAGGTAGCTGGCCCGGCACAGCGTCGACCTCGATAGCCGGTGGTGGGGCATGTTCGGCCTACAAGGCTCCCAAGGGCGCAGTTGTCCCTCCAGATCGGAAATCGGAATCAGGCCTGTGACTGCCATCAGCAGTGGCTTTGACTCAGCAGCTGGCATCTCGGCGCGGGCCAATCCGTCAGCTCCAATAGCTGGCACGTCTCTATCACCTCAGGCCTTGAAGGTGCAGCGGGCCCCCAGTCGGGCCTGGGGCAGGACTTGAGGTGGTTCAGGTTGTTGCTCGGGTGCAAAGCAGGTGGCCCCACTGAGTCAGGTAGCCAGCTACTCAAGCAAATCGATGACCTCGATAGCCGATGGTGGGGCCTGTACGGCCTTGAGGGCTCCCAAGGGTGTAGGTGTCCCTCCAGGTCAGAATATGGAATCAGACCTGTGACCACCATCTGCACTGGCTTCGACTCAGCAGCTGGCATCTCGGCTCGGGCCACGCCCTCAGCTCCAGAAGCTGGGACCGCCGAGATCTATTCAGGCCCTTAAGATGCAGCAGGCCCCACAGTCGGTGCCTGGGCGGGCTCTTGAAGTGCTTCAGGATGTTGCTCGGGGTAGGAGGCCGGTTGCTACGCTGACAGGTAGTAGCTCTGGCACGTGGATGACTGGCACATAGCCAGCGGTGGGGCCCTTTTGGCCTCCGGGGGTCCCAAGGGCGCAGGTGTCCCCAGGTCGGAACAGTGAATCAGAGCTGTCACCACCACCTGCAGTGGCATCGACTCAGCAGCTGGCATCTCAACTGGGGCCAAGCCCTCAGCTGCGGTACCTGGGACCGCCTCAATCCCCTCCGGCCCTGAAGGTGTAGCAGGCCTCACAGTTGTTCCCGGGGTTGGCTCTTTGGTGGTTCAGGCTGTTGCTCAGGTTAGGACGCTGGTTGCTCCCCTGAGTTAGGTAGCTGCTCCGGCACTTAGAAGACCTGTGCAGAGGATGGTGAGGCCTGATCGGCCTCCAGGGCTCCCAGGGTGCAGGTGTCTCTCCAGGTCAGCACATGGAATCAGAGCCGTGACCATCGTCTGCAGTGGTTTCGACTCAGCAGCTGGCATCTCGGCCTGGGCCAAGAACTCAGCCCAGGTAGCTG